>NC_141562.1:38017734-38062734 GCF_036417535.1 Chlamydotis macqueenii
CTGGAGCTGGAGCAAGCTGAGAAGGCTCCAGGCAACGTGTGTAGATCCAGCAGCCAAAAGTTGGCCCTGGTTCATGGGAGCATTTTGGTACCTCACTCTCCTGGCACAAACGGCCCTCACAGCCTCTGTGCATTTCTGGGACACCACGGGAATCAGCTGACAATTTCCTTTGTGCAAATTGTGTAAAAATTTTGGTAAGGGATACAGTAGAAACGAGTCAGTCTGATTATAAGCATTCAGAAACACTACAGCTATGCAGATAAGGGCATGTAAAGGTGCGTGTGTTTTAATTTTACACAAATTGATCATTAGCCAGTGTATTAAATAGGAATCTACCAGGCTGGAATTGATTTCAGAGATGACAAACAAGCATATTTCTAATGGATTTCGGAGCGTTACCAGAGCCTTTCCATGTCTTTATTGCTAGTGAAGTATCCCAGAGACATACCTGGAGTACCGAAACTGGGACAGAAAGGAATCTTCCACCTGGCTCACCATGTTTGTCATGGACCACACCAACATGTTATGCACTGATTCCTATATAATTGAAAAAAAAACATATCCCATATTATCACGTCAAATATAACCTCAACAATGTATTTAAAATCAGCATCTCATTACATATCAAGCTGATGTTCATGAGAACGAGTCGCTGGTTTCACGAGGCATTGTTGATGGAAATGAGCTCCGAAGAAGGAAGCTGTGGGAGTCTGTCAGGCACGCAGTAAACTCAGGCTTGAAGTTTGGCATTTCCTGATGCAGATCCTTAATTACAACAACAGAATAGATCGTGTGGAGGAGGAACTTTTACAGCGTATTAAGGACAGGAGTGATATGTGGTACAGCTGTCTGGATTTCCTTGGAAATATGAAGCGGTATCATATATTAATTATGCTGAGGTAACTGGGAAGAAATTTAAATATAGAAGTACCTGAAACTAGTAATTGGCTGGAATGCTATCAACCCCCCTTACTCTGCCGCTGTAGAAATTACCAACAAAATATATTCCACTTCATTTCCCATGCCACTAAACACTTGGAATATAGTTCCATATCTTAATATTATTGAAAATGAAGTGACATTATGAACAAACGTTACGCACATCTCCTCTCTTCACGAGCAGGCAGCGCTAGCTATGTCTCCTTGAATACGACAGCTCCTTACTTCAGCACCTGAACAATGAGAAGGACCTGCTGCACAAAGCTGGCCTCAAAATCATTCTTCCCCTCACACTTTTGTCCCGTGATTGACTTGTCAAAATAGGGAATCGGTAGCTATCACTGGTTTTGAGTCTCTAAGATGAACACCTGGACTTAAATGTGTATGTAAACATTTATGAAAAAAAAAAATCAAAACAGTGTAAATCTGATCTGGCATCACAAAATGTTGGACAATGTGGGAATAACACTCTATTAAATCTGGTGGTCACGTGCAAAGGGCGAGCACGTACATGGCAGAAACGCTCCAGGATAGTTCTCCTTGGATATAGGAAAAGCAAGAAGAAATGGGGCAACTCCTTCCCTACAACCTCCTCTGGAAATACCCTGCCTGGTGCTACACTGAGAGGTGCCTCCATGAGCCTCACTTTTATGGAGAGCTGGATGAGCTCCCAGACTGGCGAGTGATGGTGCAAATAGCAGCTCTTCTTTCGTCACGGGTTGACCACCAAACCGATATGGAAATTCCCACTGAGGAAGCAGTGTGGTCATAAGACAAATGGTGTTGTTCTCCAGCAAAAATTGGTTTGATGGACTGAAGTTGGAAAGCTTCAAATTTTCATTTCAAATAGAAAATTTCAGTTATTAGTGCAACACATTTTTCTAGCTGTATGTGTTGCACCTACAGTCATTAAAATAGAACATTGTAGGTCTTAAACATCTAGAATTTTATTGTCAAACAAAGTAAATTCCAGGTTAAATCTGTTACCCCAGTCCTATAATCCTGTGGGGTGCAGATCCTTGACAGATGTCTGAACATCCTATATCATATATCCAGTCCCACTCAAAACGTTTTGTAGGGCTGGCCAACACGTATGACACTGGGTGAGTGTACAACAGGATAAATTACTCGCTGTACCAGGATGAATTCATACTTTCTCCAAAGGCTTGTGAAAGGGATGTATTTATTTATATTTTGCAAGGCATAACAATCAAGTTTACTTTGAGACGGCTACCTGACCCACTATTTTTTCTTGAAAACATGAAAAATGATTCTTCAAGAACCATGCCAGGCAGTGTAGGAAACATGCTGCAGAGTGGTTGTTGAAGATAAGTTCCTTAGAAGTTTGACTTGGCATTCTTCAATTACTGGTCTAATTATTCTTCTATAATTTAGGCAGTGAGCCAAAGGTTTCCTGGGTGCATGGGAAGTTAATAGGGGAGATGAAGCAAGATTGTGAGGCCATGTCAGCATATGTTCATTAAAGTCCAATTTCTTCAGCATTAAACGTACTCGCTGCTCCAAAAATGTACTACTATGTCTATGTGTTTAATGATAAAAAATATGCAAGAATAATTATTTACAACATTTGCCTGACCCAGTTGTTTCAGTCATTTGTTTAGAGCTGTATCTATTTTTTAAAAAAAAATAAATAAATAAAGATGAATTCATTGGGAAATGTACAGAAAAAGACGCGATGTTCATTGCTAGAAGGAAATTAAGGAGTTTCCAAAAGCTTGCCAGTAATCCCCACTGCTCTCTAGCATTCAGCACTGGATATATATAATTACATACAAAAAAATTACATTTGAAGAAAGTTATTTAAGTTGCAAAGCCAAGCACTTGGAAGTTAAGAAATGCCATTTTTACAATTGCCCATGCAATCCTGATTCTTCTCGCTTAGGTATCCAACTTCTAATATTAAAAGAGAGGCAATGGGAAAGAATTACGTGATTATGTAGTTAAAGATTGTATCGTAATGCATGTGCTCATGGGAGCAGAAATAAGGTTGCAGACATATGTAACCATAAATCTGGCATTCCTTAACATACAGGTCTTGCCTATACAAACTAAATAACTTCCTTTTAACATAATTTTTATGTCATTTCCTGTTTTGTTTAGTTTCTAAGGAACTATATTAACCAAATCATCTTATGCACAGCTATCTAAAAATCAAATTATTTGAGCCCAGGTCTCTGTTTTCCTCCATCTCTCATACTTGTTCTTCTTATTTCCTTGCAAGAGATGGCAATCTCCTCCCGTGGAGGCACTCAGGGGTGTTAGGGGACTCTGGGGTAAGATGTAGGTGTTAGGGGGATGCTGGCCTGGTGGGGTCATGCTGGGCCTCATGACTTACCGACGTCCTGCCCCAGGGCCAGGGTCAGCCTCTTTGGCGTTTAACCAAAACCCACCTGCGACCTGGGAGCCGGAGGAAGGAAACACAAGCTTTTTAAAAAAGAGTTTATAGCTCAGTTAAACCTGAAAGACATTTTGTGGGACCTAAAAAAGGCACTCCTCTGGCCCGAAGGCTTTCTCTACGCCAAATTTCAGGAGTCTGCTGTGAACCATGCAGCTGCTGGAGCTTATCCAAAAAAAAAGAAATAAAGCCCGAGGAATCTTCCCCGACATGAAGGGCTGAGCGACCAAATGGCTCCTGCTGAGACGACATGAGGGGGTACGATGACTCCCCTGTGATTTTTCAAAGTTGAAGGAGTTTTGCCGTTGGCAATAGAAGGAGAAGAGGCAAGTCTTCTCTGAATTTCTAACACCAAGAGGTGCCCCGTGCTGCTGGCAGCAGCCCCTGAGGTGCAGCCCCAGTCCAGCCCACACCAGGGCAGCATCACGGGAGTGGGACGTGGCGTCAGAGAATGGATAGAATGAAAAATCTATTGTAGATATTAGAAACGAATTCAAAGCCTTCCTGGCAAATCTGGTTTTTCAATATGTTCATTTCAATTCATTTCACAGTCAAGGAAAATTAGACTATTAAAAAAAAAATGTTTATTACTGGAAGTTGCAAGCAAGATAAGTCCACTAGCTTCCCCACGGCCCCAAACTCAGTATAGAGAGAACATGAGCTGTATTCAGCATTAAATGTAAGAATCTATATTTATTTCTTCTTTAAATGGGCTTAACTGGAGCAGGATTTCATGGTTCATCAATAAACAACTTTTAAAAATAATTCCCATTAAAATTATGAAGAGAAGGGAAAACAAAAAAAAAAAAAAAGAAAGAAAAAGAAGTAGCCAAATCTCCAGTATGTCTTACAGCATATTAGGAATATACCCAACATAAAATAATTTTTATTAACCTTTCACTGCTTCCAAATTCAGAAAAATTCACCCAAATCAGCGTTCATAGTCTGCCATCAGAAGCTGCCAAACGTCTCAACACAACTGAACGCTACAGACAGTCACTGCTGCTCTGCCTCTGGGGCAGTTCGTAGTTTGGGGGTACATCCATCACCCAATGGAAGCTGTAACAGGGGAGGCACACTAGTTTGCGTATCTTGCTTTTTTTGGTGCACAGTTTCGGTGCAAAGCCTTGGTTCTCATATCCCTTCTTAAATCAGTAGGGAATTGTAACAAAGGATTTGGCCCTGAACTTCATTTGGCAAGCGTCTGCCTTCCATCCAACGCGCTGCCAAGAGAAACTGTCCTTACCAGCTGGCCCAGAACATCTCCTGCCATCAGGAGCCTTTTTCCTGAGCCATGAAGTGGCCTTTCCACACAACATTGGCAACTTGTCTTAAGTATCATTTCATATGTTTTATTCTGTTTGTTTTCCCTCAGATCACCCTGCTTTAAACTACAGCTGTGCAGAAGCTGATGAGCCTACTGGGTTGGTGGGACCAGTGGAGAGGGGCGCTGGTGCCTGACCCCTGCAGCTGCCCTTGCTGCTGGGATGGGGTGCTAAAGGCTGAGCATCCTCGCTGGAGGATCTGGCTCTGATGTGGGTCTTGTCAAGAGCTTTGAAACATGGGTGTTCAAGAAGGTGACTGGAAGTGAATACAAGTGTACCCGCAAACCAGAAGCCTAAAAGGAAAGAAAACCGCATCATGTTAACTAAAAGCGGCTGTAGAAACCACACACCATGTGGAAGTGATTAGATTCTGTTTCACAAGAGCCTGATTCTCAGCTAATTTTTAGAGCACTGATCTCATCATGCGAAAAAGGGGCCTCAACCTTCTCAAACCGTGGTGGAAAGGGGAGCCCAGGCTGAGAAAGGACTGCGGAGGGGCGCACGGTGTCGTGCAATGACCCACTCATGAGCTTCACCAGCTCCCACAAAGCCCGCCAACATCTACTACTCAGAGCAATTCCACCTCCAGAACCCCCCAGCCGTGCAGTTGTCAAGCAGCACAGCTGCCAACGTGTCAGGGACACCTACCGCTCTTGAAACACCTGCTCTGAATATCTGCCCTCTGCAATTAAATATTTAGAGGATGCTTCATTTATGAAAATTAGATTTTAGGAATGAAATAGGACTAACTTAATTATTATACTAAAATATGAAAATGATAGTATATTATTAGAAACATATTTTTCTTGCAAAACTGTGTTTGTGATCTAGCCAGGAAAAAAAAAATTATGAAATAGACTTTTTATAGTAGGTGTTAATTCTGAATAATTAGGATTAGGCACTGGGGATTTGCAACCCAAATAAAAATTACCTAATTAACCCTTATATTGGCCCTAACAGAGAAGCCAAATAGTTCAGCAATTAAAAAAAAAAAAAAACAGAAAAAAAACCCTCCACACACATAAGCGAATATCTAATAACCTTAAACTGAAATGCAATTTAAACATACACCCTGGAAAATATTTACAAATCAGACAAAAGCCACCTAGACAGCTAGAATTTGGATTTGCCATGATGCGGTCAGTATGATCCGGACATTTTATGATCCCATCCACAATTAGGAAATGTGAAAGCATCTCAGGTCTTCTTTTCTTAGCACTCTCCTAACGCTGCTGCTACCTTCTCTAATTTCCTTTTATAGTTATTATTAGTCTTACTTGGGTGCTACTCTTTTTTTTTTGGTCTAGATTTTCTCAAATATGCCATGATAGAACATAATTTCCCTCCTCAATCAAGGATAAGGGAAGATATTTTAGACTCATGCAAACACCAACAGTGCTGGAGAGGACCTCCAGTTCATTTCTGAACACAGAACTCCAAGGTAAAAGTAGTCTGCTCCAGTTCCATATGTTTTAAAGCTTCTTGTGTTTTCATTTCATAGACAGACTTGGCAAACGGCAGAAACACGAGCTAGCACTTGAGCTGAAACAAGAACTGTCCAAACTTTGAATTTGCGAGGGTTGGAGATGCATGTAAAATCAAGTCAGATCTCATTAGATACAACCGTATTCTGTGACTTGAGAAAACAAGGAGGCGCCTGTCCAGCTTTTTGTAACAACAAGTGAAACATGCCAAACAGGTCCCAGGTTACTGTAAAAATGTGGCACCAGCCTCACTCAATATGGGCAAATTCTCCTCTCGCATTGCACGTGGAAGTATGTATTCTGTTTCCTAAATTACCAGCATGAGAACATCATGATGCTATTGACAATCTAAGGGAATTGTGTGTGATTGCTGAACACTGAATGACACTGGTGTAAATGAGATGAAGTTTTACATCTGAAGAGCCTCATCAGCTTAATATTTAGCTAACAGCAATTACCATCCTTATTAAGAAGTAGCAGAAGCATTGGTGAGTGTTTATAGTGAGGTGCAATGTACATGGACATTGATATGGTCGGGAGCAAAAGAAAGTGGACGATTCCTAATGCCTTTACGGGTTCTTCTCATTCATGTGACCATGAACAGCACTGTTTGAGTAACTTCTGACATATACAGATTTAGCTCAGAAAAAGATATGGTACCATTCACACCTGCTACCTTAACATGATGGAATTCCCATCCTCAGTCTTGTTTAAACCATGGCTCTGACGTGTACCTCCCGGAGGGATATAAGAGACGGGGAGCACCACCGTGTACTTGTCCTGCACCCTTAAAGGGGGAGCCCTCTGCTACAAGTCTCCCTCATGGAGGTGTGGGAGGGATTTCGTGCTCTTGTGCAGGGTGAGCATCCAGCCCATCCTGCAGTGACTGGTCAGCAACTATCTGACCTCGCACCTGTGAGTGCTCATCCTCCAAGCCTTCCTCCAGCAGCCATTTTGGGCAAGTCATTGAGATGCCCCCAATCTCTTGGGACACCCCTATAGCACCCACTACTCACCCAGGTGCCAGCCCACCGTGCACCCATGAGCAGAGCTTCCCTGAGAGACCATCCAGTCCCACCACGGGATTGCCGCCGGTCTGCTAATCACAGATATTGCTCTACCTCCCAGGAAAACTGGGATTTTGCTCAAGGTTTATAGATTCGATCAAACCTCCTCGAATAATTCCCATGGAAGAACTCTATATACATGAGGTTGAAGCCTTAATTTTTAAGTTTGCTTTTCCCTTGCTGTACAGATTAAATACATAATTTGATTTCATCTCATTCCATTTTAAAATTATTAGTCCTATTTAAAAAAAAAAAAAATAACAGAAGTGGTCCCAGCTCGGTCCAGATGGACAGGTACATCTTGATTGCAAAGCAGAGTCCCATCGCAGACCTGGATTTACCCTCCTTCCGTGCACACAGGCGTCAGGAGCACCAAGTCCTGTACCCAAAATACTGTCCCCGGCGGGAAGGACAAGTTTGCAAAATCCAAGTCCCCAAGAGCAGCACCGTGCCCAACGAGAAAGGCAAGGCTCCATTTTCCTCTGCTGGCACGTTGCCTCCTCCAACACAGGCTGGATTTCCTTCTTTTAAAATCTGGAAACAATATAAATGAGAGATAACTTGCAATCCTTAATGCTTTCCATCCTCTTTGCAAAATCTTTTTATAATGCTCAAATAGTTGGCTTCCAGTGATGATATTATAATGATCCTGGGGAGTACTGAGAAACTGAGAGTAAATTCAAGTCAAATACGTTTTAGAAAATTAATACAATATCACAGACCTTATATTGAATAATTTTCATTACAGGATATAATTCTCTTACTGGGGGAGAGCAATAACATGGTGATTGTTGATGTTGCCAGTGCTCTTTTGTATTTTTTTAAAAAATCTGCAATACTTAAGCATTAAATTGTGCCGTTATAGTTGCTCGGCAACCATAACTTCTGCATACGCACCTCCCATGGTTTTGTAGCAACAACAATCTTATCATAACAAGGGGCTGGGTATCTTTTTTGCAATCAAGATTCTTCTTGATATGTAAATTTATGCAACATTTTATGTATTATGTATGGAAAAAATTAAAATAATTATTTCATTTGAGTAATGAGCCTTAAGTGTTGATTTCAGTTTTAGAATTGCAGGAATGGACCTGCTGAAAATTTGATATCAATAAACAGAGGGAATCCACTGGCATGTAGTAAAACAATTATATTCTCTTTGGAACACCTGCTATTTACATATTTTAAATGCGAGATATAAAACAGGGCTGGGGAGAACATTCAAGGTTTGTGTTTTTGAGTTTGAGATGAAGAGTAAATGGATATTTTAAAAAAAACCAAAACCAAACAAACAAACAACCAAACTAAGAAAAATAAACTCAAAGTAAATTAAGTTAATTCATTGCCTCCAGAGTAGGCCAAAGTTAAGTTAATCTTCTCAAGAAGAACCTGATCCTCCTGAGCGCATCTCCAGGACTCACTGCAGATCACTTCACTTCATTTCTCTTGGAGATTGTAGAGCCTGGTAGAAACTTGGGCATGCCCAGAGCAAAAAAAAAAAAGAGGCACCTGGGTTCTACACCTTCACACGAGATGCAAGCTTGTGCCTCAGTGCTATGAAGAGAGGCTCAAAGGGAAAAAACCTCAGCTTTTGACAACTGCTTTCGCATTATGACTCTTTGGACAGAAGAGGAATTTGCTTGTGGAAATGCTATTGTTATCAGATGTCGTACCTCACCAACACTTTCCTGAAAAGTCCTAATCCTGAATAAGGACTGATCTCTACCTCCAAGGTACCAATGTTCACCATTTATATTTTGTCACACTCTGTTGGCACAGGGCTTTGCTGATGAGCAGAGCAGAAACCCCGGGTGGAACCGCCACCGCCAGCATCACTGATGGGCTGAGCCCATCACACGTGCACACCAAAGTTTGGTCATCTGGCCTCAGGGAAAGCCTGGGCCCCGCGAGTCAACTGGGAGAATGGCAGAGATCCTGCAGAAAGGACAGATGAAGGCATAGGAGAACACAAAATAAATATGACGGGTGTTTCAAACTCTGTGCAGAAGATTTCTCTGGCACAAGGTGTCCAAGAGTCTCATCCACTCCTATTTAAAAGCTATTCTGATGCATTCAGACTGCTGAGCCTTTGCATCCTCTTCTTCTACGGTGGGAGAAGCCCAGTAACTTCAGTGGAAAGGTCAGGGACAGCAAAAATGTAAAGTACCTGTAGGATACTCTTCATGTCCTATAGGGGCAAAATAACCTGTATCAGATTTCAGTAAATTAACACATTTGCTAGAGAAATAGTTTTTCATTACTTTCAGTGGTTTGAGGGGGATGTCTTTAGAATGGTTCTACACTCGTAATACATTTATTTTTGTTCTCATCTTCTGTAAAAAAGTATAAAAGACTAAATACAGAAGTTATTATCCATTCTGCAAGAACATCTATGGACAAAAACTATTTTCTTTTTAATTGTTTTAATTAAGGAGAAAGTAAAATTCTCTACATTTCCCTTTAAATTATTAGAGGGAAAAAATAATTTGATATTGCATACTGAATTCGGATGAATCTATTATCGAGCAGCCCCTCTGAGTGATTTTAATCAATTAATGTAACAATATAATTTATTTCCTTTCAGTTTGAATTTCACACAAACACTAAGTTAAGATTCAACTACTTTTTTTCTCCTTTGATGATCACTTTCTCATTTGAACCAGATTTCTCTGCCATAAACGCAATCTAGTTTCTTCTTTCTTGGTATCCAAGATATCCCTGGCAAATTTATGTGGCACCGCACAAGAGGGAACTACTGTGTAGATCAAAGAGGTAATTCTCCCTGTTTCATCTTTCCCTAATCAGGATATCCTCCAACTTCTGGAAAGCCTTGTAAGCACCTGAATATCGTATCTCTTTATTAAGCTACGAATACTTTAAATTGAGCCTCCTGCCTTGCAGACACTGTTGTTGAGCGCTAATGTCCTCGTATCCGTACCGCATGATCCGTGTTGCTCAGCCTATGTTTGTATTGAACAGTGCTGCTCCAAGAATTGCAATTCTGTACCGCCCTGGGGCCACCACAACAGTTTTTGTGCCAACAAGCAAGACCATAAATAGAAAAACAACCAAACCCAATGACTTTTTTGAGTGGTAGAAAGGAAGGCCCTGCTGACAGCAGCCTCCTGGTCCTCCACCAGCACGTGTCCGAGTATCTTCCCCCGTCACCTGTAAGGAACCCTGCCTCGCCCAGCCCTCACCGCTTCCCAGAGCTGAAAGCGTTTAAAAAAGCACTTTAACTCAGAGGTGCCATCAGAAGTGGCGGTGCAGGGAAGCCGCCACATCACTGCAACGCACTAAACATTTCCCTGAGGACATTACGGTCCGGGTTCCAAATATAATTAGGAGAAATTTCAAACACTGCTTTAGATTACGTATACAGTAACATGCAGTACTGACATAACTATAGAGAATATTTCTTGAAGCCTTTAATCATCAAGACATATTTTGTCGTCTTTACTTATAGGTCATTTCTTTGATGGAATAAATTATGATTAGCCTCTTAGTTTAAATGTAAAATTTAGCAGAACTATAGTGTCACTGCTCTCTGTGTTCTCTCTTTCAGTCTTTCTCTTTCATTAAAACTGCCTTTGAAATCTTTTACCCTCTACTATATCTGAAGCCCAGTGAGGACACTCTAATTTCTGAAATCCTGTCTGTGCTAAAGGAAAATGTGGAGGCTTAGGCTCCCGCATCATTTGTTTTTTTACTCTCTCTTTTTATTTTCTCTTTTTTTTTAGAGATATCAAGACCACAGTACTTCTGGTGTACAACAGGCAGGGAGAAGACAACCAGAATACAGGATGTGCTGGGAGATTTTCAATGTAAACTACACATTTTCTTAGATCACAGTTCTTCTCTTAATATCCAAGGAAGAAGACTATATAAAAATAATCATTTATTAAGGTACATCTCTTCCCAAACCCAAAAATTTTGTATGCATAAATGTATGTGCATATATAAAATATTTACTCTGAATGGAGATAACTTATGAAATTCAACAGGCTCAGCCCTTTTAAACATCATAAGCTTTGCTGGCCAGGCTCATCTATTCCTATTTTCACCGCCTCCAGAAACCTTTTTTCTACTCCATTCTCTTTGCTGCTCAGAAGCATTTGTAGAGTGCACAACTGCTATGTGCACCTGCCAAATGGTACCACGCACCAAACCCACTGCGTAAGCACTCCGATCGTCAAACTGTGTTCAGGAGACACACCGGCTTCCTGCCTGGAATCACACTGGGAACCCAACGCTCGCCGAAGTTGGGACAGCACTTGGCTAGTGCTACCACACTAAACTCCATCCAAACTACTGTGGATAAGCACTTCCTCACAGTGTTTTCACAAGACCCTGGGTGCACATTAAGAGGCACAGTACATTTGTTAAAGGTGACACCAGCACGGAAGGAAAAAAAAAAAAAAACTAGTAAAAAGGAAAAAAAAAACAAGTAAAAAGGAAAAAAAAAATCACAACTGACCAAATATGACATTGCTGGAAACAGTTTCATCTCCTCCTGCAGTTCTACTTTCAGCAACACAATGCCAACAATAAGAAGGGTCATAATAAAAAGTGTTACACTTGCCAAGGCAATATTTCACCGGGCTGAAACATCTTATTACTCAGCCAGCGAGATTGTTTAAGTGCTGAATATTTTGCGAGTTGAATCTCAATAAATATGACTGCAAAATGCAAAGAGTAGCTTAACCATAATGGTTAGCAGTTGTCATCCCATGTTCTATAGAAAACTCAAATTGCATCAACATTTTACGAAAACAGGGATTTAAAGTCTTCTGGAAAGGGTGAGGTTATAATGCTGTTGGACCAATACTATAAAACATGAAAGATTTAATCCTACTGCAATAACTCTGCAACTATGATGCAGAGTTTTCTTAAAAACTTGCATCTGCATTGCAATTTAGAGATGCTCATGATTCTTCTTGATGTATTCCCCCAAAATCGGAGGATTTCCTTTGGACAGTGGCTGATTTTCAGCTGGGAAACCTAAAAAAGCTTGCTACTTTTGAGCAAGGCTCCCTGTGATCCTCTACTTGGCAGGATGATAGAGCATCCATGGGAAATCTGCGCCATAAATTTGAGAGGTCCATGGAAACTGAGAAATGCAACCCTAAATCCCCGGCTCTGCAGCACCGCAGAGCCAGAGCGGCATCATAGTGGGGGAAAACTGGCCTGAGGTGTATAAAGTTGCAGATCTACCGTTCCCACACACCTCCCCTTTCACACCTCCTGCCCGTCTCCAAATCTCCATTCCAGAAGCTCCCTCCCCAAGCAGGATTTCCAGCAAACACACGGTGTGCAGCCCTCGGGGGTCTAAGACATTAATTCTAACCTCCCCGTGCCATAAAACTGCAGTAGATCCCGTAAAGCCCTTTAGGAAGCTGGGTGTCTATTTCCCATTAGCCAAAGCCATTGCATAGAGGAAAAAAAAAAACCAAAACAATTAGGGACTGTAAACTCCCTCTTAAAAGTTTCATATAAGATTCCCAAACCTGTTTTGAATGATCAGATCTTGTGGGAGGACTTTTACCTTTCAGAGGTTCTCACACTGTATTTTGAGATGCAGAGCAGCTAGAACACGGCTGGCTGTTGTATGGCGTAGCACGAAGCGGTGTACAGCAAAGCAGATACCGCTTTGTGTAATTTTCAAAGTCCCTTTCACGGAAAAAATATCTCATTAAGAAGAAGGGTGGAGAACTTTTCCTCGAAAAAAGGCCAGAGGATGAAATTTCCATTGTGTGTTCCACGGCAATTTGTAAATAAATATACCTAGTAACTAGTGATTAACATTTTATTAGATAAATGACTCATGCTCACTAAATTACCATGCATAAATATGCCATTAATATGCAGCAGAACTTATAGTTCAAAGCTATCAGCAATGTAAACATATGTTCACACACTCCATCTCAGTGTACTTGTGTATCTGCGTTCAAGGACTGCCGTGGAAATAGATCAGTGATTTAGGGGGCTTCAGAATATAAGAGAAAAGAATGCCTTTCAACTGAGTGTTATCTGATGATGGGATGAATTTTCTCCAGCTCACAAGAAGGCAAATCCACCGTTGTGGAGCTGTTTTGCTCTCTGCTGGTCAGCAGTGGGTGGAAAGTCTCGTTTTCTGACCATTACAGGAACATCGGGCTATCCAGTGGGTGGAGAGGAATAGAGCATCGCATACACAGAGCCTGCCCTCATCCCAGCCAGCGCAGGAGTGCGGTAAGACAATTAATATTACAATCCAATCGCAGAACTGACCCCATCCTGTGCAGATGAGAACACAACACAGTGCGCATGCCCGGCAAAGAAAAGCCTCCCTCCCTCCCCTCCATCCTTCTGCCCAGCAACATAGGCTAAATTAAATATTTCTGACCTTCGCTCATAAAAGAAAGTTTCCTATCACCTCTGTGGCCCATTTTTCTACATCCCTGTGTGCCCACATCTCCGTAATATCAGAGCTTTGCTGTCGTTAATGAGCCCAACCGTGGTAAGCAGCAGAGCAGGGTGGGTGCGCTGCTCCTGTTTCCGAGGCGGAGTACAGCCAGACCGAGTGCTCCACCCGTGACCACTCCGGACGGAATATCGGGGACGGCAACGGCTTCAGCCCCAGGTCAGTCCTTCAGCCGCAGCACCGTGCCTTGCTCCCAACAGGAATATGTGGTGAGGTATGACAGGCTTCAAAGAGATTTAAAACCACATATCATTACCGTTAGTTACCTAGAAATATATGAAATTAATTTCCTTTATGGGCCTTTCCTCCTCTCTGTTAGAAATCTCTTTTCCAGGAAATAAACAGGAGTGCTTAGTGTTTGGCTTTTATCCTGCTGTCAGGCTCTCCAAATACACGACTCACAGGAATTTCTATTAGTACATAAAATATGACACATGCAAGAAAAGGTTAACCTGGACACCTTACAACCCAGCTCTCGATTAATTCTAATTTTAGCACAGAACAAAACATAGCAATGGGTATTAGGGTGACAACCAGAAAGCACCAGGGATCAGGAGGACTTCAGAGCAGAACCTCCCTTGAAAAAGAGCATTTTTACCTACCTGCATTTTCAGAGACAAAGTTGAAAGCAACTTTACTTCCTTCGGGAGTAAACCTGTGTCTATTAATAATTTTGGGATGGATACCAGCCCAACAGCTCTCCTCTGCACCCCAGCCAGGCAAGGGAGCCTGGATGCTCCCCTCTGCTTGCAGCCACCCTGAACCTCTCCAAAGCAGGTACTCACCTGGGCATGGACCAGCCACTGGTCATGCTCAGCACCTCCTACAGCCGGTACCACTCTGTTGTATCCCTTAAACACATTAACAGCTTATTCGAGGTCAAAGAAACCACGACTGGCCAATTCTTTCCCCTGGGAAGTCCTACCTTCAGCTCCTTGCCTGGTAAACACAAGGGCATTGAGGAGCCACTTGGTGTTTTTCACTCTGCCTCTAATTTAAATACATAATTGAACAAAACATGTATTTTATTTTTTTCCTTGGGCCATGATTAACCTTCTCATCCACCACCACTGAGCATAGATTTTGGCTGACAAGATATTTTGGCAACTAATTTCCTATCAGGCAGAGGACAAGTGTTGCCTTGTATTTCAAAGCTGCCTCTTCTTCTTCTCCAGGTGCCTC
Source organism: Chlamydotis macqueenii (assembly GCF_036417535.1). NCBI lineage: Eukaryota > Metazoa > Chordata > Aves > Otidiformes > Otididae > Chlamydotis > Chlamydotis macqueenii. The sequence continues at coordinate 38,032,611 of NC_141562.1, forward strand.
TGGAGTGCGCAGCATCACGTATCAAATGTTTTAAAAAGCTACACAGAGCTACACAATGCGAGTATAAAACTTTTTTGGTTAGAATATCAGACACACTGCATGACTCAATATCCATTCCTATTTACAGAGCACACTACTTTTGCTACCACAAGCTCAATGTTGTTAGAGGGGCTGTACAAAAAATTAAGAAATGGGGAGGAGAAAAACACTCCTGAAGTTGCTGGTGTGCTTTTTGAAACTAAGCAGGAAATTTGGTAAATGCGCTATGTAGAAACGACATCAAATGCACATATCTGGGTAGATGTTTTCCACAACAATGCTCTGAAAAATTGCATTAAATCTGAGATACTACCCCTAGTTTCACAGAATTGCCCTCAGAGACAGACACCAACAGCACTATTAAGTATCAAGAAAGTACCAGGCTTGTTACAAGAGCTTTATGAGAGCCAAGGATCAAATATTTTTTCACAGTTTTATGTGGATAGTTTCATGAAAATTGATCAGGTCTAAAAAGTCACAGTCCAAATGAAGCTAAGGTTAAAGATAATTTATACATGATATTCCTAATTTTATTCTGAGCCCTTTTATTACTATGTAGGCCTTTATGACTTTAAAGAAAATGTCAGTGGCAGCAAATGACATTGTACTGAATAATCTAGTTATGAGGGAAAAGACATTTAAAACTATTCCATATCAGCTCTGCTCTGTTCTGCTGAACTTAACAGTTTTATCCTAGACAGCTGGGCAAAACTCCTCTCAGTATTTTTAAATCCTTTTCACGGTTGCTTTATGAACCAATGTCTATTCTTCTTCTCTTTTTAATTCTTTTGAAATTTTGTGGTTTTTTCTCTTTTTTTTCTGAGTAATTTGAGGGAATTCAGTTATAACCTCACACACATAGGGGCTTATCACCATGCGTCTTGCCATCTCAGTCGAGCCCTGAATGTTTAGGACATGGGAAAATTTGCTCAATTTCTGATGTTTGCGCTGCTCACCTGTCCTTCAGAGCAGCTACTGTATTCAGATCAGCTCCACAGCAGGGACATCAACTGGAGACACATTTCTGCACCTCTTTAAGTGCACAGCCAAGGTATTTCCATAAATTGCTGCTATATGATGCAGAGAACGGGGATGGGTTTGAAGGGCATCTTTGGCCCTTCTTTGGAGCAGCTCATTTACCAGTTTGCAGGGTTTCGTCCCACCTCTCCTCTTCCTCCTTCTAGCCAGCCTCCAAAATGAAACAACAACAAAAAACCTGCAAAATAGTATGGATATTTACAGTGTTATTACAGACCCTGGATGGATTGTCTTTCGAACAGACCTCTGTCTCATGCCAGCAATGTTTGCATTTTTTTCTTTATTTCCAAACAGAAAAAAAAGGCAGTGATGCAAAGTGACTGATCAGGCAGACTCGTGACCCCACTCTGAAGCCACCATTTGATGTATGGAGCAGATCTGGAGAGGCATCTTTCCCTGACCAGGTCCCCAGGTTGTTCCTGGAGGAGTGCCCAGAGCAGAGCCCTGTCCCTGCTGTTCTCCAGGACAAGATCTCCTCATGGTGGGACAGCCTGCCCCGTCCATACCGTTCTCCAAACAAGGTCTCCTCGTGGCTGGACAACCTGCCCTGTCCACATTGCTCTCCAGGACAAGGTCTCCTGATGGTGGGACAACTTGCCATGGGATGACAGACCTGCCCGGTGACTGATGGCCAGGCATGTGCTCCCAAACACTACGGACATTTAAATTACTGACATCAACTAAAAGTACCTGAAATCCCCCCGAAGGATTCTCTGAATATTTAGGGATCTCGATGCAAACTGTGTTCCTTGAAGCATTTTTTCTTTGATGTAACAGAAGGATGAACTCATAAATCTGGCATAGGTACAGTTCTGTAATTTTTATAAATGAAGTTTATACATTAATATCAGTCATTGTGTGTATTTACTGGAAGGAAACTGGTAATAAAGGAAAACAAAGAGTATTTTCATACAATGTGTTGGGACTGTATTGCAACTGCTTTAAAAACTGTGACGTTAAACAGCTTGCTTTTGGTGTGTGCGTGTGATTCCTTACACAGGGAAAGAAATTAGAGTTCTTATCATTAACAGTCTTTCCAAATTCTGCCACTGTCTGAATCAACACTACCCCAGGCTTTCCAGATGCTTGTTTGAAAGGCAACTGTTATTGCGTGTCATAATTGTGTTCATAGCTGAGTAAACACCTTCACAGGTGCAAAAAGATCCAAAGGCTGCAAGAGTTGTAAGGCTGAAAAAGCAGAAATTTTATGGCTATGTCACGGACAAAGAAGGGGTGGAAATGAAATACAATATTTTCCCGTGTCTGAAGTTTAACACTTGATTAGCTTGAAGAGCAGCTAGAGCCTTGTGTCCGTGCACAAGATTTAATCAAAAATGTAGTCTTGTTTGAAAAGTGATTAGGTAAAAATGTCATTGATTTCTAAAGCAAACCTGCTCGCTGAGTATTTCAGAGACATAGGCTCCTTTTTCTTGATTCTATTTATATTTTAACTATTTTTCAGCAGTGGCCAAATTTAGCCACCACGCTGTAATAAGAGGAGAAATTGCTATGACAGGTTTTTTCTCAGCACAAAACCTTGGCTGCAGGATTTGACCCTTCCTGCTTTTTTTTTTGAGCACATCGATCTTTCCTCATCACTATCTTCCATTAATATTTCTTTAATAAAAAGTCAGTCCCATGAAGCAAACTTCTCTTGGGTCAACCACCCACCCCAGTCTGCAGCATCTTATCCAAGAAAGCAAAAAATAACAGACCTAAGATATGCAGAAACCTTTCTAAGTCACAGAAAACAACAGAAATCTTAAGTACCATCTCCTGTCTGCTTTAATTCCCTGCAGAGGAAGAGGTTTGGCTGTATTTCCTGGACCTCAGCATTCAAATTTCTGTGCCCCTTTCAAACGGCTAGAGAACCAGTTCTTGGTTGTTCTTGCAAAAATTATGGCCTTCATGAGACCCTGAGATATTATTTATTTTATAAATAAAAAATCCGATGTAATTGAATAGATATACATGGCAAACTGTCAACATTTTTCATAAAGCAGAGTGGATCTATCTCCTGAAGTGCGCATCTTTGAAAAAAAGTCCTTTCCTAGTTACTGTAATCAGTGATATTCTTAGTTACTGCCTAAATGTATATAAAAAATATCAGCCTCCTCATTATTATGCACCTACTTAATCCAAAGATTGTTCAGATGAACTAATGTTTAATAAATCTAGCTCCATAATATCGAAGAAATTATCAAATCCCTCTTTACCTCAAAAGTATCTTTTAATATGATTTTTAATGAGACAGAAGATATCAGAGAAACTCTGGAAGGGTCCTGTAGAGATGTTATTGATCTTTGGAGTTAGATCGCCTTAACGATTATCCTTCATAGCAGCTGGAATATTTTGTTCCTTGTCTAGTAGAAAGACACATCTGAAGGTTAAATATAGTGAGATGGAACAAACTTTTGACAAACGTTTGTAAGTCCATCACGTGGAGGAAGACGAAAGGATTATCACTTATTTCCTTTGCGGCAGAATTCCCCAAAACTCTTTTTTGCCCCCGTTCACAAAATGCCAGGGAGCACAGGCCCGGGGTCTGAGGCTACAAATCAGGGAAAAAGTCGAGTCAGTTCACGCTGCAGAAGCTGGAGCAAATGAGGCTGCATGTTTTCATTCACTTGCAGGACGGTGGTACGTTGCTAGGTAGTAAAAGTTCATTTGTTGGAACACCCAGCACATGATCGGAGCCTTTCAAATTCATTGTGTACCTGGGTTTTCTTATTTTCAGAATGGCAGTATCCTTCGCAGTGCATCAAGGAGATTTTCCTTTATCGTGTCAGAGCCTGCCAAAGCCTTCCGGGCCATGCTGAGGCTCAGCACGGCCGCACGCTGCTGGATGCTGCCTCAACATCCTCACAAACACCTGATTTCATCTTTTTTTTGAGCTGGACTTCATTGAAATAATTTTATCAATTCTTCCTTGAGATCCTTGAGGGTATATGGCAGAGAAATCAGCACGTATGGTTTCATAATGATGTTCCACATTTTCGTACTTTTTTTTTTCATTCATTTTTTTTATGTCTCCCAGTATTGACAAGGCCTTTAATTTGCGATCCAAGGCTGCAGCACTTCTCTGGATGAAGCTGCGGCACCGTGTTAGGCAGCAGTACCTGCCATCTGGGGAGGACAGATCCCGTGGCAGCTCTCACCCTCTTCCCCGAGCATCCAGGCACGGGCGGCAAGCAGTGGCAAACCAGCAAATTTTAATTCCTGCGACAGATACATCTATTGGGAAAAAGACTCAAAACATCTGGAGCAGGGTTAAAAGAAGATAAATACACCAAAGTGGGAAGAGGCTCCCGCCGCGCTCCTGCTCCCGGTGCTACGGGACACAGGGTGCCCCAAGCATCCTTCCCGCACCACCCCACACAATCCCAGCCCCTCGGGACAGCTCTCACCCAATCCCAGCATCGGTCCCGGGGGCCGGATCTGCAATTCCCCACCAGACAGCAGCTGGAAACACAATTTAATAGATTTTAGTTCTCCTCCTAGACTGTGATGAACACACCCCAGGGTGCTCCAGAAAGGCAGGAGATGGCATTGGGACCCCAGAGCAGCTGCACATCGGGCATCACGGGGCTGCTGGACAATGGGGACCAAGAGGTTTGGGGACCACGTGGGCAGTGGTCAGTGAGGAGGGGGCCAGGAAAGAGGTCCGGGGGGCTCGTGGCAGCTCCATGCCGTTCAAGGATGCTGCGACAGTGGAGCATCCCTCCAGTGGCCCTTTAAGCCAGATTGAAAGATGCTCCGCATTGCCAGGCTGACAAAAAAAGCGGCATTAGCCGAGCTGTGAAACCGGCTCTGTATGTTTAATGTCTCTCAATGGCTGGGGTGGGATAGCACGGTGTAAACTGAAAGTCAAGCAGCTGAATCCTTGTGCACTGCTTTGAAAAATTAGGGGCATTTATAATGTCTAATATGTTGCAAGCCAGGATGATTTAACAGATGGTTTAAAAAGAAAATCAGCATGTCAGGCAAGGCCCATTGTGTGGCTCTCTGTAGATTTCTATAGAATGTGAGAGTGATAAAAAATGTTTTCCTTCTCTATTTCAATACTGCAAGATGTTAAAACTCGAAACCTTGGGGGAAATGGCTTAATTACCCTCGTGGTGTCAGTGGTCCAGAGCACTGGGAAATTTCAATTCCCTGCAGAAAGGGGTCAAATAGGGAACAACCAGGACACTTTTTAAACTCTTGTTAATGCCTCATAACCTTTAATGAATAATTTTCAGTAGCACGGCCAAGCTAACCTCTCACAAAAGACGGTAATATTTACCTCTTCACAGCTTCCCCTTAATTCTGCGCACAAAGAGAAAAATACAAACAACATCTTTGCTTCCGTGCAGGCAGAATACGCAACAGCAAATTTGGATTTTTAAATGCCTGTGCTTCTGTTACACTTTGATCCATCATTTCCATAAAATTTTAAATTTACGATGCAAAACCAAGTGAACTTTTCTCATACAAGTACGATAAGCAAGGATTTCCCCACACCGTGCATTCAACAATTATGCTGTATTTTTATTTTAGAAAGAAGAGTTAATATTTAAAGTTGCCCTTTAATACTCATTTGGAAACACTGATTGAATAATAAGCCAAGCAGCTCAGTGTATCACATCTCTATTAAATTCTCTTGCCTTTTTTAAGATGAAAAAAAAACTTTTTTCTTCCTCTAAATGCAAATCTTTCTGTGTAACACTGTGCCTAATCTACTACAACTAATTAATCTGTTTGAGCTGATGAAATGTTACCTCTGCATTTTTTGTTCCTTGTATACAATTATTGTAACAGTGGTGAATAAATCAATATTCCCAATCCAACTGTAAAAAACAATCAAGAAAAGCAGTGCTTCTCAGGGAAAAAACACCAAATAATATTTATTAACTCTGTCTCAATCCACAGCAGAGCCTAATACCATTCAAGCATTTTCTGCAAGTGTAATAAGCAAACTCAAATACATGATGAAAGTGGCACATGCCAATAATTTCACCATTTTACACTGCAGAGTAATTGAAGGATTTAATGAGAAACAAACCAATAAAAATAAATAGACCATGCGAGAGGAGGAGAAACTGATCTAAAATGGAAGTTGCTCCATTGTGAGTTTTAGGGGGTTTTTGCATGGTTTGACCAGGAAAAAAAAACAGCGTTGGGACGATTGGCTGTTTATTTCTACTTATTTTACATTTTGCGATTTGATTTCAAAGGAGGAAAATACCGCTTGTTTTATCTGTATTCCATTCTGCATCAATATGCCATCCTTTTCCTGCCGCTTCCGACAGATCTGTTATTTTCTGACTGAATTATGTGATGAATAGCATCTTTCTGCCTGAAGTTAGGAACTGTTTCGATTGTATTGGTATTTATAAATAACTCTCAGCAGCCTAGCCTTTTGAGTAACAGCACAGAGTCCTTCTGCTTTCAAAAATGCCCATGAATCACAGTCTTCCTGAAGGGAATTCTGATTACAAACAAACTCCTTTGTCTCGGCAGTCCCCCTAAATTTTGGCCGTGTACAAATGTCTCACTGAAGGATGCCACCAGCGCCCGAGTCTATATGGAGCAAGAACCATCCATGCTTGGGCAGAAAGAACATTGAGACCTTACGTCTTTTTGATGCATGTTTTGGGTAACCCTAGAGCTGGATCAAGCTTCCAACCAGTCTGACCTAGCAAAATCTCACAAATTGAATTTTTTTTTTTTTTTTAAAAGACTTGGGCTGAAGATATTTGCCCAGTGCTTCAGCCACTGCAAAGCTGGTGCCACAGTGCCAAAGCTGGGGGTGTTAGAACCAGGACAGCTCCTCCCAGGTAGGATTTTGGTAAGGCACCAGATCAGAGATGTTTCCAGCCAAATCTGGGGTAACACCTGGTGAGGAGGAGTTCAGGTTCAAAAATAAGAGAAAATACTACCCCAAAAATAACAAAAATAACACCCCGAGATCTTTGAGGGACTAAAGCAAACATGGGAATGATTAATAAAGGCCAACAAGTTATTTGTCACTTGCTGTCTCCACTTGAAATGTATGTATTAAAAATCTATGTTTATTTTTGAAGAAAGCTAAATTCCTGAGAAATGTAGAGCAGAATGGGCTCCTCACTTGCTAAGCACGTGAGACAGGCAAAGACAAGCCTTCTAAACCTGTATATTCAGAGCAATCATTCCAAATATTGAGCACTGTACACCTGGTAAAAGAAACAATAAAACATAATCTCGTCTCTAAAGGGGATTATTTTCAGCTGCGTTGTTTGATGTTTTTCCTTGTATGCACAGTTGAAAACACTGACTTGTAATAAGTTATTGCTTTGTGTGGTGCTTTGGGAAAGAGGGAGAGGGCAGGTTCAAAGACCAAGTGTGGGGAGGTCTCTCCCTGAACAGCCGAGGTCCAATCTCAGTGTACAGGTCAGCGACCCTTTTATAAAATCTTTGAAGGGCTTTCTTGAAGAGTATTGACTGACCAAAGCCTTTTATTTCATATCAAGTTCAAATGTAATGTCTTTATGAGCATAATGCACAAATCAATGAATCAGGACGTTGAGATTATTTAGATGGAGCTGAGAGTGCACAGCATACACCGAGGCATCTTCATAAACATTGATAGCCTTCAGATTAATATTGTATCCCACTATGTTTTTTACCAGACAAACATTTTACAGAATAGGATCCACTAACAAATTATTTTCTGTCTCTTTACTTGTCAAGATAACAAATTTTACCTAGACAATGCAACAGGAATTGTTGTTTTAATTGCCTCGGCAAGATGGAGGTTAGAAGAGTTCTAAGTCCCATACTCCTCTATCTTCACACCAGCAGGTATCATCACTATTATTATTATGATTATCATTATTATTATTACTACTTCAGCAGCGTGGAGGCCATGGACTCTTCTTACACAGCACAAAAAAAAAAAAAAATTGTCCCTGCCTCATAAATCTTACAGCACCTCTTTTTACAATAGATTTAGTCTGTACTATAAGTAGACTTTAGCCTATATTAGCTTCCATAGAAGCACTGGGAGACAGTGAATAGAAATTTCATTTTTCTGGGATCCTCTTGCTTCTGCCTAAAGGACACCTTGCCTTTTCTCCACCCATGACAGCAAGCACACATCCCAGTCTGCTATCACAGAGCCAAACCACCTAGCATCCTACAATCTGTGGATGTTGTGTTGGTTCCCAAGCTCCATCAGTCCACACTGAACTTCTTTTGACTGTGTCCCCCCATTCTCGTGTCCTCCTGGCTGGTAGAAGCCTGCCTCCCCATGCAGCATGATGTTGCTACAAGCTCCGCAGATGCTGCAAGGGCCAGAGGCAAAGTTCCTCCCCAAAACTCCCTGACTTTGTACATTCAGGGCAAAAGAAAACTGTTTAGAGAAGGTCATAGAATCACAGAATGGTTTGGGTTAGAAGGGACCTTAAAGTCCATCCAGTCCAAGCCCCTTGCCCTGGGTGGGGACACCTTCCACCAGAACAGGTCGCTCAGAGCCCCGTCCAACCTGGCCTTAGACACTGCCAGGGATGGAGCATCCACAGCTTCTCTGGGCAACCTGCCCCAGTGCCTCACCACCCTCACAAGGAAGAATTTCTTCCTTATGTCTAATATAAATCTACCCTCTTCCAGTTTAAAGCCATTACCTCTTGTCCTAAGATGGATTATAGAATAAGTAGTTATTACAGTACAGCACAAGGTCAGTTGTACTTGCAGTGCCAACAAGTTATAACGGCCTCACATTGTTGGCAGGAACACATTACTAATGAAATACAAACCACCGTGTTATGGACTTTAATGTTTTTGCAACGTTTTAATGGATCTTGCTCGAGGACCAGACTGACTACATGTTGATGGGCTTGCTTTTTGTGCTGTTTATTTTTCACTATCCCAGTGGGGGGAAAAAAAGAACTGAAATTGCTCTTATGTCAAACTCATGGATGCATAAATGTGTGAGATGGAAGAATTGAGTATTATTCTCACCCCTGTCATGAATTCTGGCAGTGAGAGGGTGGCACAAACAGCCAGGCTGCAGGTTTCAAACCCTGACACATCTTGGACCTGGGCTTTTCAATTCAGGCATACTCAGCCCTACTTTTCCTCTTTTCCCAGCTGGTTTTTAAGAAGCCCTGACCGGCCAACCCTACTGTGGACTCCAGCCCTTCCGACGCGGGAAGGGAAATTGCTTTCTGTGGTGCAAGTCCATCTCCCTTGAGAAAACTTGTCCCAGGTACCAGGGCAGCAGGGGCTTCACAATCCTGAGCAAGGCAGGAGCAGTGGTTCCTATAAACGTATTTCTTCATTCTTTGTTGGACAAAAGTTGAATGCATTTTTATAGGCAAACCAAGAATCCCATGAATAAGATTTTGCCACAGATACCATCACTTCCACTCTGGAAATGAAACATCCAAGTACAAAATCTTGGCCAAGGATCCACCAGTTGCCAGCATGCAGTCCAGCATCACTGTCAAACTTTTAGGCATGCTATAACATGCTTTTATTATGCTCCATCAAATAGATCAGTAGAAAAGTCAGAGTAGCAAACAAAAGCTGTTAAAATCTTGAGGACATTCTAGTATAACTGCCGCACTTCATCATCATTTCAGAGCCCTGATCAGCAGAAGTATTTCAGCATCAGTGAGGACCTGACCCACCTCAGCACTAATCAAACAAGCAGTTTCCAGAGGATTGCAGTACTTCTCAAAAAAAAAAAAAAAGAAACCCACAAAAAGGGGGAGATTTCAGGCAGAAACTGGCTGGCAACTGCCAAAGCAACGCCTACCCCCGCTGATGTATTGCCATTCCCCATGGGACATGGCACAGACCCACACAGCCCCTTCCCAAGCACCCACCAATGCTGCCCACACCACTACAGGCTCCGAAAACCCCAAATCAGAGTTAAAAAATAGGATTTTCTGGAGATCTACCAGCAGAACGCAGAGCAACCCCCTCCTCCTTCCCCAGCGCGGCCTCCCAAGCACCACCGCTCACGGACGCCGGTGTCGGGGCTGCCGGTTACGGTGCACCCTCTGATTTTCAGCACCGGAGGCAATTGGCAGAGTGGTACGGGAATATTATACGTCCGTTATCCTACAATCCGCTCTGTGATCAGCTTGCTAGTTGATATTTTTGTTACACAAGTTGTGTTTTTACTGTGAGTCTCCAACAGAAAATTGATGGAGTTTTCAGGTTGTCTGTATGAATAAATATAAAGCATATCAGCACATCACACGGTGGAAGTATACACCGTGTTTCGGTCTGGTATTGCAGCCTTGCCTTTTGCTTGCTTTTTTGTTCTTTATCAGTGGAAATTATACGTCAGGTATTTCTACTTCCTTAGCTGTCGACCAATCCATGTAAATTCCCGCAATTAAGGGGAAAAAAAAGAAGTGTCCCTTCATTACCAATCAGAATTTTGTTTCTGGCCCTGACTGCATGCTCACATAAACATTTCCTAGGAATTCCAGGACAAATAGGTGTGCTGTATCTCTTCAACGCTCATTTTTCAGTCGTATCAGGGAAGATTGGCGGGTACGTTGCACCGTTCCAGTGTAATTAGTCTTTTTTAATGAAATGGACCCTGGATATATTCCACTGTGGAGCTTCAATAATAGAATTTAAGTGAAAGTAATTTCAAAGTGCAACAGTAGTTTACATATTAGTTATTATATAAAGAAAAAAAAAAAAAACCACGCTCTGCTGTTTTAGGTTAAATGCAATTAACATCCAGGCCTTCTGCGAGACTCCAGGGAGAGAATGATTGGTTTGGCAGGTTATTTCTCAGATTTTGATAAAAAGAAAAAGAAACTCCACATTATTTTAACTATATACCCTTGCTGAAAATATTACAGCACTCTCTAGATTCAAGACCTCAAAGCAACCTAGTAGAACACACGTATAACTCCGGAATTTTTACTAATTAACTATTACTCAAAAGCACAATTACCATTTGAGCTACTGCCTGTACAATATTGTATATAAATAACATTTTGAAAGTCCAAGTAGATGTTAATGCCTTTCTATTCAGCACTGTGAGGGGGGTGGAAAGTGTTTTCTGTTTGGTTTTGGAAAAACACAATATCCAGAACCCTGATGTGGGAGCAAACACTGTGATAGTTACAAAAAAAAAAAAAACAACCACATATTCACTGCTTTTCCTTATTTTATATAGCTGTATCCTACATCCAGAGAAAAATGCAGTTTTATGAGAAATATAGAAAGTACTGTTACAGAATTGCTGTGAAACTGTTCAAATGTACCAAGAAGGATTTTTTTTTAAATTGTCTTTGTCCCTGGTAAGCACATTTCTTAATAGTAATTTATTTTCTTATTTGAAAAGCTAAGTCTTTCACTCTGAATTGTTTCTAAAAATTTTACTTCTGTGTTTATCTGGGAATAAAATCTAAACCTTGCAGCATCTATTAGCTGGTTTAATGGGGTCTTGTTGCAAAGGACCTCACAAAGAGTTTCTCAGTCTGAGTTGCTTAGGAAAGCTTAGACAAAATCTCACTATTTTAATGTTCCTATAGGGGGGAAAAAAAAAAAAAGATGCAATTTAGGCCAAATGCAGAATTCTGGCTGATGTAGGTTGTTTTCATCACTTTTGGACACTTTCTGCAGTGTAGATGGTCCTTCACAGGCTGTTAAACACATCCTCTGGCTCGGGAAGTCCCTGAGATGCAGATTGCTGGAGAGGGGAGAACAGACAAGGAAAGTATCACTACACATCTCCCCGTTCCTATACTCATCCTTACGCACCAGCCATTAGCCAATGACATGGGGTGTGGGACCAAACGGATTATTAATATGGCCCACAACAGCTATTCTTAGAGTACAGCCAGAACATTTCACCTTTAGGAAATTGCGGCATGGCTGTGTTTAAAACCCACTAAAGTTAATAGAAATATTCTCACTGACTTCGGCGAGCTCTGGACCACTCTGTTGGGTGTGTATTTTCATCCTGACCTTCAGTCACAGGAAAAAAATTCAGATTACTAGCCAAATTTATTAGTCTAAAATATAAAGAGAAGTAGACACCTCCACAGGACAATTAATTTAGTTTTTAAAGAGGTGGCTAAAATATCCCCTTCCTCCCATCCACTACAGAAATATCTTGGATGTGAGACCCAAAATAGATACTCAACTCTTAGAAGGCTGCAATAAATGAGGTGGCTCCTCATGACTCTAGTGGCACAGTGGGTGGTAGTTGTGACAAAGTGAACTTTATCAGTCCAACAATAAAAGGAACGAATGCAAAAAGGAAGAAAAAAGTGCATACAGACCCAGAAAATCCTCCAGAAAGAGCCAGAGTAGAAACACTGAGTGTGGCGTTTGTGTTTGGAGTCGTTTTAGGTGGCATCTAAGTTATTCCAGGCCTCCAGCTTATTTCACCCATTTTAGCAGACCTGCTCTGTTGGTTTTCTTTACTTCTTAGCACCTGGACACCGGCACAGTGGCGGTTGTGACCCGCACACTGGACATCCCCACCGCAGACCCATTTCCCACGTTCTGCTGCCGCTCATCTGAGCTGGCCTCATCCACAACCTTTGTATACCATCACCCGTCTCAAGCTGCTGGGTTTCCTCAGGAAATACTATTTGGGGGCTTGTTTATTTTGCTATTATGAGTATGTTTTGCTACAAGAAATTACACTTAATTATGTTATAATATTTTCAGAACTGTTAATGTTAATATTAATGTGTTGAAATTCATTTTTACTTAATTTTTACTGGGTGTTCTTGTATAATTGATAGGGAATTTGTTATTAAATCTTTTATTTGACTGATTACTTAATCATTCCCACATGATTATTGAAGACAATCTTACATATAATTAATTTCACTAATAGAGACTCCCCATGTTTTCCTTCCTAGGCCAGTGTCTGCATGGTTATCATGTAATTTAAGGCTTTCCTGGGGCAGCTTTAAATTATGCACATATTTGTATTAATTATATATGGCCAGATTCTGCTACCTTGTGTATAATGGCTAACACCCCCTTCTGTAAGCAGCTCCTCTGAAATCAATGGAGCTCCTTGCCCCCGGGATCAGTGGGATAAAAAGTGGTGGAAAAACGAGTGCAAATGTGAAGAGAAGAAGAATTTAAGTGAAGTTAGCTGCTTTCATTCACTTTCCGCCAGCGCAGGCCTCCCCGGGTATCTCCTGCCCTCTCCCTTTCATCACGCCTAATCCAAACGGACGGGTTCATCCGCTGCACCACCATTTCGGGATCAGGAATATGACAGCAGGGGAAGCGCCAAGGTGCGGGGAAGGGAGCGCTCTCCTTTGCCACCTATGAGATGCAGAGACAGAGGGCACACAGTGAGCAACAAAGGACCACGGGCCATGTGTGCAAATGTGATGGGGAACAAATTACGCTCAATGTCACGAGGAAGCACAGAGTTATCAATCAGGTGACATGCCAAATCTGTGACAGGATGCTAAGTAATGCACCTGATGCCAATTATTGACTCCCAGTGACAAATTGGTTTTGCATATTGCATATTTTCCCCCAGACTGAAGCACAGAGGCAGTTCAAATAGCAGCTAACTCCGCCGTTGTACTTGTGAGGGAAAATGGAAAGAGCATGTGAGAGGCAGAGTCCCGAGGAATTAACGTGAGCAGCATCACCCCGGCCAGCTGTAATTTGCATTCTGATGACAGCAGCAGCAGCAGGCTCTGCGAAAGCTCAGGCCTCCACCAAAATCAGGAAACCACGACCGGCTCTGGGACAAGGCTGTGAGGGCGAGCCTGGGGAGCTGCCCCTCGGGAACGGGGTCTTGGGTTGCGTGGACTCTGGTGGGGTGCAGAGCAGCGTCAGTGCCTTACCTGCCCATGCTTGCCCCCCATCTCTGGGAGCTTTCTGAGCCCAGAGCACCCACTGCCAGGTGCCTTGCACACCCAGTTTCCATCTACATGCTTTGCTCGGGCACATCTACCGAAACCAGCAGCCCCAGTGATGCTCGGTGAGGTTGATTCTCTTTTAAGAGCTATCCAGTCTAGTTTTAAGCTTCTCTTCAGCAAGATAGGAAACACACAAAAGTCATCCATGTAAAGAGAGCTGCTGAAATTCCTCCTCCTAAACGTGCTCTCAGCCACAGCAAAATTCAGCCTTGGTGCTCGTGACACACGGCAGTCCTGGTGCCTTGAGTTAGTCAACTTGTCCAAGCCATTGAGCTCTTGCAACCCAAATGAAGGTTCAAAAGCCACAACCAAGATTGTCGTCTTCTGCCTTCCTTCCTCCTTCCCAAATCTGCTCATCAAACATCTACATCTAAACATGGCTAGAGTGGAGCAAAATCCCGGCTCCTGAGCCCAACCCTCTCTCTGTGCACCACGTCTTGGGTCAGTTTTGGCAGATGTAGGTGGGTACTAGCCACGACCCAAATAAATGGAAATACCGACAGCTTCTGAGGAAATTCACCGGAGTCTACGGGATGGGGCACGACACTCAAGTTAAGCATGAACTCAACTCTTTGCAATGTCAATGCTCTAGCAAGAACTTTAAAAATCAATTTATTCTTGGGGAGCTGTGTGGAGCGCAAGCTGCATACAAAAGAGGGGCCACAATAAGTTCATTTAAAAGGAAGGCTCTTCCTGGCTCACATTTTAAGCTGCCCTCAAGCAATTCTCTGCCATGCAGCAATATGTCTGAAAAAAATGGTCTTCTGAACCCAACTCAGCACAAAATTTCCCAAACAATCAGGGACAATGTGTTTGGTACTTGTGGAGGGATGAAATGTTTTAGACTCCAGGGACTGAGAACTGAGAGGAAAATTTAGCTGCTGAATTTTAAAAATTAAAATTACCTTCAATGGAAGACTTAGCTGGTATTTTCAGTGCTTTGGGATCTTGATTAAGTTAGGGGATTCCAGTGAGCAAATGATTTTTGAAATTGATATCAGTGAGCGCCCATCTTACACCCTGTTCCTCGAAATCTCAAACCTATCGAGGTAGCATCACGCCCCCTCCGCCATGCCCACCATTAATGTGGGCAATAACCACTATTTCTCCCCACACACCATTTAAATTCTAAGACAACAACAAACTATAACTCACAGGGAATCATTTTAAATGATTACTATTCAATGGCTTATAAACTGTATCTCATCATTAAACAGAATAATAAATAAAAATAATGACTGGCTTTCAAGCGAGTAACGTAAAGAACATACTTTCCGGATGAATATTTGGTTCGTTTTACTAGGTTTTAATTAAAGCAAAACACATCCTTCAGTTTCTAGGATTAGAAAATAGTATTTGGGTTTAGGAACTGGAGGAAATCTCTTGTTCTGCATTGTCTCTGTGTAGCTCTGTGGCTATATAGACCGAGATATATGTTGCTGAAGAAAAATATAATAGCCCCACAGATACTTTACAGTACCAAAATCTAGCTCGGGGCTACACATCCCTAGATGAAAGACAGCAGCTCCACCGAAGAAACAAAAAATTTGTCGGCACAGCTGTTTGAAGCATGCGGAGCTGGCGTGGAGGAGGAAGGGGTTAAAGGCAGAGAGCGGGCAGGGGGGAGCCGCGGCCCCCAGCCCAGCCCTGCCTTGCCCATGGTCAGCCACATCGTGTAATTCCATTAGGGTGCGAGATCCAAATGCAGAATTAGCTGTTGCCTACGCAGAATTATGTTAAACATGGCCCAGACTGAAAATCAATATTCTGCTTAAGTAACTGGCCCTCCAGTAATTTAATGAAGCTAAATTGCATTACACGGAGGTAAGGTGGTGGGGGACCATTTTGTCTCAAACCTTCCATTATACAGTGACTGTACAGCTGTACGCCTAAAGAGAAATTAAACACATACACTCATTTCTTCTTGAAGTTGGAACAGTGTTTTTTACACTGGATTACTTGTCTCCTTCCTTAATTTAAAACTACAGTAAATAATTTGCAGCCACATAATTAGGAAGGAGCTACAGTTTCATAATAAGAGGAAAAAAATTGCTACCAGAGTATTAAAAGATTTTTTTTACTTCGCAAGAAAAAAAAATGAAAAGGGACATTAAATGTTAGATCTGCATTAAAAATGTAATTCTAAAGGGTTTAAATCTATGACACGTCTACACTGAATTAATTAAATTCATGATCTGATCAAGGACTGAAAAGCTACCTTCCAGCTATCTCTTAAAAATGCTATGTATGTACATGTCAAAATAGGAATTAAAAAAAAGCAGCCCTTTGATTTATTGGCAATTCATGCATGCATTATTGTACTTTCTTGCCTTGTAGTAGGAGGCAAGTCAAAGTTTTATAAAGCACCTGAAACCTTCACCGCACGCCTCTTTATTAAAGGAACTTTCTTGCAGAAGACGACCGTCGCGGAACTCCCAGCCATCTACCATGAATATGATCACGATGACATCCGCGACGACTTAACTTGTGTTAAAGCTGATTGACAAGAACAAAGAGGGCACAATTACATTATGCAGTACTTGTACTGCACCCTCTTTTATTTATTATTCAACTACAAAACTTCAACTGGAAGAAACACTTCAGAGTTTTGCGTCGAGGAGACAGAATTAAATTGACAACAATTCTGTGCCGTGCGGTATGAAGATATGCTGATTAGAGATTACTTCCCCCTAAATCATTTGTCACGTTGCCTTATATAAGGGTAAAACAGACTTCAGCCATGTGTAGCTGCAGCGGTATCTTTGGGGAAATGCAGCCGGCAGAGGATGTATTGTTTAAAGGGAAAAGAAATGATTTGCATGCTCAATCGCTGTTTTTCTTGCCTGTCCGACTATCAGAATTTTCCTTCTGTACTTAAAAGGCAGTTAAACAAATGAAATTTATTTATGCCAAATCTAAAGTGAAAACAAAGCCATTTAAACGCACGTGTGTATTTAACACATTACTGGGCATCCCCTTTCAGAAAAAGATGTGCCAGTGTAAGCTGCGAGATGCAAAATTAGCAGGAAAAGTGGCGGCAACAGCTCAAAAATGTAGGGTCAGGTTCGTTATTCCCAGCTGAAGGGCTACAAGACCTCTCTGCTCCAGTTTCTTTTTGCCACTGGTTTGAAAAGGCTGGTGTGAAGCCACCGGTACCCCCATCGCTGCAGCGTGTGTGGCTGAAGGTGTTGGGGTGTGCTACATTGCTCCACTCTCACCCCTTAATGCCAGATGCCATGGTCAGGCAGGAGAAGCAATCATATCTATCCATTTGGCTATTAAAACGACATTCCACCGCTATTGCTAGACCAAGATCTAGAGAGACTGCACCAATGACGGTCCCATGACGGGAGTCAGGGGTACTCGCCTCTGTTTCCTCCTAGCACTTACAAACCAGTGCAAGAACTACTGATATCTGAATATTCAGGAGATCGGCTGATGGACACCTAGCTCTGCCTCTCCCTAACTGGCAGGTGTACCCTATGCAACAGATTTTAGCATTGAAGCAGCCCCATGAGGCAGCAAGTCCAAGGACATCCATCAGTCATCTCTCTCCCAGCCCTCCCGCAGCCACAGAGCCATGGACACGGTACCAATATTTGAACTTACCACCAGATTACAGGTTTTTTTGTCCCCCTTCTCCCAGCCATTATTCCTACAACCACACAATCCTGTGCCAGGTGAATGTGGAAATGCTTCCTGGGTGCGTGGTGCTGCCTCCACCCAGGCGCGAGCATCTCCCTCGCCTCCCGGGAACGGTCAGTCTACATCGGCATCGCCACCATCGCCTTAGCCAAAAGAGAGTAGCAATGGCAAATGAGGGAACAAGATTAAAAATTCAGTCTCTTCCTGGCATATTATTGATTGGAAGGGGAAAAACTTCCAGGAGAAATTATTTTTACACCCTGAATATCAGCTAGCAGATCTATATTTTGTCTCTGTTTTGCTCGAAAGATCATTTACTCTCTTATTTCTTTTAGAATGGCAATCCAATAATGTGTAACTGAACATTTATTAATTACACCCCAGTTTAAAGCACTATTTTGAAAGGAATAACTGCTCTCAGAAATCCTGAAACACTTTGTTTGATTTCTGAGTGCATTGGCTGCTCCCTGCAGAAGCTGGGTTCCTGGCTTATACTTGCCACTAGGAACTGCAGGATTTTCTCCCCGCTTCTTACCGGTAAAACATGAGTTTAAACACATATTCAACAGGGGAAACACATCATGCACTTTATAATGCAAGGTCCTTTTGAGTAAAGTACCCAGCAATTTCTTTTTCTTTAAGATCCACCTTTATGTTCAATGATATTTCCTTTGGGATTTTCATTAATGCTCTGTGAAAAAAAAAAAAAAAAATTTTTTTTTTTTTAGTGAAATACCTTGACTGATGAGTTTAGCATTTTCCTTCTGCTCATGTTTACATTTAGTGTTTTGATGATGTTAAATTCTACAAATGAGAGCAGTTTTTAAGTGTTCCTTTCAACACCGGCTGCCTTTTCTGTTTGATTTCTCCTGCTGATGGAGTGTTGTCAATGCTGAATGCTGGAATTGTTGTTGAGCAGGCACAGCTGGACGAATTAAAGTCTCTCCAGTAACTCAAACCAGAAATGACTTCATCTCTAAACTTTCCATGTAGCACAGGTCAGAGCTCTGAGTAGGGACAAAAATAATGGGGTTAGCAGAGAAAGAAAAAGTCAAAAGTACAAGGCAAAATATAGAAAGCAGTTTGGAGTGGCTTTGTGTGACTGCGGTGATTTCCCTCTGCGCTTCCCACTCTTTTCCAGAGCGAAGCCCTGATGGAGACATCCGATAAGTAATTGTATTTTAAGTTCAAATAGAATATCTGCACGTGTACCTTGTATATTTAATTTAAGTAAACAGCTAATAAGATATCTGTGGGTATCCTAATGCACAGCTACTCGTGCCTAATGATAGAATCTATTAATTTATTCAAGGAATTTTGCCAAAAAACAAATAAAGGCGTTGAGCACAAACATTTCTTCCCCATTCATTCAGAGCTCATCACAAACACCGAAGCATTTCAATGTGGCAAAGGCAGATTTTAAAAGTTAACATGTTTAATTAACATGAGGCAATTTCTACAGTAAATACAAGATAGGTAGATGGTAATTGGGTGTTAACGTGTGTTCCCGGCCAGTCCAGGGTGGGCAGGGGGTTGCCAGCGCCATGGACCCGCTTCTCCTCGACTCACCGCCTCCCCAGCAAATGCTCCAGCTTCACTTAATAAAACCACTTGACCCATTTTGGGAGCTGGAAAACTTCTTTTCACATAAAAACATTTCATCCGTTCCTTTGTTTCATCATAAAGAAAAGATCACCCTCAGCATTTCCAGGTTTTAAAGCAGGCAATGCAGTAGCAGCCCCTTTCTCAGGTACATCCTGAGGTGCCCTTTGTAGATTTTCCTGTTGAGCATTTCCTCCTCTCTGTTGTCCATATGAGAATGAGATGATGTTTCCCATCAGTGGCCACCATGCCAAAATTTCTAGTCTTTCCCTTGAGTATGTATGAAAGGTCTTGCGTTTCCTGTAATTTTTGTATATGGCCCAACCCATCCAGTCTCTCACAACAAGCTTCACACCAATGTGAAACATCCCCACTTCATCATGAACTGGAGCTGATAGAACACAAGCCTAACATCAGATCTGTTTAAAAACAAAAGTTCAAAAAGAAAAAAAAAAATCTTTCAATACATATGTGTCCGAGGGCCTCTAAAACTCAATGTTCTGTGCTGAAATCAATTCATGTTATCAATAGCCAGGAATTCTCAGAGCTGAAGTTGTGATCTGCTGTTTACCTTAGCAACTCCGAAAAATCAGCATCGCAAACACAGACGTGGAGATGAACCTGAGAGGATGGGTGAAAGTTACCTCTAACAGCGAGCTAAAACATCCAACATCGCGAAGGTTCATAGGTATAGTGCTAAACCCCTGGCCATGCGGGTCCCTGAGCTATTCTGCATTTTTCTGTTAAATACTTCTGTATTTCAGGGGAGTTATGGTAAATTTCCATGTTTGCTAAAGTCTTGTAGCTGGGATGTTGCGCAGAGAAATTCAGAGCTGATGTGCAGCACGGCAAAAGCACACAGAAAAGCACTAATTGCTGGGTAGTATTCAGTGTGTAAACACAGATTAACATTCACGTGTGCAAGAAAACCCATGAAACCCTTACCAATAATGACAATCTACTGGTCATAATAGTTCCAGCTGGCTAATGGTCAGTCTGTATCCTCAACTTTCCACCCATGGCGATGGCAGAAATCGCAGCGCATTAGCTCCGACGCAAAGGTGACGACTTTGACCACAAACAACTTCTCCTCCTGCCATTCGTGTCCCATTGCAGGGAGCATGGGTGGTGGATCCTGCTCCAAAAGGGTGGGTGGCCAGAGTGTCCCCCGACCATGTCCCCAGGGCAAAGCAAGTCTCGGTTCCATGGCTGGTGGAGGTGGACCCAGCTGCACTTGCAGAAGCCCTCCTGGTCACAACAGCACTGGCACTAATGAACTCATTGCTGCGAGCTCACGCCCCAGATCTCAGCAGCACCTGCACTGCCAGCAGCGCCCTGCGTGGGCTCTGACCCAGGGAAATGATAGGACCTCTTGGCAG
Source organism: Chlamydotis macqueenii (assembly GCF_036417535.1). NCBI lineage: Eukaryota > Metazoa > Chordata > Aves > Otidiformes > Otididae > Chlamydotis > Chlamydotis macqueenii. The sequence continues at coordinate 38,053,213 of NC_141562.1, forward strand.
GGAATTTGGCTATAAAGGAGGAGGAGGGTCCACCTCCTCATACTGGGGCTCGGTTGGTCCATGCAGGTGTTACCAGTCTGCCTCCAGCCTGCTCAGGCACTCCTCACCTGTGCTCCGGTTGCTCCACATTCGAAAACCTCATCTCTTGTAATTCAAGGAACTGAGACAATCTGAATTCTTGGGAAGCCTTTTTACTCAGAGACACCATGGCTATGTCACCAGCCCTGAGCCGGTTGGAAACAGCCATACCACCTCCTGGCTCGTACCAACCAGGACAACCGGCACCCTATGATCCCCACCAGAATCGTATGGGTCTGACACACGGGCCCACGTCCTGCCAGCCCACCCTGCCTCCCCCAGCCTGCCCTCTCCATCCCTCACTCACCGCAGCCTGGCACGCACGGCTGCCATCCCGCACCAGCCCTCCCTCGTGCTGCGTGCCATCGCCCCACTCATCTTCTGCTTTACTAGCCCTTCTGGCTTCCAAGCACAGCTCAAATTGCTGTTTGAACCTTTTCCAGGACTCCTCAGTGGTCGCCCGTAATTTTTAAGGCTGGTGGGGGATTTATGTGTCGCGATCGCACCGGCACTGCAGCCTCTCACCTTTTCGCTTGCGGCGGCCAGCCCAGGTTTCCTCCGGCACAGGCACATTTTGCTGGCATTCACCAGGCTCTCTATTCCTTTCCGTTATGGTTTTTAGTGTCTTCAGTGATTCTTGAAGCCAGTTTTAGGGTAACGTTGAAAGAGCAATCAGATCTGTAGAGCAAACGGCACGATGCTGCTGGGGAGGAGTCTCCAGCACCCTGTGCCTCAGCCTCCGCTCCTGCGCGGCCAGGCGTGCACGTGCTTTTGGGACTGCTCGTGGGGCCAGCCGTGAGTCTTGCACCTTGATCTGAAAAATGTGTGATTTTAACTTTTACACTGAAACTTCCCCCTTCAGAGGCCTGTATGGTTGCACTGACATTTATTTTTCCATTTCAGGAGCTGTTTGTGAATTAGACGCGCCCTGCTCTGAGCCCAAATATGTTTGCCTAATGTGCACTCTGCCATGCCAGCTCGCTTGTCAGCCTGCAATGGGTTTCTGACCCAAACTGCACTTTCTTATGATTACCGATAACAGCGGTTTCACGCAGAGACCACCATCTGCACTGCCAGAGCCGAGAGCCACCCAAGAAGCTCTGCCCATCCACACTCCACGTTGGCCAAGTCCATGAACCTCTGAGCACTGAGAAGCGATGTTTCATAACGAAGTTTTTAAAAGATTGTGCATTGAAGGAAACACTAATTTGCAAACACTTTCGAAACTTACCGTTTTTTTAACATATAAATTATTCTCTGCTCATTGTGGACACTGGAAGACCCGCGGTGCCAGCTGCTGCTCCACTCCCCCCAGTTCCTCGTTGCCACTCCCTCACAGCAGTCTCCAAGCTGCGGCTTGTGCAAATAAAGTAAATCCACGTTTCCCCCACAGCCAAAAAATCACTCACCCCGGCCAGCCTCTGCCACTCTGCTGTCATCGCTCCTGGAGCCCTGCGAGGAGGCTGGCACCCAGTTTCCAGAGACAGAGGAACTAGCCAAAGGTGGCTGACAGCTTTTGGAGCAGCCTTCCAGCCACATACCTTCTGCCAGAGAGATGCATCCTGTGTTTCATCTCAGATCTGCGACGTAATCGTGCAATTCACCAGTTTAACACTTCGAAATTCAAATTTGTTTTGTGGAACGCCTGCTTAGAAAAAGGACGTAAAGGACCAAATCCTGCATTCCTTCTGCATTCCAAACATTTAATGAACGTGAATTTTAGACCTGCAAGGTTTCTGAGGTCTGACTCTCTGCAGCTATGGCTCTCCTGGTATTTCCACTTAAAAATTTTATTTTCAAGGCACCGTAATTGTATGTAAAGTTTTTCTTGGATCTGAAAGACAAAAAGCCCTAACAAGTCAAAGGCTCAGCCTGGGAGACACAATTGATCTACATACAGATGGAAAGACATTTTCAGAAGGGAAATCTGAGGGTTTGATATTTTTCATTCTCATCCAAAATTGCTTTGGTTTTGAACTCCCATTTTATCAACTGTAGAATTCACTTCGATGTAAATCTCATTGATTTCAGCCACATTTTATTCCAGGGATAAATGAGATTCCATTATTCTATTACAAAGTGTGTTAAAAATAAAACCTGGATGATGACTTTATCACTTAAGATGGCATTCATTACATATGTGTAAGGATTTTTTTTTTTTTCAAGAGGAGTTTCATTTGGATTTCTAGCATATAGCCACGCATATATACAGCAGCCGAGGAAGCTATAGCCTGTCATTTCAATAAAACATGTATGAAAGCATCCCTAAGCACCTCCTGACATGTCAGGAATATACGGTGTAAGAGTGCGTCCATGTCAGCAGTGACAAGCTGAACCTTAATGGCTCTAAAACAGTCTTTATGCTTTACTGTACCCGTAATCCATTTTATAATGAGTGCTCAACGAGATACAATGGTTCTGCGAGTTTCCTCTGCCTTTTAACTCACCCCAAGGTGCCTAGACAAAGCAAAAAACTCCAAGTTGTGGGTGATCCTTCCAGAGAAACCTTACGTGCTCAAATACTGATGCACGACAGAGAAATTAAGAATAAGGTTTTACTCTAATCCTTAAGTTCCTTTCTGTGGATTTTAAGAGAGAGTAGTGTTGATATTTTACCGTCGTTTTAGGGGAAGGTTTTAAATTTTGTCATGCTGGCACAGCTTTGGACTTACAAAATGCAGGGAAACGGAAGGGGTGCTGTAAGTCCATGACAGATGCCAGCAGTATTTAGAATTGGGACAAAAGCAGAATATAAGATTTCCTATAATGATTTCCCCTAGATCCCGCAGTTAAGCAAAATAAGAGAGTTGCCAGCAAAAAAAAAAAAAGCAGGGCAACTGTGGCTGACATGTAGCAGGAGGAGTAGCATCTATTTGAAAGAGTCTCCTGGTATAACTCGTTGAAACTCAAAGCTCTTTGCACACATCAGTTGGACAAGCTGTTCCTCCTTGTAGGAGGTAAGGATCTGTCAGAAGTCAGGGGTAGGCACCCATTTTAAGGAAAGGAAAAGTACAGTTCAGATTTCCAGTGGAGAAGAAGAATTGAAAATAAATAACAGGAATCTTCAAGTGAATCGTCCTTCCTCAGCTGTACTTGGTTTATTCATTCAGGGGAAAATGTGCACACGATGTGAAAGAGAAATGAAGCCCCCACCTCTGTCAGACCCCAACGTCCCCACCGGCCTCCATGGCAAATGCTTTGTTGCCTTCCCCAGCTGGTGTTCCGCGTCGGCTTCTGCCCACACAAACCTTGCTGTGCACGGGTACCCTTGCTCCCATGCGCGGAGCTGAGGCTCTGACGCCGAAATGCAAAATTTTGGAAATTGAGACCCTAGGTGGGTTGGCCGCTGCCAGCATGACTGACCCAGAGAGGGGGTAATCGTGGGGATCTGCTGCAAGGCTGCTGCTGGACACTGGGAACCCAAGGAGCACAGCGGCTGTCCCCATCCCTCACAGGGAGGCCAGTAATGCGACCACATTTTACAAGAATGTTTGGAGTTCTGGTTTTTTTAAAAAAAAAAAGATAAAATCTATGATGTAAGTAATTTTGCCTCTTAAATATAATAATAATAATAAAAATAAATTCCTTTCTTGGAGGTCATAGCTCCGGAGCAAGCTGGTCTCCTCTGTCCCTACCCACGCTGCAGAGGTCCCTGAGGAAATGCATCCCTCCACATCCCCCAGGAAGGGCGCCTGAGCATCACAGGGCTGGAGACGCCCGGGTGATACCCAGGAGGGTGCCCCACGGGTCTCAGGCCCAGGGGCTGGGTGCATGGCGAGCGCCCAAGGGGGGAGAGGGAAGGAAGCAACTAGAAACAGCCACTTAACGTCTATTTAGAGCCTGGGAGCATTTGTGAAAGCCATCCCCATTACTGTTGAAAAGATGCAAATTTGGTGAAATAATCAGCTGTATGGCTGCAGGCTGTTTCTCAAGTACCCTGATTCCTTACAGGAGGGAAGGTATTAGTGTAAGACACACAGCAAGGCCAAGTTCATGTTGCTCAGAGGTAGCCCCTAACCAAACTCCACCAAGTGCTATAAAACAAGATTTGTTATCCTGGAAAGCATTGACAGTTCATCCAATAAAGCCCCCAAAAAAACCCAGAACCCTTAAGGCTGGTTGCAGGGGTGCAAAAAGCACCGCTCACAGGCATGTCTGACAGAGGAAACACGTGTTGGGTGCCACCGCGCAGAGCCCCTCGCCCGTCCCGCGCCGGATTCCCATCAGTTAGGGCAATTGCCCTGCATCACGTTTTTCATCAAAAATCCTTTCATATGTGTAAGGATTCATTTGTCTGCTGCCATGAAGTACATAAAGCAATCTTTGCACAGGGCACAGCATTGGCTTTGTATTTCAAGCTGGGGAACAACTGAGGAGGAGCTCTGCTTTCAGATCCTTGGAAAAAAGCTAAATGCATGAGTTAACGCAAGGTGTTAATCTACCGCGCGTCTGCAGGCTTCCCTCTTCGCCTCCCTCCCCAACTCCCAGCTTTATCTGGCTAAACTTTGGGAAAAAATGATGATGTCTCTAAAAAGAGGATAATATTTAACACCCAACCCCCATTTTCTTAGTATTTATTATTTCAAATATCGTACTAATATTCTTAAAATGCTGTAAAGCTTAAATTATATATTTAATTTCAGGAATATCAAATGTATATAAAATATAAAAACTCAAGAATATCAAACATTTGTAAAACAGCAGTGCCTTCAACAGAGATAGAAGGTGAGCCTTCAGTCAAGTAGCTTAATCATTGCAATTCTAACCCTCTCTAAAATCGGTTTTACAGTCAATGACTCAAAATAACATCATGGAAACAAAAATATATGCTATCATCAGACACGCATTCAGCTGTGTTTATGCTGTGCATGCAGTAGTACAGGAGATAACAATGTAAAGCATCAGTTCAAATTTTGAAATATCATTTTCATGCGTGGCACAGGGAAAAAGCAGTTCAGGTTGCTTTACAGCGCAGTAATGGAATAAACCGGAGTTGGAGAGGGTGTGTTTGTGTGCACAGCAGAGTTTATACTACAGTGTATGCATCTTTATGTATTATGTATTCAGCTTTCTCACATTTTTCTCCGTGGACAGATATTGTGCTGTAGTTCTCACAATACCAGAGAAAAACATTTCGACAAATGCCGTTAGTTGTCTGTACAGATACTATAAGGAGCACAAAATCAGCAAGGAGAGTCTTCATCACATAAAGCCTTTTTTGATTCCTTTCCCCCCCCACCTTCTGTAACAACATAAAAGATACTGTTATGACAAGTACTCTGGTAGTTCATTCTTTCATTTATAATTTAACCGCAGCCTATATAACCTAATCAGAAAAATGTGGAGCATGATTAGTACAACAATCGAATGCAGTGGGGCTCCTTGAACAAGTCAAAGAACAATACAAAAGAAAGCCAAAAAAAAAAAAAAAAAAAAGAAAGAAGGGGGAAAAAAGCAAGGGAAAACGTCGCAGGCGTATCAGAAAATATGTGGTATTTCTTTAATATTTCATTTTAAACTACCTAATTGTGTTTTTAAGCTTCGGTTCCTGTAATTTTGCAAGACGAGGCATTCCAGTGAGAAAACATATGGTAAGGGATTTTTAAACCACATAGCTAGAGTGCATCATAGACTTATCTGCTGCTTTAGTGTCACAAAAATCCACCACTGAATTTATCCAGTCACCCATTAAAGAAAGAAAAGAATTAAAGGAAAAGGAGTTTAAAAATCCCCAAATGCGACAAAAACTACTGGAAAGTGACATCAGGTTCAAACCAGAAGCTAGGTAGATCTGCGAGACTTACCACGGCAGGGAAAGTGGCAATTAGCTCTCTCAAGGCCTTATTCTGGGGTACCGCGTGGTAAATATTGCGTTCGGTGGTGACAAACTGGCATTAGCAACAACTTGTAATGGTGACTGGGCCAAAAAATGAGTTTTAGTGGGCCTTGTGCCTGGGTTGTGGCGAATTTTAAGTTGTGGCCTTTCCTGAAGCTTCGCTGAGGTGTGCACCCTCGGCCTCGTCTGTTTGCGGAAGGAGCCAAGCAAGGCGCGTTCTAGCTCGGCACGTAGGAGCAGGCAAGGAGACATTTTCCAGGACAGACACTGAACTGGCACTTTCTGAGGGGAAAGTAAAAGTTTTGACATTCGCATGCGGCAGGGAGAGCTGGGCACTTTGAAGGGACACTTGGACGGCCAGACCGCGGCCCTTGGGTTGGGCGGAGGGCGCTGCTCCAACCCCAGCAGCCTTCTCCCCAAGGCCTGGCTTGGGGTTTCCTTGAGCTGAGCCCAAGGTAAGAGGAGGACACAGCCAGGCTTGGCGGTAGGGACATTTCGGGCAACGCCTTGAGCGGTGTCACTGCCACCAGCGCCAAAGGGAATCACAATGCCTTGGCGCTAACGTAGAGCCTCCTGGTTCCGCGGGAAGTGGAGTTAAAAGAAACTTTCAAAGGCCGGTGGTTGACTCTTGGCACGAGGAAAGGGAAATGTGTCACGTAACTGTTTAGCCGGGGCTGAACATAGCGTTTTGTAATCGGGGCGAGAAACCAGTTATTTGTGCAGAAATGCTGCAACACAGAGTAGCCCACTGAAAACCCTTCTTCACCTGCACGTGAAAAGCAGCGAGTGTCACCGCGTATAAATCTGTGCGCGCTCCTGCCTCCCCATCCTGCTATTATCTAAATGTACCTGGAATTGGTCTTTCCCTCTTTTGCTGCTTATCTTGCTTTTAAAAGACAAACTCTTAACCTCTTGCACTTAAAGGATTCCCCCAAGGTTGTCTGCTTTTTTCCCAGCGGGAATTTCTAAGTGTAAGGACTGAGAAAAGTGTAAGGTGTTAATCTTGATAATTAGTGCACAAAACCAATTAGAGGTCCAAAAAACCTTAAGGCACAGAAAGTGATTTTTTGTTTATTTGCTTACCTTATTAAGTTAAATATCTGTCTGAATTAATCACTAATGAATGTGAAGAAGGCTCAATAGCACTGGCTTAATGAACAGCAGTGTCAAATGCATTTTACAGGGCACCAAATCACCGGGTATAGTGAGCCAAGTTGCTATTCAAAATTACTTTTCTGCCCAATTTTCTGTTTGCAAAGCAGTAAATTATTTACATTTATTGTGCTTATTTAAGCACTTAAATTGTATGAATGGAGTACAGGCACATTTAAAAAATATAGAATCATTACGCAAGGCTGCTGCTGGAAATCCGTGTCGTTTTCCCCTAAAGGCTGCCTCCTCCTTCTCCTCCCCCACCTAAGTTTTCTTTTACAACAATTCTTGCAACACCCTATTATTAGATGAAATGTATTTTTCTCCACAATTTATTATTTTGCATACTTTCAGAGAAGCGCTGTAGGACTTAAATTATGCAGACTAAGAATAGTCCCTTCCGTACCTGCGTAGAGGCTGGAGCAAAGTTCATATGTTTTCTGTGCCGTATTTCACCAAAGCAACTGCATTTTCACTCTCTTTCCATCTATTATTCACATCATAAACATCTGTATTGTAAATGTCAGATGCACTAATTGTCATGTCTCCAGCTCTGGTATTAAATGAATGTGTTCAACATTACTCTTTCTGCTAAAAAAAAAAAAAAATTCTCTTTTTTTCTATTAATATCTCCAAATGCATATCCCTTTCTTTTTTGAGCAGGCACAGAGGTTTTGCAGCTATCTCTTACACTCTGATTTTTTTGTTGGTGGTGTTTTTTTTTTTTTTCCTGCTTTGGAAACCCTTCATGAAAGCTTTTCCTGCTGCATATTTTGGCTGCACGGACACACAGGAGGAAGGTGAGCTGATTCATCAGCCCTGCGTTAGAGACACATAATGGAATATAATGGAAGGGAAAAGACTGATAGCAGAGGAGCAGAAAAAGTGGAAATCCACAGCTTTCTAGGATCTCCTTAAAGGTGATTTTTATTTTTTTTTTAAATTGCAGCCTACAGAACAATTCAGTAAATGTTTTGTAGTAAATGTGTAGCCAAACATTTGCAGGAGGAAAACTTTGTTCGTTATTTTAGGGATGCAATGCTTTGTGAGAGCACGGAAGCTGTGTGAGCACTCCCGTACGTACCCTGGTGTGGGGACAGACGGCTTCTGACTTTCTGTGTCAGCCCTTCCCTACCTTGCCTTAGTAAAATAAACCCTAACAACCCTTCGAAAGATACGTTGTGGGAACGTTTGAAGGGGGAGAAATTGCAAGCTGGATCCCGCAGATTTAACTATTTCAGTGATGTGCTCTAGACGCTGGTAATGCAACATTACTGTTAAAAAGTCCCAGGCTGTTTGTAAGAGATTATCTAGGAGTGAATGTAATGATCTACTTAAAAGAATTGGGCATATTTGAAAGAAGGCCGCTTAAAAATTGTAGCGCTATTGAAACGGAGGGTAGACCACTGCGTCCAGAGCGGGACAGAGCTCCGCGCCGTGATCAGCCGCAGCCCACCTCGCCCCTATCTCAAGTCCTCTGCTCTTTGTTACTTAATGCGATGCAGAAGATCAAAGATCCCCTCAGTATGTGCTGGGGTGTTGCTGCAGTCCCTGTCACACGTTATGCTGCTTTTTTTTTTTTTTTTGGGGTGTCTTTTTTTTTTTTTTGCTTCCCCCCCCCCATTGAGGAGAAAAAAAAAAGGAAAAGAAAAAAAAAGTGGGGGGAGGAATTTAAGAAAAGTGCTCTGCAGCTCTCCCCGGCTGCAGGAGGCCGGGATTGAGAGGACACGGTGGCCAACGGGGCTTTGGAGCCGCTGGTCCCGCTCTCCCCATCACCCCCGGGGGCTGGACCGGGGCTGGAACCGGTACCGGAGCTGGCAGCGGGCGGCGCCTCCCGGCCGCGGCCACGGGGCGGCGCTGTGGCACCGCGCCCGCGCGGGAGCTGGGAGCGCGGGGGGGAGAGGGAGAGGAGGGAGAGGAGGGGATGGGGGGGATGGAGGGGATGGAGGGGATGGGGGGGATGGAGGGGAAGGAGAGGAGGAGGGAGAGGAGAGCAGGGAAGAGGAGCGGAGAGGATGGAGAGGAGGGAGAGGAGGAAGGATGAAGAGGAAGAAGAGGAGGAGGGAGAGGAGGGAGAGGAAGGAGCCGCTCTTTACAAGTTCCCGAATTTTATGGCAGCACTGCAAGAGCGGAATGTCCACTCAATCTGCTGAGAAGTTAGCGCAGCACACATGCAGCGGGCATATTAAAGACAGGACGAAACGGCGCAGTGAATATTTATTAGCGAAAATATAGGTCCTCAAAAAACAGAAATAAAACAGGGTAATGGATGAAGGGGAGAATAGATTTAACACTGAAATAAATATCAAAGGTGCAAAGAAAAGGCGAAATATAGTGTTCAAACAAAGCTGCGAATTGGGCCCAGATTTAATGCGTCCCCGGGGAGGGAAAGGTTGGACAGACTGTTGGAATTGAGATACTACTTTTAGTACACAGCCCCTGTAATGCTGTCAGCT
>NC_141562.1:38067734-38070234 GCF_036417535.1 Chlamydotis macqueenii
ATGGGTGAAAAATGGGCTATAAAAACATGAATGGCCTGCTTCATATAAAGCAGATTTTATAGTGCAGGTGTGCCTTCATTTATCGATACTGTAAAGCAGTGAGATCATACTGGCAGTAAAACACAACATTTGTAAAACAACAACAACAAAAAATTTCTATTAATTAAAAATGTAATGGCACAGATAAAAACTCAACAGGGTGTTTTATAAATATATTTGATATTTTGTCGTCAGATGCTTTACATCATCTCGTACAGAATTCAGCCAGCTCCGAGAAGGATATCTGGAAAGGAGAAAAAAAAAAAAAAAGGACTTAATTGAACAGTAAAACTATATACCACATTTAGGAAAAACCAGGCATGTAAAAATATCTATTTAATAAGTGCCATTTAAGTTGTTAAAGCTGGGGATTTTTTTTTTTTCCTTCACCCATTAGGATATGAATGGGAAAAATTATGAATAGGAAATCCTGCTGGAGTTTTTATTGCCTATTTCCTTTCGGGAAGATGGCATTGTTCCTCTTTTAAAAAAGGGAAGGGGCGTAAAATAAGCCTAGGCGTATGACAGACATCCTTCAAAGCTCGGATGGCAGAAGTATGCTGTTATGTATTTTTGTGACTTACAAGGCAAAGGCTGTTCTATTTTTAAGCAGGGCTGTGCTGCTGTGTACGTTTCGCTTCCCTCGAAAGGGGTTTTGGCATAATGTTGTTTTGATTAAGGGAGATTTCTGCTCCATTCTATTTAGGTTCTTATATGTTTTTTTCGACACAATGCAGGGAGAGAGGCAGGAGGGAGGGATTTTGGGGGTTGGAGTTTTTTTTGTTGTTGTTGGGTTTTTCTTTTTTTTTTTTTTTTTTTTTCCCTGAGCTCACTCCAGGACAGAGAATAGTTTTTTTTTTTTCAGCTCCAGAAATCCTCACCTGTGCAGCAGGGCTTTGCGAAACCCACCTGTCGAGCTGCACTTCAAGGAGGCTTTAGCATCTTCCCTCTCTTGTTGGGTTTTTTTCGAATGGGGGAAAAAAAATTAAAAATTTGCCAAATTTCCTGGGCAAAGGTCTTGCCCTCCAAACCCTCAATGGCCTGCATCTCCCTGAGCTAAACGAGGCAGGCTGGCAGAGCCGGCGCTGGGGGTGAAGGATCTGCCTCGGTTCACCCTACGGCAGTTTTGAGGCAGGGGGAGGAGGCGGAGAGGCGAAGTGAACTGGGATTTGGGGGGTTTTGCCACACAGCAGGCGGAGGTGCCGAGGCTCCCAAAAGGTGGGGGCACCCCCGCCTTGGCCCCAGCCCGTGGAACCCTCCGCCCGGGGACTGCGCCGAGCCTCTTCCTTAACCTCTCCTTACTGCCTCCCCCTCCCCATCCGCCACGATTCCAGCTTGTGTCATCATGTTCGGCACAGATGTTTCAGCAGCTGTACATGTTGAGCACGTTTTAAAAGATTTTTTTTTTTTCATTTTTTTTTTCTGACACATCCTAGTGGCCTGATAACAATTCCCGGTCGCTGCGGTGGGACAGCACACTGGGGACCACAGGGACCTCCACCATGGGTAAAGCTTCCTGCACTCACCATCTTTCCCCAGATTCACTGACTTTCCCTGGTCTTTTGTTTTCCCTGGGCTACCGGGGTTGCTCACTCGGTGGCACTGAGTTGTTTTTTATATGTTTATACTGCCAGAGAACTTGAAGTCCTAGTGATGCCCCAGAGCACTGCTGTGGTGGCATCACTGGTACGGTGTCTGGCAGAGGTCATGGAGGTGGGGGGAGCAGTTTTAGGGGCTCCTCCACACCAAGAACTGTACCTATTTCCCAGATGTAGCAAAGTCATGGAGATACCTCTTTTAAGGTCTCCAACCAACAAGCACGCTGGAGTTGAGAAGCTGAACCTCCTGGTTTCTGTATCTTTGCTTTCTTCAGAAGTTAGGTTGGTGCTGGGATTCTTAACCAAACCAAAAAAAAAAAAAAAAGAAAAAAGAAAAAAGGAAAAGAAATCTCACAAAACTCACAATATTTAGATGCGGTCAAAATCTTAATGGGTCAAACTGGGGTTTAGGCTCGCTGTTGTCATGGTTATAACAAAGAGCCTTTGACACAATGGCTGTCAAGGCTCGCTGAGTTCCCATCCGTGGGCGGTGGTTGTCCAACAGGGATGGCTGAAGGTTGTGGCACAAGTACTCTGAGATAAACTATCTGTATCGTGACTGTTTTGTTTAATTATTTTTTTAAATGTCATTTTTCTTGTGTCACAGTACACAATACTCTTCCTCTTCCAGCATGGCGTGCTCCGATTCAACGTAAGGGATTTATCCTGGAGATTCCCATGAAGGATCCTATTTATACAACCAGGGACGTTTCAGGGGCTGGTGCCATGACTTATTGCTGAGCCTGGCTGCCAGTTCTTAAGCATTTTGTTTTTCTTTTTTGTTCTTTGTGTATGAGCTGGTTCTTTAATAATTAAGTAAGCGGAGGAGGAAATGGAGTGGCTTTTGATGCCGGCTGGCCCCA
>NC_141562.1:38075234-38185234 GCF_036417535.1 Chlamydotis macqueenii
GCCGACCGCCCCGTGCCCGACGGCTGGCGGGGAGCGCATCTGCGCTCCCCGCCAGCCGTCGGGCACGGGGCGGTCGGCGAGGCGGTGCGGGGAGCCTACCGGTGATGGGGAGCTTCCCTTCTCCCAGCTGTCAAACAGGAAATCTTAAAAAGTTGACCGGAGAGTTATGGAATTACCTGTGGAAACATATTGCGGAGGGTCAAGCCAGAGGGTCGATTTGTCAGGCGGCGGTGTCAGGGTCCTCACATCCACAACTGTAATTTGTTTTCTTAACACTTTTTTTTTTTTTTCCAGGATATGTAGCTGCAGAGGCCTAAGCCTATAAATTTCCAACTTCACACATGTTCATTGTTTAGTTTCCTTTTTTTTTTCCTTTTTTTTTTTTTTTCCCCCGGAGTCTGCTTTTATGTGTACAGTATTTTTCACTAATGTGATAAACTTTGGGAACTCAGATACTATACATCACAGGCGGCGGTGTCAGAAGATTAGCAAACAGCATCCTTTGTAAAAGCGTGATTTATCTGTCCTCCTTCTGTCCCGTCCTCGCCCCCCTCTCTCTCCTCATCTACAGCAAAACAAGGTCGGTTTACAAACGTGTGCTTTATGGAACGATCTTAAATTGCAGATTTTATCGGTAAACTTAAGATGGAATTAAAATATTGCACAGCATCTTGGATGGCAGAATTGTTTCAACCACATTGCTGTAATTAATCCAGAATAACAAACACAGCAACAAACCAGAACAGAACCAACCAGTAAATAAATTCTTCCGTGCAATAAGGAAGCAGCAACGCTTACATCTCTCCCAGACCGACCCAATCCCGGGGTGAGTTCTGTGATGTGCTGGTGTTGCTGTGGTGTGGTCCTCAGACGGGAGATGGAGGAGAGGGCTGATGAAAACAGTCTCTGGTTTTGACTCATATTAAATTGTAATTTTTAATTAGCATATATGCCTCTTTTTTCCAAATACAATAATTTCATTTTTTTATTAGCAGATATGTCATTTTTTTTGTTTTCATGTCCAATCATCCGACTCTTGTGCGAAGCATTAGGACAGCAATAACAGCTGCAGCTGAAAACGGGGCCAAAGTCACCGCAGAATTTTGTAGAGTATCTTATTTAATTACAGATTTCATCCCGCAACAGAGAACATTCATATAGAGCAAAGCCCTCTGTAGCACCTTCTTCCCCTAACGTCTATATTCTCTCATTTTCAGCTCTCGCCTTCTACTTCTGAGCACTAATGCCCATTAATATCCAGAAAGTGTCAGTTGGATCCAAAGTTTCAGTCTATTAAATCAATGAAAAATATATTGGATTTAATATGTTTGGCTTAGGAAATGTGTTTTGTCTGCCGCAGCCTACCGCAGCTTGCTCTGAGCTTACCTCTGTTTGAATTAGAGGGTGCCAGCTCATGTGCAGCTCAGACATTGGCCCATAAGACCGTGAAGCGTAGCTGATTTTTGGAGAAACTACTAAGTAGTTTCTATAGTGATAATGATGTACTATGTGCACCTATTGGGAATATATAAAATTAGAGAGAATTTCTGTTTGCTTTGGTCCTCTTTCTAGAATGATTACAGTAACTGCCATTCATTCCCATTCTGTTACCCTGATTATTCTAGAATAACCTGGTTATTAAGGTTTAGTCGTGTTTAAGAACATACTGCAAAGTGACAACTTGTCATGTCGGTATTATCAATACTTTAAAATTTCCATATTAGTGACCCAATTTTCTCAAGATTCCTGGGTGTTTAATTTGGTGGCGAGAAGGAGGGAGGGAGGTAAATGATACCTCTTGCTTTTCTCTCTTCAAAGTTATCTTAATTTTCTCTTCCTGAATAGAAAGCTTTCCCTTATCGACTGAAAAATCAGTCGAAACAATTACTTTTATGACCCTAAACACATTCTGAGGTTGGAAATCCTTCTGCTTCCATCGAATGTGGTGGGTAACACTTTTAAGATTTCCCCCTGCCAGTGGCAGAAGTGCCGTTGCAAAATTCAGAGAATTATGGAAACAAGAAGTGCTGAGTGGCCGACTCCAAACCCGTTTCCCAGAATAGCACTTCGCAGCCTTAAAAAGCCCCCGTGTTTAATGGAACGTACTGCCTTAAATAGCACTTTCCCTCTGAGGCAAGATATCCTCCACAGGGCAGGTGTACAATAGTCAGTATTTTCACTGTTATTTGAAATTTCCCTCACTATGAGAAATTTCTCCTCCGAAAAGGCTGAAGTTTAACGAAACGCAGCCCAGAAAAAGCCCCGCGTTGGTGAAGGTGCATGTAAAGCTGTCCAGAAGCTCACTTAGCTGACGTACTGACAGATTGTGCAATTTTGCTGTGGTAATTACTCAATGGTTCAGCAAATGGTAACTAAATACTTTGGAAATCAAAATGTCTAATTGCAGAAGCACATATGGTACACCCCCATCCATTCCACAGAAGGTAATGGAACAAGCACACCCAAACCTTCCCTTAATTCCCTCAGCTCCGAAGCCACCGGTGACACAAACCAGTTGTAATTTGGAAGAGTATTTGGGGAAATAAGATATAAATAAAAGAGCCTTTGGAAAGCGTAAGATGCTATATGCAAAGCTAAGTTACAAAAGCAAGATTAAGCTAATCTTGTCGATAAGGGGGAAAATGTTAAGGCTGTAGTGTTGCTACTCTGGTGTTTATATAGAAACCTCTTTACTGCCATAGATCCGCCAAAATTGCAAAGATGGGTTCAATATTTGGTCTTTATGGGTGATGTGGGCAGGGGGATGCAGACACACAAGGTTCATAGCACAGATAATGTCTGTCCTATACCATGCCGGAGGAGCACAGGGTAGCAGCTTGCCCACCCGGATCAGCCAGCGTCCATGGCCCCGAAGGCACAGGCTCCCCAAGCCCCCCGGTGAGTACTAAATCCCAGTGGTTGAGCAGGAGAGCAGGGAAAGGGCTTGGTCCACCTTCCTCCCCTGCCCAACCCACCTCCCACCAACCTGCACACTGAGAAGGATCCAGGCAAGAAACAGAGAGGACTTTCTCCAAGAGCATTGCCCAGGGCAAACAGTGGCGATAGATGATGGCCTGGGCTAGAGAACAGTAAATCAGGCCGTTCTATCCCCTTAAAGCCAAAAATGTGGAAGATAATGCTTAAACTGGGATTTAAGGTGAAGTCTTTGATCCCTTTTTCCCCCTGATGAGGAGTTCAAGGTCAAGCAAACCAAAAGAAACCCAAAACGGCAACACTCCTTGTGGGGACCAAATGAACATTTTCCAATGTTTCTTTCGGAAGTACTTAATCTGAAAAATTACAAAAATTGGACCTGCATATGTATCTGACCGTCCAACCATTCCTATTGTTTCTCCACTAGGTTTTAAGGTCTTAAGCCTTCCACAACTTAAGAGAAAATTCACCCCCCTCCATGCCTATCATTGTGCTACCCCACACGGTGCAGCTTCCACATCTCTTGTAATTTCCAAAGAGAGGAGCAGTTGTCTCAGGGCGTCAAATCGGCTCAGCCACACACATGGACTCCACATCAGCCATTTGAGTTCCCCACTTTGGGCTGAGACCCTATAAAGTCAGAGGCAGGCCAAACCTCACTTCTTATTTCAGGTAGCACCTTAATGTACAAGGGTCCAGATAGCTTTAATGCAGGAGGACTAAATGGAATTAATTGTTAATTAGGGTTGCTGAACCAGCTTCAACCCCTTTTTCTAAAAAAGAAAGTCATATGTTCTACATTTTGTAAAAACTAGGCTGAAAACCTGCATTACTTACCTCTCAGAAGAAACCCAACCCCCCCGTTATTGTGACTCTCCTCGGGATTACGAGTTCTTCTTTTTTATTTCTTGCTATTAATGTTTGGAAACTATGAGGATGTATGATTAATGCAGCTAGTGTGACTTTGATATAGGACAAAGTACCATTAATTGTATGATATACATTATTTTTAAAACAACTACATTGTCTTCATCTTGCATAATTATCTCTTTGTTGCTGTTAATCAGGATTTCCCTAAGTGGCACACAATAAAAAGCATTAAGGTTTATGTCAGCAGATCCAAATCTGGAATCAAATCTATCTGTACCATCAGGTGCCCATTAGGCCAGTGGAATTGCACATTAAAGACGCTCAGACAATACGGACGGTTTTCTCTTGCAGTAACAGGGAGAAAGGAGAAATTGGAGCTCTTGGGCATTGAAAACAGACGT
Organism: Chlamydotis macqueenii; assembly: GCF_036417535.1. Classification (NCBI taxonomy): domain Eukaryota; kingdom Metazoa; phylum Chordata; class Aves; order Otidiformes; family Otididae; genus Chlamydotis; species Chlamydotis macqueenii. Next base: position 38,079,440 of record NC_141562.1, read on the forward strand.
AGGAAAAGACAATTCCTGCTCAGTCCATTACAGGCAAGGGAACAGAGGGAAAAAGAGATTAAATATTCACCCATTGATGTTTTTGACCAGGACCCTAGCGAATTTTCAGAATATCCTGCCAACGTGAAAATATCCTCAAAATGTTTCTTGCTCAAATTTTAACCACAATATTGATCTCTGTGCAATTTTAAAAATAAAGGAGTCAGGTGTCGCTGCACAGAAGGGGCTTCCAGGGGAAGAGTTGCTTCTAGTGGCTAGCAGGGCTGAGCAGTTCTTGTGTGATGTGTCTCATGCCAGCACAGAGACAGCAGTGGCCACCGCCCCACCTCAACGTGTGAGAGATGGGACCACTGTTGAGCAGAGAGATCCCAGACAGGGGCAGAGTCAAGGCCAAGGCATGCAGAAAACCCACAAATTGTTGGGGCAGCCTGAGGAACTGCTGATCTGGTGCCACAGAGCAGAGCTTGGCCTTGGGGCAAGACCCATTTCCTAGAGGAAGAAAAAACAACTGGACACAGATGTCCGTGCGGACACATCCAGGGTGAGCATGAAGTTCACCGCCTGTAGAAGCTTAAAAGGCTTTATAGCAAAATGTTTTCTGTGTATGCTGCCAGTTCCACGGACCATCTTCATGATGGAGATAGGTGGGAATTTTTTCCAAGAAGCATATTTCAAGGCGGCAGAAACGCACAAGCTTTGGGCTTTCCTTTCTCTCCTGTTCTCCTCCCACCTTTTTCTTCTTTCTCCCTTTCTTTCTCTTTGTTGCTTTTTAAAAGATAAAAAGAATGATAAGGGACCATGCGATCTGTACACGATGCCAACTGCCTCTCCAGTGCCCATCTGCTTTTGCGAGAAACACTGTTGATGGATTGGAAGGACAATCTGTGTGACCGTTTCCATCACTTCAGCCACACGAGCCCCCTGCAAACGCCGGGCTGAGCCTCTCCTCGCGTGAACAGCAGGAGGAAGGGAGCAAGTGCTGGTCCTCGTCCTTCAGCAGATGTTCTGCGGAGCCAAAGGCCACGTGAGGAGCGTGCAGAGCATGCAGTGAGGCAGGGCAGGGGCACAACACAGTGGGGCTACGACAAGACAAAAAGCTTTTAAAAAAGCAGGAGGGCACACCAGGCCAAAGGAGAAAACAAGCCTGGAGCAGTGAAGCAAGAATGATAACGCCAAGCACTTACATTCAAAGCACTGTACAAATATTAACTAATTAATCCTCAAAGCCCGCTCTGGAGTAGATAAGCAAGTGTTATTATCCCCTTTTTGATGGGAAATCTGAGGCAGCAAGGTTAAGTGTCACAGCCAAGGCTACGGAACGAGGTTTCAGAAGATGTTTTTAGGGGCATCAACACTCCCAAAACACAGTCCCAATTCCAGGAGTAGAAGCCATGCTGGCAGTCAGTCCACAGCCAGAGGCAAAGAGGAAGGATCTGAAGAGGAGTCACCATCTTGGAGAAAGCCTAAACACTTCTGCAATCACCTTATAACACAATTTTCACTCCCAGCACTCAGAGTCTTGAGCAGCCTTTTCACTTGTTCAAAGACGATATGGTGAAAGACCGGGAGGAAAAGAATCGGATGTTACCTGGGGTCCCGCTTGACAACTCCCGTCCACCATTGCTCCTTGCTGTCACTTTGGGAGTGTTCAGTTCCTCCTGCAATACTGTAAAAGTCACGGTTGTGGTTAGTTCAAAGATAAACCAAGAAGGAAAAAGAATAAATAAACAAAACTGAGTTGATAACAAATTAAGAAAGACACTAACTCTGACTCACCCATGATGCTTTTGGAGTCTGTGGTCCCAAAAGAGGGAGCTCCTCCATCTAGGGAAGCATAAGATTTGTGTTTCTTATGAAATTCCAACCATCTTGTGCAGGTTTCCCAGCAGAAAATCAATTCTTGAGTGTTTTCCATCCAAAGAAAAAGAGGAAGAAGGGGTCTTTCTGGAACCTGACCCAGAAATTAAGTAACAATGGATCAAGGAACTCTAGTTTGACCCATTCCCCCTGCAACATACTTAAGCTGGAAATGTTTCAGGTTTTGGCCAATCTCTCAAAAGTAACGAAGATTCAGAAAAAGCGTATATGCAAAAAAGGAGATGAGAAATATGCAGCCAGGAAAACACTTTTCTTACAGAAAGGAGTTTATAAGTCAGAAGTGTTTGCTGTTCACAATACGGATTAGAGTAGGATTTCAGTGTATTCTGGAGGGAACTGGGGGGAGGGAGAAAGAAAAGGAATTGTCTATGGTCTGTATTTGTTGTTCCAGTTCCTGTACTGACAGCAAAGGACCTTTGATTGTAAGATGAATTGCGGAGCGGGAGCTGCAGCTCTGTTTTTGGATGTCGGTATTTTCACTAGCACTTTTGACTTCAGGGAGCCCTTTCAGAGACGAGAATAGTGAGGTGGCTGTAGAGCTCCCAGAAACAATAACAGGAACATTTGCCAATTAATCTATCACACACTGTAGCGCAATTTACCTTTTACCCTTCCAATTCTGAAGAGTTGCTATACAATTCAAATATCAAATTGTTACTGGATACAGCAAAAAATGAGAGGATACGAGGGTAAAAAAGGGACACATCAATAACAGGACAATGCTTCCAATTTCCTGTACAGCTTGTTATACGTGACCTCGTCGGTAAATCTAGTCGCTATTTTCCCAATACTCCTTTTAAACACCCATTTGTATAACCTGTCTCAGTCAGTCTCTCCCGCGCTCATGGGGATGCCCTGGGAAGCAGCACAGGCACTGGGTGTGGATGTGCCCTGCGTCCCCCAGACCCCTCGTTCCCCCAGGCTCTGGGTCCCACAAGCCCAGGCCAGACACCACAAGCCTTTTCTCCGTGCTCAGCTCCCAACAGCACCAAAAACCTTTTTGGTAGAAGGCTTGGGATGGAAAGTCTTCTAACATATTATTTACCCCATCCTTAGTTTTCCTTAGTGTTCATAAACATGGGCAAAAAAAAGAGATGTGTTTCCAGGTTTAACGAGCCATTTATAACTAATTACTGAAGCTTATTAAGTACAGCTTTGGCTTAGGCATTTTATCCCTACCTTTTCTCTGCAGTATTCACCAAAATTTGGCTTCCTAAGAGGAACTAATTGAATTTCATGGTTTACACATTACTTGCACACTCTTTTTAATCCCCAGCTCTAGTTTTTCTTTTACAGATTGTCCCGGAAGAAAGCCAAAACATTAACTTTGTATTCATTGTATAAATAAGGGTATTTTAAAAAATTCTATCTACAGGCACACACGCGCACTGGATTGGAGCCTTTTCTAATTCTTCAGTGCACTGGTGCAACTCCATTAAATCAGCAGCCACACGCCAGTATGGAAACTAATGCAAGATCTTCTACGGGTGATTATGGACAAATAGAATCAGATCAGCCAGATATTTGCTAGCTTTCAGGGAAATTAGCTTCCACCTAAAGATTCAACTTGTTCTTCATAACAAATTTGGGGTGAGTTAACTCTTCAATGCACTTTGGAAAGCTTTCCTCCTCCAACTCCTCTGCGATCTCCTTGAAGAAGTTGACAGGTCCAATCAATGTCTTTGTTGCATCTCCTCCCAAATGCCGGAGGAAGTCCGAGGCCCAATGATGTCAAATGGAATTTGCCTTTAAAATCAGCAGAATTAATATCTCACCTTAAACTTGTGCCCCTGTAAGCACTTTCTTAACATCTGGTTTAGCACCTTGTATTTTCCAGGCAAAATCCCACCCAAGCAGGGGGACCAAGAGGCGGTGTAGTATAACAGCTATCTACATTAAATGTGAACATTTCTACATTGTGAAGCACGCAGTTTGTGCTTGTAAATGTGTATTTAAGGCACGGTGAGGGAAGACACAAGCTGCAGTCCAGCTATTTGAAGGAGAAGCAGCACGAGAAGGAATGTTCTAGGCGAATTTTTAGTAAATGTGTGAGCAACAAAGTGGTTCCAGCCCAAGACGTTATGAGCAAATCACAATGGCTTGCTACTCAATCTTTACCACAATGTTTCCCCAAGAAACAGTGTGAAGAAGCTTGCCCAGCCTTTCCAGAGGGGCTGAGCATTGGAGATGACCTACTGAAAAGTTCAAGCAGCAATTTCCAACATGACTGGAGACTTTTCCAGTGATCTTCCTCTCTTTCATTAACTGCATCTTAAAGACCAGAAAAGGGGTCTCCAAATGTTATGGATGATATTAAAAAGCCATCTAGAGTTCAGGTTATTAGAAGTCTTAAGGAGAAAAATGTTAAAAGAAACAACCCTCTCTTCAATGGCAACACATCTCAGTATGACTCAAACTGCAAAATCATAACGTAGCATTAAATTCTACTAACAACAGCATATTTGTTGGTTTGGTTTTTTGTTTGGGTTTTTTTTTTTTTTTTCCACAAGAACAGCCTTTGGGCTGGTGTTGTGCAAATCAGCTTTCCCAGTGCAAATGGAAGGCAATCACCACATCCACTATTGGTAGAAAAAAATAGTGAAGAGTGTCAGAAATTTTTTAACAAATGCAAAATAACATTTTTCAATTCTTATAGAACATAGATAGAAATATTCTATATTTCTGAATAGCTGAGATGCACCACAATTCAAAAACAAATTTCAAAGCAAACAAACAAAGCTGAAGCAGCTACTCAAGCCTGGGAAAAATCAGCACTTCCAGTTAGATCTTGGCAACCGCGGAAGCAACAGAAGCTGAAGTCTCCAAGGAGGGAGTCTCAGGTTACCGCAGAGCTGGGGCGCTACTACCAATCCCACCTCCCGTAAAAGACTTACATGGGATTTAAGTGCATGAGGCTTGTATTTGCCATCTGCACATGGGTGAATTCTATCCAAAGTGATTGCCAAAACAAATAAGTGGGGGAAAAAAAAAAGAAAAAGAAGTATTTCCACTGCTTTCAATCCTGTGAATACTACAACACTTCTAAGGATAGGAGGTACCGTATTTCCTGGGGAAACAAAGTTTTCAGGCATGTGGTGTCCTGGTGTCTCCTTTGCAGACAGAACCTGCTACCTTTGATACTCGTGCTCCTGGTTATGTTCAATCTGACTGTCACTTTATAGCCTGCTGGGCAGGGAAAGAAAGAAAAGCTGGAGAGGAAAAACCGATCAACTTTAAGTTTGCTTTCCATGTGTTAGAATAAATGATAATATATGCAGAGAATGCACGGCTAAAATTGGGTCCTGTGCTACTGATTCTCCAAGAATTGTTCTAAGGTTAATTTAAATAACGTACTTGAAAGACACGTAATCCAACACATTTTATTTTTAATATTATGTTATACTCTGATACGTTATGAAAGTTGCAAAAAAATTGCTTTCGTTTGCACTTACAGTGTTAAGCTAAATTAAAGCGTCAACTTTAATTAATTAAAAATCAACTCATTGCTTTCACTGCCTGATCTGTTTGGGGCAGGCAACAATGATTTTGCCTAATCTTCTCACTCAATATCAATTCCATCTCTGGAGAAAAAACAAGATGTGTGCACTAAAAAGTATTGCAGAGAAGCAGAAAGAAATGTTCCTTGAAGTACTTTAAGTGTTCTCTAGAGCTAAGAAGATTTGAGACACAGAAAAGGGAGCAATTTAGCCAAAACTCTTCCTTCCACATAAAGAATTCACCCCAAAAGTAAGAAATCATGGTTCTAATTACTGGGGTTTGTGATTGGATTTGGTAGGGCGGGCAGCAGCCTGTGCTATGTTGAGATATGTATTTCTACGTACTCTACAGATCCCCATCTCCAAGTGTGAAAAATGCATAGTGGAAGAATAAAACTTTATTAAATACAGCCTTAGGCAGTAGTGCAAGGTTCAATGAGTGGCTTAATGATGCTTATTCCAAAGAGCAGCTGGGTTGGAGAGGAGAGGTCAACATCGGAGGGCCTGAGCAGCGCGTGGTCCTGCCCCTTCACTGCAGGGTTGGTGTTCACCACACACTGGTCTGTACTGGTTGATCCAAAAGAAAAAGATACACAGCAGCATTGCAGTGACACTCAGGTATGCCTGCACTGTTGTTGCTGTCCAGGTTTCAGAAGCAGAGGTGTGGGCATGGCGTCTGCAAGCTTGTTTGGAAATCCTTTGCCAAAGGAGGGCGACCACCCACCCTACGTCACACAAGAGTATTTAAAAAACTAATACTTGTTGCAATTTTCCCCTTTGCCTCCTGAGAGCATTGAAAGTCCCACCAATGACCACACTATTGAAACGCTGCCCAAGAGCCAGCTTCAGTGACCGTTAGCAACCCGAATCCTTCCCTTCGTGCTGCATGATCAGGTGTGGAGCAAGGATCCTGCAAGAAGATTTCTATTTTGCTCCACTTACCTAAAATCAGCCCCAAACAGAGTTTTTCCTGTCTCCCAGCAGGGTCATTTAGAGGCAGTTTTAATGGTCCCGTTAAGGCCTGACCATATGTTCAACAATCTCCTGGTGCTGGAGACACACAAGGTGAGGCACTATACCTGGCCTGACCTGGCTACACCTCTAGCTGAGAAACGTGTAGACTTGACAGTCAGGAACAACATCAAAGCAAATAATTCTTGATAAAAGAAAGATTTTATAAATTCAAATACTGTAACAAACGAAGGTAATGACAAGCTGCCAGGTGCTGGTGAGCATCCCCTCGCAAGGCTTTACCCTGCTCTTGACAGCCAAGGGATGGAGCTCTGCTCATCCAAGACATGGACAGTTTGCTTGATCCCCGGAGATGCAGGACTAGAAAACCTCTCTGCTTGGTTTTTTCTTTTTCAATACCCATCTTTGGTATAGTTACAGAATCAAAATGGAATAAAATGGTAAAAGAAGCCAATAAAAAGGCAACCTTGCTCCCTGATGACAAACAACCAGAGAGTGCTGCCCATTCAAACCTCTCTTGTCTGCTCCTGTAGGATGAGACAGCCTTAATCATTGCCTTCAAAAGGATAAAATGGTCACAAAAGCTCATCCTAGAGGTGGGAAATAGAGTAGAGTAGAAACCTCAGAAAAGCCTTATTTTCATTGTTTTAAACCCACTATACTCAAAAGAGGGTTTTTTAAAAAAACAACAAAATATTCTGATTTAATTTCTTCTATCCCTAAAAACAAGCAATGAAATAAAAAAAAAAACAAACCAAACAAAGCAAAAAACCTCAAAATCAAGCTGAGCTTAATTGCTGCATTGTATCTGAGTCGTAACGAAGCACAGAGGAAGGCATTAGGAGGGGGAGAGCTGGTTTGGGAGCAGCATGGGGCCTCAGCTGCCGCAGGACCCCCCCAGACCATGACCTCCTTGCCCCCCTTGCCCCACCCCTCTCTCCCCTGTGCCAAGGTGTAAGGCGTGATCTCAATTTTGTAGTAATGAAAGAGGAAAGGCTTTTTTTTTTAAATAGCTTCATAGCACGTTGGGATAGTTGATAACAATATCCTACCATAAACCTCGGCTGTGTCCCCCCCCTTCACGAAGGCAACCTTTCATTAATTTAGAAAGTACGAGCTCGTTAAGTAATTCCTTTCCAAAGTTTCTGTAGTTGAAAAGCCAGTGAATTTCCCCAGGTTCTCAAAATCTTTTTTTTTAAAAAAAGCCAAGTTACTCTATATTCCTCTTTAAACAAATAAGGTTAGCTACCCTTTTGCCATTCACAATTCAACATTCACACTAAATTAATTTTTCCAAAAGTAATTCAAATAAAAGCTTTGCTGCTGCTACCCTTTCCAGAGCTACAAGATTGAATAAGGCATCTGAATAAAATTGTGTATTACAGCCTTCTTTAATATTTAAGCATGACATTCATTGATTTGTTTCTTGTTTTCTGCAAACCTTGACAACATGATAAAATAAATCATAAGAAGAAAATATAGTGGTAACATCTTTTATGGACTTCACATAGTCATCAATCTCAAGCTGTGAGTGAATTATCAGTGCAGCAAAAAGATCTATGTTTTAAGAGCTCCAATAGCGTACTAGCTAGAGGTTTTTCACAAGCAAACTCAAGGCGAGTGACTGATAAGCATCATTATTGTTTTCTGAGAGTCTAGTTTATAGCGTGTTGTGGAGGTGTTGGCATATATGTTTCAGAAGGAAAGGTTTGATCAATTCTAAGTAGACATCTACTAACATATAAAAAATATAACAAGGGCTCCTGCTGAGCAGCATTAAAGTACCTATTGCACCATGTCAGCGTGACAGGCCCCATGTTGTGTTTTTGATTATATTTAATATAGAATTAACCTTTCTTAATGTAACATCTTGTGCATGCAATGCAAGTGAAAAATATTTATTTTGACCAAAACAAATATTATCCTTGTTTAGGTTTTAAGAAATACTTTTTTATTTTCAATTTATAAAACTTCCCATTATAAAATTGTCAGAGCCTCGAACTGACGAGAAGGAATAAAAGCTTTTTTTTTTTCCCCTGTAGTTTGTGAGCCATAGAGAGAGGAAACCATTTGGGGCATCAGGAGCAGCCTGGAAGCACAACTGTGGGGCAGCGAATGGGGGAGGCAGGATGGTGGGTAACACGGCTTCATAAACCGGTAATTTGGCAAAATGCAAGAAGCAATCCCGTCGGCAACACCGGAAACAGGCAAACCCCCAAGCCATCGCGCCGTGCCGGGGTTTTCGGAGGTCAGCGTGGCCATGGGGAGGCGTGTACTCGGAAAGTGGGATCCTTCTGCACAGGAAATAATAGGACTAAGGGGACAGGCTGGAATAATCGGCGGCTGTGAAGAGAAATGTGGAAATAGCGAATTAATTCAATGGGATAAGCCAGCTCACTTGCAGGATCTGACACTGCTGCATAATGAGGTTATGTAAAGGTATCATCGTTTTGCTGTGAAAAATGCCACTCCTGAAAGTAACTCTTTCAACAGACTTACAAATGTTTTATATCTGGTAAATGGGCTAATGAAAGCTTTAGGTTTAGAAAGCAGTAGCCTAGGGATTGTAAGAGTAAATATTAAGATGTTTTCTGACAAGTTGAATATATGTGGTTTCCCACAAAATCCCACAGTGCTTTGCACTCCATAAATATCACTCCTCTTCCCTCACAACTTTTACTATATGAAATATGATGCCATGGTCCACTAAAACATAGCTGTACTTTCATTGGGCTTGAATCTCTGGCACACATTTATTTACATAGGTTGAACACTATTCATCACCCTCGTAATTAATGCAGTCAATCGTGGGGGTGTGAAGTACTTCCTTTGCCATCCCCTGGTGAAGCAGGACACTGTACTTTTCACAGAAACAACCACTGCAATCACTTCAATTAAAAATAAAAATAGGTTTTCGAGGCCTGTATGCTTTTGTGTTGACCATAGCTAGCCAAATTCATTGGGTCGAATCTTCCAACAAATGTACAGGGCAAAATAAGAGAGAATTGGTGGCCAGTGGCCTGCCAGATTTAGCCAGGCAGGGACGCTCTGAATTATTTATAGTCCAGGATGAAATTACTGTCACTTTAGGGCTCAGCCCTGCAGACTGTAGCTGAGCAACGCTATGGACTGGAAGAGCAGATATAATGACTTTCTCCATGAGATAGAAGACTGGGGAAGAACTGTAAAAAAAAAGGTAAGTATTGCTTACATCCGTTTTCTTCTTTTATTAAAGAAGCTGCCTAAAAGTTAAGCTTGAAGCAGTACTCTGACTAGATCTCCTAAGGTTATCAGAGCAAGGCCTGCTCAGTAGCAAAATTCAGAATCTCAAATGATGTCCAAGCTCTGCAAAACACTTAACTTGGTAAGTAGGGAGATTTTCTTGTAAATTCAATTTTTCTTGTAATTTAATATTACATCAGACGTCTCACTCAATGGAAAAGAGTTCCTGGAGTGTTTTACAAATATGTAAATATTATACCTAAGCTACCTCTGTTAATTAAATATGGCACTTTATGCAAGCATACTGTTTCCAGTCTCAATGTTCTGGCTTAAATCGATCACCAGTAATTAAGTTCTGTCCTTTTAAATTCTTTGCTGGTTTCATTAGTTAAATTATTCTACTTCACTTCCTGTCCCAAGCTTCCACACAGGGCTACTCACCAGTCTCTGTGGCTCCTGCGTTTTGACCACTGGTAACCATAGTGGCATCATCATTCATCTGGGAGGAGGTAACCCCGCCAATGATGCCACGTGTCCTGAGTCCTGTTGCCGGATTATCACAATTTACTGAACAAATAATAACATCTTTACATGTTTTGCTTATTTTTCAAAATAATTTAATATCATATTTGTTTTCTTCAAATGTCTATAATTCATAATGAAGGTAACTCACAGTGTTAAACCGGGAAAATAATCTGTTCCCAACTCTCATCGTATCTACTTTAGATGAAGGAACGAATGATCTGACGAAAGTGAGGAAAAAGATTATGGAAACCACCAGGCTATGCAAAAGAAGAACAAGAAATTAATATCTGTTAAATCCAAAAATGTTTAACCAAAAGAGCACGCTTGAGTTCAGAAGATCCAGGCCTGCTAACTTAAGAGCTCAAAACTATTAACTTCCTGTTATTTGGAAACTAAATTAAAATTGGTCAGCCATCTCGGTCCTGGTCTTAGGAACACAAAACAGCACCACAGATGAGAGAAACTCTGTTCAACTCCAAGAGGGGTCCTACGATTAATGAAGATAAAGTAGAGACAAGGTAGGAAAGGAGTGAGCTGCAGTTTAATATACTTATCCTATGAATATTTCTATAAAATCTGTTCAAGTTTTCTAGTAAAACATAGGATTGAATAGAAATGGAGTATTTATTTTCAATACTAGCTTTTAGCTACCAAGATTCTATTAAAATTACACTGGAGAAAAAAATTAAAGATATGTATCTTGCTAATAAAAATGCACTTTTGTGATAGATGTTGTGGAAGCAGAACCTCCTGTAAATTAGGTCACTTCTACAGTAAACCATCTCCTGAACTCCTTTGTGAGAATTATGTAGGAGACAGGTTTTCTTTTCAAATCTTAATATAAAACTTGGAAAAAGAACAAATATTCTGCCTTATTCACATTCATAAAAAAAAATCATAATGTAGCATCAATATTCACTTAATAAAGAGACCATTTACACTGCTGGTCTACTGTTCTTTTGTTTGCCAGGACTGATTTTTTTTTTTTTTTAATCATATGGAAGAGTTGGTGCAGTAACATCTGTGACTTGTCAGTCATTTAATTAACCAAAGAAAAGCTAGCTATTCATTTTATTTCTGTATATGTTAATGCTAAAAACTAATAGAAAACAGCTAGTAAATTGTCCTCTGCATATATTGGACACAGCAACAATTACTCTGGCAGAGAAGATATAATAAAAGAGGAAATTTTAATAGTATTCGTATTCTATTTATTCTCAGGGGCTTCTGTTTCAAGGTACTGTAGAAATTAACAATTATTTCTTTTCATTGTTTTTGATAATCTTTTTCTATTATGGCCCTATCCAACTTAAAATAAAATATAATTCGAACTTTCCTTTTTATATTAAATTCTATGGCATCTTGAGATTTACTTTCTGGTTGGTTGCAAGGAGGTCCCGAGAAGGTTCAGGAAAATAAGCAGAAGCCGTTTCTTTCTGCCATTCAGACAGCTGGTTAAGGCATGTCAGTTATTAGTGCAATCAAGATAACTTGGCTTAAACCAAGAACTTTCACATAATAAAATAATTTGCTTTTTCAGCGTTCATTTTATTGACAAATACGTCTTTCCCATATTTTCTGAATGTCTGTCATATGATATGTCTAAATACTTGCTATTGCTTTGCTATATAAAGCAATTAACTGACTTTATACAGCAAATTGTCAAAGGATTTCCCCGGAAAGCTTGGGGAAATCTAACATACGGAACTATTCTCCAATTTCTTGACGTGCTATGATGGTGAAAAAAAAGTAGGACATCAATAAACAGCATTAGCTGGAAAACTAGAATCTGATTATAAGTATTGGGAGCTGGAGACCAGAGTCTCAATTAAAATATATAGCATAGCTTTATTTTAAAATAGATAGGTGCTGTAGTTTAATGGGGGAAATACAAGGTTTAGCAAAGTGTAGGCATGCACCAGTGTGGACTTTTACATCCAGGGTTTCCCACTGGTCTATTTCAACTGGATCTGTGTTCAGATCCTTATCCCAGACCATTCCTCTGGCTCTGGGAAGTTCAAACACAGCCCAGGGAAAGTATTTTTAGACTTTCGTGTAGGTAGTGATCTCGTCTCTCTTTCAAGGGCATGTCAGTGAGAATGATGGTGTGAGAAGAAAGCTGGAGCACAGGTCGAAATAAAACAGCTCAGGACTGGCCCTGGATGGACTTCCCAGCCGTAAGGGAAGACCTTCTACTTACTGCAGAGTCCAAATTCCCTAAACCAGCAGTTTTTGAAATTTTTGTCTAAGAAAAGCAATCATAGCCTAACCACTTAGGTTTTACGCAGTAGATATTGATTAGGATTGAAATAACCTGCACAAGAAAGTAGATTAAATAGTTCAATGAGCTGTGGATTGCTCAAAGGAATCTACAAAAGTAGCCTGAAATCCCCGTAACATACAGATAGCATATCAGAAACCTATAAAAAAAATGCAGTAACAGGTAAAAATAAAGCAAATCACAGATTCTACAGACTCAACCAGAAAAAGGAAAATTTATAGAAAAATGAAAGATGATTTATAGTTTTTTGTTTTGCATCCCATCTGCATGGAAGGAGCAGTAGGGGCTTGATCTTGGTATGACACACACAGCAGCAAATAAAGAGGGAAAAAGAGGAGGAAGAAACACCAAAATGATCGGCAGACCTTCCTTTGCAAACATCTCTCCTTGGCGAAATGCATTTGTACGTGTCAGGAAGCCGGTGCCACCTTCAACGTATCGTTAATATTCTGGTTATCATGCAAGAAGTCATTGATGAACAAGTTTAAGCAGTGTGCAAACAACGTTACCTGCTGGGAAGAGTTAAGGTACCTATCATACCATGTCAACGTGACAGGCCTCATGTTGTGTTTCTGATTATATTTAGTCATATAAAATTAACTTTTCCTAATGTAACGTGTTGGGTACGCAATGTGGACAAAACAATATTTATTTAGGCTAAAACCTATTTGTATTCAGATTTACTAATGAGAATCACAATATGATCAAAATCCTCAACTCGTTTAACGCATTTATGGAGTGACAGGACTGGAGTGCCTCGAGCCTTAATCCATCTAATAGGTGATAAAGCAGGAGGGTTTTGCTGATGTTCACGCTGTCCAGCAGTGCCAGCTCCGGGCTCCACACAGCTCCTGCCCGTCCGCGGCGAGACTGGAGCGTTCTCCGATTTGCTCGGTGCTGTGCTCACTTCCATGTGGATTTTTTTAGAGCAATTTAGAGCAATTTTAGGAAATGACAAAGGCTGCTGTCTCCCCATCCATTTTTTCTTCTTTTTTTTTTCTCTTATTTTCTTTTTTACATACTTTTTCTTTTTTTTTTTTTTTTTCAAGTCAGCAATAACATTCATGTGCTCCTTGGGTCATGTCACTGCAAGTGATAATATCCCAGTGCCAAAGCAAAAACCGTAGCGGTGGAGCTGGTAACACACTCCCTTTGCCTGAATGCAGTGGCTAACTCAGTCTGATAGCCATCAAAACAGCTTTGATTAAGTTAAAAGGAGAAAAATACAAAATACTGAAACCAACCAGCAAAAGATATCAGCAGTCACAGGCAGAAGCTTTGGTTTCCTTTGGTTCCTTGCCATTACAAATTTAAGGTTCAATGACCCCTTCCTACCCCACTGGCTGTTGGGCAAAGGATCAGAATTTATTAATTATGATAAAAGCCAGGGAGGGGGCCTTCATAATTAAAATCTCAGAATGCAACTCCTCATTTTTAACTGTTTTCAAGCTTGCTATACCAATCTCTGCTCAGATGAAGTTCAACGCTTAGCTTAAAACTGAATTCTTAGAAGAATTTAGGGGGGAAAATGTTGAAAAAAAGCTTCAGCTGTTTGACTGAGCAGAAAATGGGGGCGGTAAAAAAGAGTGCAATTATCCAATTCAATAAAAGGCAGAGGACACAAAATATCTTTTTTTTTTTTTTTTAATGCTCCTACCAGCGAAAGTGTGGTGGCTTAAAAGCTGAAATTTGGCATGGAATGGCTCCTAAGCCTTATACTAGAGGAAATAAAATGATGATTTACAGGCACTTGGAAGTTGCTTCCCATACGAGCTCATTAAGGGCTGAACTGTGCTTGGTCCTTACGCAGCAACACCCACTGGCACGGGATGCTCTGGCCGTCCTGCCACGTGGCCCCTCCGAATTTCCAGCACTGCCCACAGCCATGATCAAATTTATCATTATTAAGAAAAACAAAATATTTAAATACATTACAAGAATATTACGAATGTAAGACACAGGCAGCGTAAGTGAGCCTGGTAGTTGATGAGGGGCTATGGCAGATAAGATTTTTCTTTATGACCAAGACCTCCAGCACCAGTTGCTAAGAAAAAGTTCTGTTTCTTCTAATGGTTGGATTGGGGTGACAGCAAAATGACAGTTTTTTGTCACTTGAAATTTTTTGCAATTAAGTAATCCCCAATTTACCGAAGTTTAAAACATTACTGGGAATAAAAAGATCTCCTGTTAAATTAAAATGTACTTCATGGATTGAAATCAGCATTCAAAGTGCCAAGAACTTACAAGAGCAGCGACAGTCAAGTTTGTTTTGTGCTGCAATTACCGTGTACAACTCTGCTTTCAGCGTGGCTTCTGATGTTACAGGGAAGGGGCTGGAAATGAAATCCATGCCTAATATGCTTAACTTCTGAAGTCAAATGAAAAAGCACATGCTGTATTCTCCAGTCACTGCTACCCTCTGTTAGCTGTGTGCTGCCAAGGAATATACATTTGCAAAATGCACCGGCTTGTTCAGGGCAGACAAAATTGCTCATTTTAACATATAATGGCTCTAATTTGCCCTTAAGGGAAGAATATCTGAACAGGTCAGAGGAGAGCAGAGGAGAGAAAAGGGAAAGGGAAAGGAAGAGGAAGAGAAAAATAGAAGGGAAAGGGGAAGGAGAAGGGGAAGGGGAAGGGGAAGGGGAAAGGAAAAGGAAAGGGAAAGGGAAAGGGAAAGGGAAAGGGAAAGGGAAAGGGAAAGGGAAAAGGAAAATCTCTGCTAAAAAATGTCAAGAAGGGAAATTGATAACAGCAAGCGCTCACTGCTGAGGAGCACGTGGGTTCTCCCCAGGGCCTGACAAGTGCGGCTCTCTCTTGCCCTGTGGTAACTTGGGAGCTCGGAGCTTGGATCTCTCCAGATCAAAATACCGATTCATTTGGTTTAATTTTGCAATGTTGCACGCTGCATGTTAAAACATTAAATATTCAAAACTTTGCAAAGTAGATTTTAAAAGTCCATAATCAGTGAAATGGACACTCCCTGCAAAGTTACCTGTTTGCAGACTTGAAAGTAGAACTATGCAAATTAGGGCATTTTGAGTAATATTGAGATAGGCGTACGGTAAGAGCAGAGATCTTCATTGTCTATTCTAACGACTCATCGGGAGAGATACCACGGTTATGTTGTGATCCTGATTCCAGTCATGAGGAGAAAGGTGAGGACATGACTCAGATCCACAGATGAGTAGAAAACTCATTCCCTGCGTTGCCATATTTAAGGAAGTGACCCACTAGTGGAAGTTGGGGCAATATCAATGGATAAGGAAAGGTGTCTGAATTCAGGGCTGCAAGATAATAACAAGAAAATGCCACAAGTCTCATGCTGGAGAGGGCATGCTGCTAGAGCACTGCTTCAAAGGACTTGGCAATTTAAAAAGTCAAACAAACAATTTTTTGAAACTTTCACGTGGGAAGGTGGTGACTAAGAACCTCTCTGCATTCAGCTTACCTTCATCTCTGTTTGGTGTTTGGTGGAAGCACAGGAAAACACGCAGTGATATTACCTGCACTAATGTGAACAGAGCTCAATTCGCAAGAGAATAGGTGCACAAATGTGGGTGCACACAAGTGTAAGCCCCAATTCGAGAATGTGTCCCTAGTTGCCTGAAGGAAAAAAAAAACAACACTCCTGGCAAGGTGAGAATGCATTATCCCAGTATTATAGCTCGAGGTACCGGAGGAAATTGCAGTATCAAATATCTGGACACTGGTCCAATCTATTAACAGCAAATATTGACCATTCCGTTCTTAAATATTTTAAATAATTTATTCTAAATATTTTGATTCTGAAGTAAATTAATGCTAAAGCATTTCTTTGTTTGTGCCAAATCAGTGCTTCCCAGTAGGAAGTTAGTCCATCTTTGCAAGCAAGCTTTCATTCTCAGTAGGCAGTCCATTTCTGTAGAGTGCCATTAAGTTAATTTCAAAAAGAACCAGTAAAGGTATATGGAGCAGGCAGTAATAGCATGGAAAATATCCAAAATTACTAGACCCCAGCAACAGAACTTAGATGCCATTTTCATGCACTAATAATTTGTAGTTTACATATTGAAGGTAACTATAAACTGACTACTTCCTTGGTGAAGTCTTGCAGGTAATTGCAAGTATGTTGTTAGCGCTGTACCTTTCCCCATCGGAGAACAGCATCTCCAGGAATAAGAACAGAAAGCACAATTTTCATGTTATTGTCAAGAAAAGATATAGAGTTTCTGTGTCACCAAAAATATTAAATTTACTTGTGATCAAAATATAACAGTGCGGCAATGTTTAAGGTATGTCTCATAACTAGAAATTTTAACATTCTGCACACTATTGTCTTTGATTTAAGTCAAATTTTGTCTTGACAATGCATATTTGATGAATATGCTTAAGTACAGACATGGAAAATTATACACTTAAAATCAGAAAAATCTTTCAGAACTACTCCTTATTTTGGCTGAGAAATTTAATGCATGGAAAGAACAGCATACACACGACAACGTTATTTACTCTTGGGTGTAATCCAAAGTAATTTGTATTAGAGGTGGGACACAAAATTTCCTGTTATTTCAAAGGTTTGCATGAAGAATTCTGTATTTTCCTATTACTACTGCCCCCAAGAGCTACTGGTTGGATTGCTTTCATATGAAAACCAGTTGCACCCAGTAGGCTGGATTTAAACAGAAGATTAAACAAGGGGGTCTTTCATTACCCCTGAGGCTACCGATAGCTGAGTGCTCAAACCACATGTACTGTTCAATCCAGTAATGGTGGTGGACTTTCAGACGCCATACCCAGCTGTTTTGCTCCAGCAAAGCCAGGGGAGAGCTGGCTGCATTGGAAGGTGAAGGGAGGACTTGGTCCCTTCTGGTTAAAGCCAAAGGAAAAACTTCTACTGGTTTCACTGCTCCTTGCATCAGGATCTACATTTGGGATGGGAGTTTTCTAAGCGGGGCTAGTAACAGAAAATCCTGGTGAAGGCTTCCAACCACCAAAGTTCTCATGCCTCATTTATGCAATCAGCTGGTGCTTCCTTTGCTCACAGAATTTATATTTCACAGTTCACTTCACAATTTAAGAATTTTCAAGATCTGAGTCTGTGATGTTCTCTGAACTTACCCATCTATGTCGTGGTCTTTACGGGCCCTGGAATAACTTTTGTTGCAAATCACTTACAATGTTTGTTGCAAAAAATTACCATGCCTCCTCTAAGGCATCGCGGTAATTTTTTCTGATAGACGCAATCATGGACCAAGATCAACAATGAAATGTGTTAATTCTTCATCTTTTGTGGAAGCCATTGGGATCTGGTAAACCAAAAAAAACTGCCTCGGGACCACTAAAGTGACATTGCTTGGAATATTTGGAAAGAAAAATGAGAAAGTGTGTGAGAGACTGAGATCATCACTTGCAAAATGAGCAGTTTCCACCCATTTAACTGTAGCCCAGGTTTCACCAGCCGTGCCAAGTGGAGATCTTACAGTTGGCGTAACAGGCAGGTGGTGGTAATTGCAATGTCGGGCCAGCTCGCCTGCTAGGAACATTACAAACTCAATTTTTGTCATGAGAGCAGAAGCCAGCACAACAAATTAGGAAATGTGGTCGCTACACCACAGGACAGCACTTCTGCCCTCAAAAAAGACATTCAGTGAGAAGATTATTTAGTGAGAAGAGAGGATATTAATAAACTAATTAATCCGTCCGTTGACCGTCTAAGGGGAGTTTACAACAAAAGACACTTTTTTTTTTTCCCAGATACATTGACTTGCAGTGGGCAAAAGGTTTATATCAAGGATCTCAAGCTGAGTAACGTCCTTTGTTCACCTTCCCATATAGCTGTCCTCACGATCTTGCTAAATCTGGGCAGCACAAGGTAGCTAATGGCTTCTCCATTTTGGAGATACCTAATGCCTCTGCATCTAATGCCCCATTAAAGAAAAGCCCACTCCTTTCCAGACTTAAGGAAAGGGGCTTTCGTCACTGGATGTTGGACACGGATTCATTCCTGCTTCCGTGAAGCCAAGGGAAGGTGTCCCCATGCCTTCCTGTGGGTATTCTGACCCACTCTGACCCTGCTCTTCCCTAGTTCCACGGCCTCTCCCCAGGGCACGGCCTGGGTAAAAGGACATAAAGACTGAGAACAGAAGCACTAAGTTATAACTCTCCCGTAGGGATGCCCTGTAGGTAGCGGAGGAAATGTAGTAAGTACAAGTAAAATTGGATTTAATAATTGCCACTAATAAAGGGGCAAGCGCATACAGCCAGTTCCTATGCTGTTGGCAAAACGAGTTGCTCAAGGCACATTAACAGTATATTAGTTAATACTCAGACAGTGAGTAAATTGTAATTTAACTAACTAAATAGTAAATAAGTAGACAATGACAATTGCTCCTTTAAAAAATCCTTTACATGGTAGTGATAATTATTGATATACACAATTTAAAGAAAAAAATCCAAACTAATACATATATCCTTTAGTCTTTAAAATGTTTTTGATCGATCTTTTCATTTTTTCTATTGGTAAATGAAAGAATGATGTCATACAGCAGCATTAAGTACTATTAAACAGACCATAACTAACATTAGCTGCATAAATTATACATAAGCTGACACTTTTATGCACTTTGTGAAGAATTGCTCCACGGGTTATGCAATCTTTTCCAAAACAAGTTCCAAAGAATAACATCACTAGTTATGTTTCATAGCTACAAATTGGTAACTGAATTAACATTCATTTATTAAGTTTACAAGGAGAACTTCTCTAATTCAAATGCTTGCAGATTATAATTTATTTTTATCTGAGGTATAATTTTTCATATTTTGTTTTTGCCAAAGTCAATAGAACCTCATCCAAAATCTCTTTCCAGTTCTCCATTTATACCCTCCTGTTCTTGGCTACTTACCTAGACGAGTCTTTTCTAGCTGGGAAGGTAAATAAATGAGCTTGGTTTACCAAACAAGTCTTTTGCAGAATTCTGACTTTCATACTGTGATTCCTGAGTTAACATTGGCAGCTTTAGAATCCTACTCTTGCAACTTAAAAAAAAAACAAAACAGAAAACATAATCACTTCCGCACATATAGAAGTTGAGCAACTTATCTGTCAGGAGGGAGAGGATGAATATAGTATTTTTTTAATAATCTGTTTTATTTTTCCAATCCTACTATAATCTGCTAGTCAAATACTGGTGCAGGTGTTGAGTGGGACAATATGAAAAGACACATTTCCATGAATAGGCTCCATGAAAGCACCAAAAAGTACTCGCCTTCTGTGAAACGGGCTGCTGTAGCGTTTAAGAGGTTTACACAAGCATAGAGGAGATTCTAAGGGACCGGTGTAATAATCACACGTAATGTTCATAAACAGGAAAGAGAAAGTGAGGAAGGAGAACACAGATAAAGAGAGGAAAGAGCAGTAGACAAGATAACAAATGTTGTGGTGGACCTTGTGCAAACCAGAAGATAATTAGGGAAGAAGGAACCACTGGTGTGATAAAGAGACTTGCTGCATGGTCAGAGTTAGGCAAGGATTCAACAGTTTAATGATGGTAGAGAAACATTCCTCTGAGTAGTTTTTGTGGGAACCTTTGCATTCCTGGCTTGAAAAGAAGTGCTACTACTAACAGATGTGGTAAGTGAGAGATCCTCACTGAACAGAGGGTGAAACAATAGGAAGTGACACAAATATAAATTTGTCCTTGATAGACGGTTAAAGACTTTCTAGAATTAGTCATAGAAAATAACTGCAGAACAAGTTGATTCATTTCAAACTAAATGGAAAGACAAATAAAGTCACTTAAGTTTAGATTTCCTGTTGCAAAAGGGGAAATGTTGTTAAATGCCAAGGCGTGAGGCTAGCTGGACTGCAGAGATGAGAGACCAGGAGGTTGCACCACCTACACCACCAGCGAGATCGAGGAGGAGCAACATAGGGACAGGGACAACCCTGAGGCAGTGGTCCCCATGGATCCTGCTGTCCCGGGGTCCTACGAGGTACGGACACAGATTGTTCTGATACAAGATGATGTAGTCAGTCCTATTGAACAATCCTTCCCTGTACAAAGCTGTTCAGTCCATTTTCTGCTTGTTCCAGATTCTTTCAGATACTTTCTCTTGCCAAACTCCAAAAATTAATTATGACTTAAAATTGGAGGGGAAAAAAAAAGCTGTTAGAGAATAAATCTATCCTTTTATTTCAAAAGCATTTAACCAGTTCTTCTTCTTTGTCTGTGAGTCTATCCAACCATATCTCATGTGACTACATGCTGATTTCTGAATGCCTTGAAGAAGGTTAGAGCGAGTAAGACCAAGGTGCAGAAAAAACTGGGTGATGCTCTTTGACCTGTGGTATGCAGGAAGCCAGGCTGTATAACCAGGAATGCTTTGACACTTTGGAAATATTAAAACTGTAAAACATGGACAAAGTTTGAAATTCACTGTTAAAAACATTACAGAATCTGTCTTGCATAGACTGAAGGGAGAGGGAAACAAAATACATTAAAAAGTCATTATGACTGAAATTATTCTTTAACCTCCGCAGCCCTTAAAGTTTTTCTCAAAGACTAACAATATCTCGTCATTTTTCTTATTTAGCACATTTGTTCAGATTGGCCTTTGGATGGGGAGATTCTGCTTCTTCCCTGACAATTTCTATAAATGGGATAAGGATGTTTCAATCAAATGTGAGCAGCATTCTCCTAAGCAACCTACTTAGGATTAGCAAAGTGAAAGAAGAAGTTTGTGACTTTAGAAGACTTCATTTAAAAAAAAATAATTAGCTAAGCTGAAAAATGCTGGAGTTTTATATAGAAATTTAATTTCTTGCCTTCTTTCTGTTCACTTTTACCTTCTTTCCATTGCAAAATCAGAGCTGTCACAGTAAAGATGTGTTGATGCCTCTTAGTCTGTTGCTGGAAAAAAAATAGTTATAAATATGCTAAATACCACAAAAGTTGAATTTAACTATTCTGCATCTCTGTTTCACTAATTCAGGGTTGAACTTCAAAGCCTTGTGGGACTATTTATAGAAAGCAGTAGGAATACTTTTCCTTCAAAAAGAAAACCAAGGAAATATAATATAGCAAAGTTATGTTAGGAGCACTTCAAGATATGAAATGGAAAAAGCTATATAATACTACTCCAAAAATGAGTACTCATAAAAATGGGGTTTGGGATTTGGGTTTTGGGCTGTTTTTTTTTTTTTTTTCATTGTCTTTTGTAGCTGCCCTCTAATCCAATGGATTAGATCATTCAGGGCTCTAAATGAAACACAGAAATTCCTCTCTTTGTCAGAGCTGGAGAACATACCATGCAGAGTCCCAGCTGGGTCTGCCCTGGATCTGATGTTATTCAATATTTCATTAACAACTTGGATGACAGAATAGAGAGCATATTTTGGATGACACCAAACTGGGAAAGATCACAAGTATTAAAATTCAAAATTATTTTGGAGCAAGCATCCTAATGATGACATTTAATAAAGATGAGTGTAAGGCACTATATATAGGAAGAAAAATCAAATCCACACAAATATAATGGTGGAACTATGCAGAAGGTGACCTGGAGGCTACAGAAGACCTCCAAGTGTTTATGAGTCAACAAATACAATGCTGTTATAAAAAGGCAAATAACTTTCTTGGGATCTCTACAGAGCACCATTAAAACCTTAACGAAAATAAAATGTCAATTTCTTGGCATTAGCCTTTAAAAAAGAGATGAAGAAAAACTGGGAAAAAGTGCGGAGGAAAAGAATAGGAAATTATAAATGTTTTGGAAAAGCTGGGATGAGTTTGCTTAGTCTAGGAAGAGGAAGAGGACACTCAAGACTATTTTTATTTTACACATATTTACATACGTGTGTATGAAAGCATATATATGTAAACCATTATTTCAAATAAGGTGACAAGCACTTTTTTTCCATGTTCACACAGGGCTGGACAAGAAGTAACAGGTTTTAACTTGCAAGAAGGGAGGTTTTCTATCTGAAAGCATAATTAGGCACTGGAGCAAATTACCAAGGGAGGTTGTGAAACTCATTGGCAATTTTTAAGAACAGATTAGACATACATCTGCCAACACTCATGTAATTTTAGTTGGTCCAGGTCCAGGGCACACAAGGAAAAGGGCCCAGATCCATCTTGCCTGATGGGAGAGACACCTAACTCTGGGAACTGACCGTCCTGGGAACCTTTGAAGGGCCATTTTAAGGGCAGAGGTGATAACTTCTATGAAATGCAGAGCCAGAGGTGACTGCGTTCCTCATCTACTTGCTGGAGTTAACTGGAATCAATGTGGACATGGGTATCTTCCAGCATGGAATCCAGCTTAACATCCCCTCCACCCCACCAGCTTCTCAGGGGTTCTCTCTATATTGAATTACACATCCTGAATGGGAATCAACCCTCAACAGAGTGTGCAAGGCAGACATCTGGGACATACAGATCTTATTTTTGCAGATGTCCTTTTATCTGAACTGACCAATTCTACACCCCATAGTGCAGGTCCCGGGCCAGTCCAGTCAAATAGACTACAGTTTAAAAATCAAGACTTTCAAGTTCAATCTCAGCCATCTGCATAATATTCAGCAATCAAATAGAAAGAAGAGTATAAAAAGTAAAAGTGGTTATATACCTGAAAATAATACAGTTTTGGTCACAGCGGCTGTATCTAAGTACCTATACCATCTATAGCCCCCCAGCAACATCACCACCAAGCAATCCCCGTAGGATTCCACGGCAGGATGCCATAAAGAAATACACATTTTCAAATCTTTCCTCCTTCCTTTATAATTTTGTGTCTACTATACTGCAACCGAAAATAACATGCATCAGGGGCATACCCCCTAAATAACATCCTGGGCTTAAAAATGTCTGTCCAGGAATTCTGCCCTTTGCTAACAGACTAAATGCTCCTACACGGCCTCCTCTCTGGCCACGCTCGCGCCCATCTGCTCGCATGGCCCAGTGCCTGCGGCAGGTCGACATGCCAGCTTCCCTAGGTCAGGGATGCCAAGCCACGACAGCAGTAGATAGACAACCTGCCCGGCGCTGCCATGCTCTCCTTTCCAAAATCAACCCTCTTCAGTCTGCTTTCCTGCGTCGAGTATCAGGTAGCAAACTGAAAGTACCTGGAGGTTGGAGAATGGAAAACATAAAAGGTTTGGGGATATTTGCTCTTTCTGAAAAATCAGGCTTCTAGGAAACATATAAAGCCCATTTGGGATATAAGATATTATAAAAATATTGCCCATAGGAACTCTCTGGAAGCAAACCTTTGGCAGCGTTTCAGTAGCTGCATTAGGCAACTCTTAGGCAAAAGTATTGCTCCCAGCTCTTCCAGGCAGAGACTCTCATTTGTGTGTGAAGTGCCTCTCTTCCTTCAGGCTAATTAATAAACAAACAGTATCGACAAACAGACTATATCACCCAGCACGGGGTCAACGCGTGGGGGTCCACCACGTGCAAAGTACATGCTCGTGATTAAGGATGCTCAGCTCCGTCTGGCTCCAGGAGCATCTCCGCTCCGCCAAGGCAAGGTGAGAGGGCAGGGATGCTACCAAAGGTGAGATGGGTGCTTTAGCTTTTGCACAAAACCTAGTATGGCAGAGTGTGTTTGGGCATGAATTCAGGGGCAACCTCACTGGAGTGTGGTCAGCAAGGGTGAGGTGAACCTGTCGCGGGCAAAACCATGTGGGAAAACCTCTGTCCCTGCTGTGAGATGGGACGGGTGAGAAGGAGGAGCTCTCCAGTGTCTGTCCCTTGTCCCTTCATCTCCAGGGATCTCCTGCCAGCCACGAAGCCTCTCAAAACATTCAGCCACTGCTGGGGCTCACGTGGGATTTCATGGGGGAGTGGAGGAACAGAAGCATTTTTTCATTAACACCTTTTATATTTATGGAGAGAAAAAACACGTGTGGTATAGGTGGTCTTCACCAGTATGGAAACAGGCACCCAGCATCAGTATGAGAATAAACAGCCCTGGCTGAGAGCACAGTAGCTCTGCCTGTGCTATCAGAACAGAGAGCCAATAAAGACATTTTGTGATTTCAGAGCATAAATCACTGTCACAAAGCAAGGCCATGTTTCCTCAGTGTAAGCACCAGGAGTAGTTTAGAGTTCTGGTCCTACACCTGAAAATCAGCAAATTTTACATGTTAAATGCTATTAAAAAAAAAATAATTCAGGGAGAAAGAGAATTTTACCTCCAGGACAAAACACGCAAATGCCTTGGAGGAGGTACCAGAGGCTGAACAGGCACGTGGACCGAACTCTGCAAAGCATTCGTCAGTCGCCAAGGTGGTACATCCACAGACAGCTCGGGGAAAGTAGAGTCTTTCCCCCTACCCAGCCATTTTCTGCACATAAATGAGTTGTTTTAGTCTGTCAGTCAAAGCTTTTCCACAAGTACTTAAAGCTGATGCACATTAAAGTCAAGTCAAGATGATGAAAAGAAAAAAAAAAAAAGATATTTTTCTAACTGATGAGAAATTCATGCCCCTAGAAAGGAGCCAATGTGGTGACATTTTGCTAGGTGCTCGTTTGGTTGGGATAGTTGGTAGCTGTGAAAGTCACAAAGTTAGGGCTAGCTTAATTCAGAAGCAAAGAAGAAATGAACAAAAAAGGGCATGTTTCTTTGTTGCAACGCTATTGCACAAGCCTGAGATAAGTACAGTATCTACTATCAAGCTACGAGATATACCCAAAGATTTCCTGGAAAATAACAAGGGAAAAAATAAATTTAGAGAAAGAATTGTCATAAATAGTGCCTGAATGCGTAGTCTTCAGTGATCAAGAGAAAGAGAGCAAGGAAGTAGACATGTTTTATGATGCTCTCCTTTGGGCACAGCACCTGGTGCCTTCCCATGCATGCCACCTCCATGGCACGTCAAGCCACCGAAAATCAAACTGAATTATGTTGACTATTTCACTGTTGAAAATGGATGGCGTGTAAAAATGCCCGCTCATGGCCAGCGTTTGCTGCCTAAGCCAAAGAGAGGCACGGCACAGGTCATCACGTCCCTTCCCATCTGAGCTCTAACAACCCTTGCATTTTCCCCTGGCAGTGTCAGCTCTTCTGGCGGATATCGATCCTCCCCAAATAAAGCAGAGAATGGTAAATCAGAGCAAGAAGAGTCACGCTGAAATAGTGTTAATATCACCTCCAGGAGGGAATGCCTTCCTGAGGAACCATGCTGAAAATGCGCTTGCTCCGGGACCACAGGGCACAGGCTATGCTTCAGTCCTAAAGACCGCACGCGCGCGTTCTCAGCCATGTAGAAAATTATCCCCAGCAAAGCTGGTCACGTATCGAACACCACACTCCTCGCTGTTTTCAGGAGCTGGCTTGTGGTGCCTGACATGCGGGAAGGTGGACGCGCAGAGAGACAGAACGAGTGTAGATCATTACAGGAACCACAAAGGGCGAAACGGTGAGTGATAGCGCTGTAATGGAAAGCTGGGAGTGTGACAGCGGGGACGCCACTCGTCTGATCCACGGCTTTGAACGATGCCGGACAACTCACGGAAGCAAACTCATCTAATAATTCATCATTGATCCCACGGTTGATTTGACCTCTGAACGTGTCTGCTTACCTTTTAGGTTCATCACATTCACCCAAAATTAAGGGGACAAGGGAAAGTGTAAACCAACAAAAACTGAACAGGGACTGAATATTCCCCTCTGTGTTTCTTGCATCCATATTCGTCTGCCCCCGCAATCACCTCCTTTTATACCATTGGTATAAAATATATTTATATATGTAATAAATATCTATATTTCCACAGCACAAAAACTTGAAGCTGGGATCAAAGCTCCGCGAGCTGACTGCTGCCTCGAAAGGAAACACAGCCAAGGGCTGGGGGAGCAATGTGGGGACAGGGGTGGGCTGCCCAAGGTGACATCTGGGCCTGGGTGCCTGGTCTTGCGAGTCTCTGTCCAGGCAGGTCTGGATGGCACTGTGGCTGAGGGCGCAGTAATGGTTTCAGTTCTTTTCAGCGATACAAGTAAAGCAAGACATCCTGCTTTATTTTATTAAAGTCATATGTTATTCTGGAATTCTGTGTTGCTGTTATTCTGCCTGCTTAGTCTGGCAGTCTAAGTACATTTGAAAACCAATAAAATAAAATATTACCAAAAAACATAATACTCTAGAAATCCACTCCCTTCTGTAATTACAGTTTAACGTCTAACATACTTTGTGCTTCACATTCAGCAAACTTCGATACAGTACTTAGACTGAAATTATGGTGCACCAGAGTAACATACATTTGCTAGCAATGAAAATGGGAAATAATTTCTCTTTTATAATTAGGGGATGTCTGCAGGATGGAGGTGCTATTTGTTTGTCATCACAGAATATGCCTGCCTTGTGTCAGGCAATCAGTTTGACATGTGGAGTTAACTTTAGGTTATCCAGACCAGGCACATGCATTTGTTCTCCATTTTCCCTACTGTCTCGCAGCAAGTCACAATGCAAACCTTTCCTAGGGCAGCGATTTCTTGTAAGGAATATTTGTTTATTATTTTTTCAATCTCTCCCTCTCAAAATACTCCGTTAGCAAAACCACAAAGAGACATATCCCTTATCCACACTAACTAGGAGACTGCAAGCTTTAAGAATCAAAATAATAAAAAAAAATGCTAAAAGACGTGCTGCTGTGTAATGATGGGGAAATACTTGGGTTTTGCTCTTTTGCCAGCACTTGTGGCATATTTCTAGACTTGATGTTAGTAACATAGACCGTGTGAACAAAGTTTGGAAAGCACCATCTTTTAATTGAATGGCTCCAGCAGTAATTATTATTTGCTCTCTTGTTAATTAACAATTTACAAATGGCAGCCAGAACAGTACAGTTAAATTACTTATTCAAGATGACTTAGAGCTGGAAAAGAGTTGCAATTACTTTCTATCAGAATTTCGCTTTTTTTTTTTACTGGCAATTTCTTGTTGACCCTGTAAGAGAAGTCAGAGATTGAACTGGGGGAAAAAAAAAAAGAAATCTTGCAGTTTGTGTCCTTCCCACCAAAGTTTCCTAGTCTGTTCACAGGCAATTTTCTATCTGCAGGAGCAGGCAGTAATCACAGCTGAACAGTGCTTTAGAATCCAGTCTCCCTCACTTGTTTCAGATCCAGAAAAATAAGTTTAACTCTCCTGTTGGGGAGTTTCTCTTCTTTACACAACCCAGGTAGACAGCTCATGCCTTCCTTCAATGCGGCCATTCTCATCGATTTCAAAAAAATACCAGTACCAGCACAGCTGGTCAATCCCCAGCTCTTACCCTGCTGAATTCAGTCAACAATTCAATTATGAATTCAGCAGATGTCTCAGCTCTTCGGGCCACCGGGAATTTCTCAGCTCTAGCGCTCCGGTGAGGCCAAATTTTCAAAAGTGGCCTCAAAAGTGGAAGGGGCTCTCCGGGGAGACAGTGGAAGAACCAATGCTTGGGACATTTAAAACCAGAGACAAAACAGTGGTAATTATCCATCAGGGAGCACTCTTTCCGGGAAGGTAAGGTATAGGGGACGTAGTAGGTCTTATTCATCTCCAGTTGCTGTGATCATAGGAAAAATCGAGCACGAAGAACTGGAGCTCGTTGTCTACTTATGTATGCAAATTATCCTCTTTGTGCCTACATTAAACACCAGCCCATGCAGGAGTAAACCAGGTAGGTAATTATCTACTCTGAATGTGCACATGGTCTTGCACATGGTGACGTGATGAGATGAGTTGAGAACATGCACATATTTAGTATGCACCCTTTTAGGGGCTGCTTTTGAAAACTCAATCCTTAGATAGGTACACAAAGAGATCATCATGGTTATCTGGCATTTCCTCAAGATCAAGAAGTGCAGTCACAAGAATCGTACATTCACCTTTGCGATTTAGGGGTATGATCATAACTCAGGTGTCATTTAACAAAGTGATACAAAAAGCTGTACATATTCCTGCCGTCAAGCCGCGCATCCGCAGAGCAGGAGAGCGTTGCCTGAGCAATGCTTCTCTCCTCAAACCACTTTAATCTGTCAAGCTCTACACAAACTTTTATGCAGGAAAATACAAGCCTTTTTATTTTCCGAACGATCTCATTCATTCCTATGCAGGATATTTTCTATTTCACGCAACGTACTCAAAATTTCCTTCCAAGGAACAGAAGGGGCTGGCAAGCAGAGGCCACCACTCCAGTCAGGGTGCAGCTGCAGTTCACTGCTCCTTTTTGAAAGCATGTCCTGCAATTTTACCCATGTTTTCCTGAAGATTAAAGCAAAAAACAACACAAGACCTCACCATTGTTACAAACCCAGAAGGAAATAAGGCACTGTGGGAGCTGAGATGAACTGGTTTACATGTTCTAACTCAAAAGGTAGGACTGGGTTGCAACGGCTTCCCAATAATTAGGACTCTAATCTTGGGTTTACTTCACACCGATCAAATTAATGAATTCATTCATTTAATTTTTATGAACATGCTGAAACTAGCTCTACTCTCCTAGAAAACTGGTACAGTTAATCCTGGCAGTGGTCATGCCATGCTGGTGACGGTGGCTTGTCTCCGTAAAGCAGCATACTAGCCTGGGTCTATTTCAACTGGAAAAGAAAACATTTGAGAGTGGCAAATTTTTTGTAGATGATACAGTATTATTATGTGCTAGCAACAGCAACCCCAGCAACAAAGTTCAGGGCAATGATCAAAATAACTGGCAAGGGGAGTATATTTATTTAATTGATTTTAGCAACCTAAAATCAGGTTCTAACTCAACAAATTCCATCATTGGATGGAATGATGGACTCAATGATCTTGGTGAAGAACAGCCAAGCTGAGAATAACATCCCATGCTCCTGACTTTCAAGGTGAGGGGTCCAAATATTTTAAGGGAAGCTTTGGGTGAAGACACATGGGATGAAGCAGAGTTTGACTCGCCCCATCCTGCCACGACGCTTAGCTCCAAATGCCAAGTAAGCATCACTTCTTGGTCCTCTGCCGAGGGATGCGGACGTTGAGTCTCCCTGCCTTCCCGTCGTCCAGTTTCCAGCATCTGAACAGCCTGGGAAAAACATTAGACTGACAATACTGAAAGGCAAAGTTGTCACTTTTTCTCCAGCACAGAAGTGAAATAAGAAATCAGACTTCCATAAATCGCGCTGACAGCCGCCCTGATCAGAGACACACTGTCCATTTGCAGGCTCGGATTTCTCCGTGCCTGGCGCTAACAAGGGGTACAAACAAATGCCAACTGTCACCTTGGTTTTCATGGTATCTGTGCAAGCGAACCGGCAGAAGGAACCCCCACCCGCTTCCCAGGGAACACTCAGGGATCCCAGTGTGGTGGCTTGAAGCACAGCTGGGCACAGCTGGCGCCGCCCCTGGGGAGGGGCTGGGCATCCCTTTGGCAGTCTCTCCCCTCAGCTCAAGATCCTGCAGATCAGCTCATAGTTTCTTTTTTTTTTTAATTGATTTGGTAAGCCATTCTTTATTTTTTAACTTTTTTTTTTTAACATGACTACCAATATCTTATAGCCAATGGTGTTTGAGACACTGTGGAATGTACTTATTGAGGAGTGCAGAATACATCCCATCTTCTTGTAAGATCACAAGAGAGACATCCCTGGATAAGAGGTATTGCAATAAACGTGTGAAATACAGACAACGAAATTCCCAGCTCTCAGCTAAAGCAAGGGGCAAGGTCTTGTTTGGTTCAGTGTGGGCTCACCAAGAGCAAACCAGAAGACTTCATGGCAGAAAAAGTTATTTACAGTTTTACTCTCTGGTAGAAGGTTAAATACTCGCCGTTCTGGCTGAGAGCTTCTCCGCAGAGCAACGGGCAGACCCTGCATCTCTCACGCCCGGCGGTCCTTGGCTCATCCCTGCATAAACTATTCAGTTGCATGGCAAAAACAAGCCGAGACAACCGCGTGCCTCAAAGATCACTCGGCACCAAGGAACCGAGAGCAAAGGGAGGAATGCTTAGAAATTCACACTAGGCTCTCATGTTTTATTTTTACTGAGAAGCGAGGAATCGTTGCTGCGGAGATCAGTGATGGAGCCCACGCCATGCCGGTGGGCAGCACCCGCCTCTTCAAAGGAAGGTGAAGCCCCTTGTAAGGCCCCATCCCGCCCATTCGATGCGGCACCGAGGACCAGGCTCCTTCCCCATGCCTCTGGCCGCCGTCTCATGGGCTGCAGCGCGGGGTTTGATTACCCTTATCATTATCTGAGCTTGCGGGGCTACGTCTTTTAATAACAGTCACAAAATTATCCGGTCCGCTCTGAAAGCCAGCCACGGCGTTTGTTTCAATGACCCCCTGCGGTAGTGAATTCGATGGATTGACCATGTATTGTATGAAGAAGGATTTCCTTTTGTTTGTTCACAAAGCATTGCCCTTTAATTTAATCATATGTCCCTCTGCTCTTGTACAGTTAGCTCTACTCTACCCATTCTCCCCCCGTTTATTTATTTTTTTTTAATACAATCTGGACATCTCCGACCCATTCCAGTGCTGGCTATAATTATTTCTCTTAATTCAGTTATTAAAAAATATCTGCTTGTGGCAGGGGCATTGCGGATCTTTAGTAAAATTGATACAAATATTTTATTAGGATAATTAACAACGTTCAGCACACGCTTGTTTGGGAGAGCATTGGAGAAACTGAAAGGGTCTGAAATTTGAAACAGATGCAAGACGTATTCATAAATAAAACCAGACCGAGTCAAACTGCGGCCTGCATAATAAGACACCGCTCGCTCTGTTTGCTATATATTTGCAGACATGTTGTTAGCTGCATTTATTTCAAAAGTTAGGTGCTTATTTGGAAGCTTTCACTTCTGCGAGCCGGTGATACTTTCTGTAAAATAAGAACCATAAATCATAGTGCGCTGGTTTGAACGCCGCGTACCTCCAGATAGCTAGCACTTGTCATTAGATTGTCTAAACCAGAGGATTAGCCAAAATACAGATGGAGAGGAAACACACACTGTTTACGTTGGGTATTTTGGACGAGAGCCCAAAGAAATTATAATCGAGATGGATATAACATTTCTGAAGAGTTATGTAGCAAAAAGTGCAAGAAAATACTCTGACAGAGAAAATAAATAAAGCTGACAGAGGTTTAATTCTGTAGATCCTGCGCTGTGGATAAAAATTAGAAACATTAAGCCGTTAAATCATTTCACCAGCACTTTAAACAATAGGAGCAGGCCCGCATGTTACCGTACGAGTTTTGAACAGCCTCTTCTGTAGACTAGATAAATATTCAGCATTGTAACTCTAACACTTCTCGCACTTCCTGTACACTGCGTGACCTATTTCCCAGTCCTTTTTCATGTGGGACAGGTTTTAAATAAAATAGAAATTCCTCTTCCTTCTTACAGATTGGAGTTGATTAAATATTCCACTGATAAAGGGTAAGCAAATGTCAGATTCAATATAATAAAAAGAGAAATGAGAGTTCATACAAGCAGCAAAGCAAACAATCCATTTTCATACTTTATTAGAAACATTTATTGCCATAATGACTGCGTTATACTAAGCAAGCAGGTGGAAAGGTACTCTGTGCAAGATATTCTCAAATATCTTTATTTTGAGGATTTTATATCTCCAATATTTAGACAGATGTTTTATTCCCTATAATATAGTCAGAGTATGAAATGCTGCAATTTCAGTTACCACATAAGGATCAAAATTGTACTTGAAGATCATGGCCTGTCATTGTGATTTCAACAATAATAGTAGACCATTAAATGCTCAATTTTTCTGCTCTGACTTTATATTCCCAACGGTGGGTTGCTTTAGATATAGATGGCGGAGCTCGGCGTGCACCAGCAAACGCTCTGCCCAAATTTGCGGAACACATTGCGGGTGCACTTCTCAGTTATTTTGCTCCCGATACGATTTTATAGATACGCAAGTCTGGTCCGGGACCTAAATGGAAATGACAAAGATAGCCAGTTTTTTTCCTTCCGCGTGCTCCGCTGCTATCAAACAGCTGGCGCTCGTTATCTTAACAAACAGTGGGAACTGTAATTAAGCAGATCTGTGTTCAATAAGACACCAGTGCCACCAGTGCTACCCCTTGTAACAAGAATGGTTGCTTGTTTCAGAGCTTGACTTGCCCTTAATCTACCGAATCAGGAAGCCCAGTCAGCAAATAATTTAACAAAAGATTTCATTATTATCCTTCATTTAATTTAAGAAAGAATTTAACCTATGTTCAGTGCCCAGGGCCCAGGCTTGCATTCCTCCCGCAGCCAAACTCCCCATTGAAGTCAGCGGGAGCACAAGTAACGCAGGACTCCCTTCACTCGTCAGATTTTCCATTTTTACTCTTATATGGCCAACGCATTTTATTTTTAAGGATTCTTCTACTTTGCCACAAATTTTGAAATACGTGTCAGTTGGAGTTTAGGCTGAGAAAAAGAAAGAAAAGGAAAAGCCTGACACATTAACCAAGAAAATTTACTACTGAATCTCTTCTTTTTATTAACAAAGATCATTAAGACACCAGTTTTTCTTTTACTGGCAGCATTCCACAGCCAAAGTATTCACAATGTCTAGGACACTTTCATTTTGTAATCTGGAGGATACAGTATATTAATTTTCAGGATTTATCACAAGAAAAGTGAAGT
The DNA here is from genome assembly GCF_036417535.1 of Chlamydotis macqueenii. Lineage (NCBI taxonomy): Eukaryota > Metazoa > Chordata > Aves > Otidiformes > Otididae > Chlamydotis > Chlamydotis macqueenii. The sequence goes on from NC_141562.1 coordinate 38,112,415, forward strand.
CATACTAAGTACAGTAGGTGTAACTAACTTTCATGTCAGAAGAAGCTGTAAAGAGTGCCAGAAGCTCTGCTGGGCTAATAATAAGCTAAAAGGATATAAACTTGATTAGTCTCACTTAAGAAGCAAGAAGATAAAGTAAGCTTGAAAAGGCCTTTGCTCTTCCTTCAACTTCAGTGGGTTGAAGAGAATGACGAAGCTTAGCACCACGAGATACTCACTATAATGCCAGTACAGTTATTAGCTATATGTTAATTTATACCGTACTGCACCCATCCGCAGCCACACCAGAGGAATTTCTAATTCTGTCCAAAGCGCCGAAATCTTTGCAGCATCTCAGTGCTGTCACACCGTGTCACATTCCCTTAAGTGCACCTTGCAGAGTGATATAAAGCCTCCTTATTAAAAATTTCCAGCTACTAGAGGAAAATTGTTCCCCAAATGAAGGATCAAGAATGTCCTTTCCCTGCTCTTGAAGGCCATGGACACCCTGGTGCGATGCTCCCCACTCTGAGGACCAGCGCTTGCAGGTCCTCAATGGTCCTTGCCATTGCAGGGCCCCACAAAAATTAACTCTATTCTAGCCAGAACCAGGATAGATATCTAAAATGAGACCTGGGGATGAGCAAATGCCTTGGGTTCACCAGAGCCGTGATGTCCTTGCACTTACCCACCACTCACCTGCTTCAGTAAAATCAGCTTTAGTACGGACTAAAGTGCATGGGCCAAAAATGCAGCAAGTCAGGTCTGGCTACCAGAAACATCTCAGAAGGGTAAAGCAAGAGTGGGATCGCAAGTTTGTTGTAACTACACTTTTCTAGTGAGGAAATTCATTAAAATCCACATACCAGCAATCAGATTTTAGTAAACTGTAATCACATGCCCATCTTTGGTTTACCTCTTACTCTCATGGAACATGGCAAGCATTTTCAAAAAGTCTTTAAACTCAAGATACAAAAGTACGTCTGGACATACTTGAGCACGTGGCTCCAACAATTGCTTGCATTTCCACACCTGTACACACACATGCTTTTTTTAACCCTTGAGAATAAAACTGGTTGAGGAAGAATACGCAGTGTTTTTTATTAACTCACTATGTTTTCACTATCCTCACTTAACCTGTGCTCTACAAACACCTACTGCTTCTTCAAGTTGGCGATGGCTGCCAGTTAGCCAGCTCCTTCCTCATCATTCTTCCAGAAATCACGAGTCTCACTTACCCTCAGGTAAATCAGCAGTAACTTGACTGAAAAATGACTTCTGGTCATTCAAGAAGAAAATCAGTCCTGCTTGCCATCCGAGCTCAGGCAAGAGGACGTAGACTGGGGGTTGGACTCAAGGAGAAATAAGAAAGACAATGGCCTTCCATCCCTGAGAGTTTCCCCAAGTAAGCACGTCGTGGTGGGAGTGTTATCCTAATGAAGAAAAACAGTGTCTTATCAAATGTAAATTGTAGTTAATGGTGCATATGGTTCTGCATGCTGATATTGATCACTATGGATTAAGATAAGTTTTGGGATGGAATATAACTTGTGTACGTGGTGACATCTGTAAATTTGGATTCTCCATCAGATGCTACGTCAGTGCGGCACTGCAAGTGCCACCGGGGTGTGTGGAAGAGGCATCGGAAGGGAGGAAGGAAATGGGAATCAGTGCAGGAAACGCTCCCAAAAGGGATGAGCAGAGGAGAGAGGAAGGAGAAGGGAACGAGACTGAAGAGGGGAGGGGAGAGAGCAACAAATACGAGAGGTCAATGGGGCAAACGGACCAAAGTGTGCAGAGGTGGGCCAAGACCCACACCAGGGTGAGCTGCAGTCCATATGTAATAGATGTTGTTTTCCTTGAAAAGTCAAAAATATCTGAAGCCGTCAAAACAGTGACATTAAGGCAGGTCGCACCCCAGAGACCCCCAGGGCTTGGGATGTCCCAGGGAAGGCAGAGGGGATGGCACGTGCCCGCAAGACCTGCGCAGGCAAGTTAATAAGTTTAGAGGGCCAAAAAACTCAGTGCTATTCAAAGTCACAGGCACAGGTCCAACACAGAAGATATTTTCTTTCCTCGCCTTATTTTAGCCTTCATTATCATATTGTATCCAATTATTATATTTTTGCTAGAAAGAGATAAAGCTGCTGGTCTGAATTAAGGCGGGATCTCTTGACCAAGTCAAAGATCTAGGGTTTGGGGGATATTTGGGTTTATTTCCTGGTTTTGGCCAGAATGTAGAAATTGTCTTTGTATAATTAACTCCTCACTGCACAAACCACAAAATATGAAAAAATAGTGAGAATGGTGGATCTTGGTAATTACCAGATCAAATGAGTTTCAATAAAACCAAATTGACCACATAAAACCACAGAGTCCAACGGTTTAGGCATTTCTCTATGCAAATAAAACTGCTAAAACAGTTGTAAAAGCTTTTCTCTAGGTATTAATTTTAATGCAGCCATCAACAACTTATTTTTTCCTTATTTATTGTATAACCCAAATATTTTTACCAGAGATCCCTGAGAACCTGCACGCAGAGCAGCCAGGAGGTGCCGCAGCTCCCCAGATCCCGGGAACCTTGCACGACTTGCCTGCAAAATTTCCGTCAACAGAAGGTCAGAGAGTGATTTGTGCTCCCAGCCCAACTCACAAGCAGCTGTAACTCTGGCTCCAGCCTGTCTCTGCGACGAGAGGGACCAGCGCATGACATCCAACCACCGGACCCTCAGAAGGATGTGGCCTGATCCAGGCTTCAAGCCACCCAATTCAGGAAGGATGAGGACAAGGGCTGTAGCTTCTACTCGTAGTTTACAAGGGAGGAATGAGGTTGCAGCACTTGCTCCAAGGTGTGGGTGGTGCATGCGATGGAAAAGCTATGCCCGCTTTAGCAAGAAACCTCCTAGGAAAGCACAAAACCCTACCAGCTCAGGTTTCAGGAGGCCAGACAAGCAAAGGTTTAATAGTTGTAATCATCTGGAGTTTTCGCAAAGCGGTGGTGTGTGTACTTTCACACAGCCATCAGCCCTCTCACCACCCTCAGCGCACCTTTGAAATTCAAACGTGCTTCGGCTGGACAGACGCTGGAGGAAGGAAGGCTCAGTCAACACCACAGTGCACGTGGCTTGTAAAGCTTTTTTTTTTTTTTTTTGTGGTTGGCTTAGTCCTAATTTGTCAGGAAAACAAAGTAGGTCAGGTAGGGGGAAGAGTAAGGCCCCGCTCCGAGAGCTGGAAAATCTCAGCTTTGAAAAAGTAGAATATGGGATGCTCCCAGGTTTGTCTGGATCTCCTGAAAACACCATTTGGGAATGTCATGTTGCACACCCTACAGAGAGGACCTGAGCCCAGGTGACCCTCAATGCTTTGGAAACCAAGCCATGATCCTGCCTTTGGTGATTAAGTCCCCGACTTGTCCCCAACATATCGTAATGATTTAAGCACCAAAATTCAGCCATGTAATTAGCAGAAGAAACTGAGGGTTTCTACTGTAGGGCTGTGATTAAATTAGCCATTTATGGATTTCTGAAAGAAAGGAGACCAAAATGTTTTATAGTGTAGTTAAAAGAACCAGCGAATGATTCCCTCATGTTGAACATTTCCTAATGCCAGAAGCAGGGTGGATGACACAGAAATCATAAATCCAATCGAGAAGTGTTAAAAGTCACTTTAGTCTGCCAACTTACTAGAAATTCAATAAAATGGTATGGGAAAATTTATTTGTGTATGTGCAATAGATATGTGTGAAATTAAACCAGCGGAGGTGTCCGTGTGCAACACATGCATGAAGGGGTGAGGTTCTCCATCACCCACGTGTCCAAACCGGGTAAAAAAGGGATTTAGGGAAGCAATCCCAGCTGGCTGACTTTGGGAGGTGAGAGGGGATGGAGTGGTGTGGCAGGACGGGGGTGGTTCCTTTGGGGCTGTTTCTGCTCTCTGGCTGGTGGCCCCATCGCACTCGCACGCTGGGATGGCCCCGGTGCTCTCAGTCAGGTTGCTATTTATTTTTGCGTGTTTCTTTTTCACTTCACTTGTCCTGTTTAACGTATATTAACTCACGTTTTGCCTGTATGGAGTGGGACTTTTGAGCGGCATGAAATGACAAAAGAGGGCTTTGTTTTCCAGCCAGATTCCCTCCGCATACGCTCCTCTGGTGTCTGCCTTGGCTTCCAGCTCCATCATCACATCCAACAGAGCCTGGGGCAAAGCTGGAGAAAAACACCCAGTGCATTCAATTTACAAACAGAAATAAACACCTTTTCGGCAGGTTCTACATACTCACTAAACAACACCAGGGGAGAAAAAAAAAACACCCTCACATAGCATTTTTTATGTAGTTTGTGTGCAGCGGTGACCCTTTATTTTCTTGAGGAAATAACACTATTATGGAAAGATGTCTAGCACTGGGATCTCGAACCACGTCGCAATCTCTTTTCTCGTTTCCTAAGGAGCTGGCAGCTTGGCTGCCGTGTCGCACCTCGGCAGATTGCCTGGCTGCGCCCGCGCGGGGCCGGCATGGCTGCTCTCTCCCCCGGCGATGCCGGCACCGTGCCCCCAGCCCAAAGCCATTTCGCGGTGCTGGCTGCTGAAGGCTCCGGCCACTGAGACGCGCAACTTCACCGAGCAGCAGCGGAGCGGGCGAAAATGAATCAGATATGAAAATGTCTGAAGCAATAAATTAACACACAGCAGGGGGGTGATAGCTTAATCTTTTCTAGTCCAAACAGTACCTGACACCCATTACTGCTATAGGAGGTGGGACACCGTAGCGGTACTGGAGCGAAAATGATCATTCCCAACTGATTTGAGGCATTGCAATAGGTATGTAATGCAGGTCTGGGAGGGAACCTGCGCGGGGGTTTATAGTGTTTGTGTGCTGAATCCAGGTTAACCTGGCAGTGTGTTTCCCTGGGCTTCCTTGTTTTGATTAACCTAGAAAGTGGGTGTTTTAAGCTTAAGCAGAACTTTATTATTTTAAGTCTTTGTTGAGTGTCTTATAATAACTGCTCATTATTCATGTAAAGGCTAATAATACACAGCTAACACTCACAGAACATAAAACATTACCGTCTTGACTGGATCTATTTATTTGTAGAATTATTAAACAACTAAGATAAAATCAGCATTAGCAGTCAGTATCTAACAGTAAGCATCTTTATAGTAATTTCATATTTACTGTGAGGAACCATAATACCTATTTGAAACTGATATTCTGAACATTTCGAAATACATTTTTTAATATAACTGACGTATCCTTCTACAATACTTTCTTCCAGGAAAATAACATCAGCCTGTGTTTTATCATTGATGGCAGATAAACAAAAATGTTGTTGCCAAGAGCTTTATTGCACAATTAAATGTCCTGGGAAACATATTTAACTTGCTGCTTTCCCTAATACTACGCCAAGCTCTCCTTTCAGGTACACCCATGTAAGCCTACACTGAGTTGAGGTTTTACCAGAAGGCTGGGTTTTCTTACTTTCTGTTGCGTAGACATTGAAACTAAAGAAACCTATGAGCTCATGGACAAATTGAGGCAGCACTTAGATACTTATTTCTCCTTTCTTCCCCTTCTTGGCAGAAATTGAGAAATATGAACACGAGATGAAAAGATAGAATGCAGAATTTGAGCACGCTTCATGCATCCCATGTTTATCTGCTCAGTGCAATGCTAATTTTTCCTTGAAAACAACCAGCCACTTGTCATGCCAAGACCTTCTGATGCCTTCCGAAGGACAATAAATAATTATGATATGAAATACATAGACCTATAATAAGGGCACATTCACATCTGTGGGTCAACTAATAGGGTTGATCACCAAATTAATTGCAAGCAGCAACAACTTGCCCATAATACAGTGATCTGAGGAGAAATGGATTCAGCTCTGGTGCCCATGCGAACACAACATAAACCCATGGCGTGGGCTGAAATATCAGGGTGCAACTTTATTTTTTCTAAGTTATGAGGTAATCGTAACTACGTGCAACTCTGCCAACCCCTGCACATACGGCATGGATAGCTCACTGACTATCACTCTAGAGGCATATCACAGAATCGTTCTAGAGGCATTTGGGGGCAAGAAGTGAGGATACAGAAGCTACCAGACCTGCAGATGTCAGCACTGCTTCTAAAGCTCAAAGTCCACTAGCACATGGGCTTCTCATGGCTGGTTCTTGATGATGCCCGTCTCATCCACCGCTGAGGTCTGAACGGTGGTTCTGCTCACATCACGCTCCCACAGGAACTGCTTAAAAATTGAGAAAAATTTTAACACTGTCCAAATGGTTTCCATCTCCTAAACGCTATGAAAAAAAAAAAAGAACATTTTGGCCAGCAGCATCTCCACTTGCCCAGGACAGCCGAGGAGGAATGGGCACCTGTCCAGCCCCACTGCTGTGCACAGGCAGCCCCCACCCTGCTCTGGCAGGGCATGCCGCTATGAAAGCACAATTCATCTCCTGATGATGGAAATTTAGAGCAATGCTCCTCAATTGTTTAAAGTTGAAAAAGCATCAAACTCTTTTGAAGAAAACCTACAGATCACCTTAAAAAGCGTCACCACAACTGTCTCCCGCTGCAGTCCAGGGCCAAAACTTTGTGTCCTCACTGCCTGCATTTGCTCCTTTTTCAGGCCATTTGGAGTTTTGTACACGTGAGAGTGCATGGGTGTGTTTGGTCACCCCAAACAGTGTCCCAGATCACTTTTCAATGTCACATGGCTCACCGCTGGCTCCAGGACCACGAGAAAATAAAAATAAGCTTCAGTATTGAAAAAAAAAATGATGTATGTCCACATTTATACCTAACGAAATCTTAGGCCTAAGAGACTTGATTCTTCACCTCTTTGCAGCGTGTACATAGTGGTTTGCGCTTGCGAAAATCCAGAACAAACTCGACATCGATGCTACCTCTCTGACAAGGTAGTTTTATATACTCAATTACCACTGCATTATCTTTCATCTCTACTCTATGTGAAAACAGTAAGAACCAAATATATTTCACTTACGGTTCCCTCATTCAGAAGGGTTTGCCTTTGTCTTCCTTTGCTCTATTCACTGACAGCAAACTTCATGAATTAACTGGCTCACGGTATAACTCATGCATGGAAATCCAATATAACCTCTTGGCTATAAGCAGGAACATTTCGCTTATCGTACACTAAAAGAATTTTTACTAGTTAATTAAGATTTGTTTGCTTAATTTTTTTTTTTTCAGGCAGGTCGGGATGTTGCCGCTCTGTCATTTGGCTGGGAAAATCGTGATGTATACACTGTATAAAAGTGCCAAAATAAGAAATGTTAGGCTGCAGCGTCTGTGGTAGTAAATCTTTTTTTGTAATCCTAACTTCATATTTCCATCGAGTTGCTCCTCTCGAGCTGTGCAGACCGTTGAAGTGTTTGAGCATAGGCACATATGCCTTGCTGCTGCTAACAGCCCAAAGTTAGCGACTGGGAGGCACACGTACGGTGCGGAGCAGGATGCTGGCACTCCTCGGGCTGCAAAATATTACAGCGCACCTTATATAGTGCTTGCTTTCGAAATTTCCTTTGCACTTTGTTTACTATATATTCCAATAGTGTAATATTAAACAAAAACAGTGTGTCCTGTGCCAGAATGATTGATTACTACACCGTGGCAAGGTCACCTCCTAGGAACAGGCTGAGTGCAGTAAGGGCTGTCTGACTCATACAGTTAACACTATATCCGCATTGTATGAATGTCACCAGCAATCCAGTGATTTATTGCTTGGAAGGCTCTGTTCAATTTTTTCTGCCTGACCAAATTGCACATTTTCTAGAAAAAGAAGCAAAAATATTTCAGCACATGGATTACCCCAAGTCCTCATTTTTCCCACTAGGTTCAACGAGTCTTTTCAAAGATGCTGATCATCAAAACCTCCTATTTTTCACTTTTTTTTCCACCCTCTTCTGCTAGATATTTGGCAAAAATGATTATTACACTAATGAAAAGGTGCAGCAGAAGATTAAGGGTTTTTTAATCAGATTTTTGTAACATCTGTGGGCCAGGAATAAGGGCAGCTGTATGTTCTGTTTCTTAATTTTAGTAAGATTTACTCTGGGTATAAAATGTTAGCTCCAGGCAAAATTTAACTGGCTTAAAAGAAAAGAAATGATAGTCTTACAGAAACTACCCAACTCAAACTGTTTGAAAACAGTGGCTGAGATTAATCCCTTTTGCTCTAAGAAATTCCTAGTTTCTGACAAAGAAGATATAATTATAGATTGAGAGAAATGACTTTCAAAATTAACATTCCAGCAGACCCCGACATAATAGATACATTCATTCCCAGTGTATCTGCATGGAAATCAAAGGAGATACATCATGTTTGAATCCCGGCTTTTATTTTTAGAACATAGAGCACATTTGCGGTGCTGGCTCGCTTGCACTCCGGGCACAGAGGGAGGGACGTAACTCAGCCCCGCACCCAGCTGGGAAACCAGATTGGGGATCCAGCCACCTGGGCTCGATTCTGGCCTCTGCAGACCTGGGGACAAGGTTTGGGAAGGCATTTGGGTGCCCAGAAATCCAGGAAGATGAGGCAGAAGTGGGTGCTGTGGCATTTTCAAAAATCACTGTTTTCTGTAGGCATCTGCATCTTAAGGTGTCTTTTCCATACCTTTAAAATCTGCTTTCTGTTTCTCTTTCCATCCCATGCCACCCTTGTATCATTAGGCCTCGGTCCTCATAGGAAAAGAAAAAAAAAATCAATGAAAAATATGGGGTTGAAACAACACTTTGTCTCAAAGAACAGTAGAAAATAGCTAGATAATGTATCTTAACAAATGCTACATAATGCATCAATTAACGCTGCATCTAGCGAACTGTATCTGACACAAGAGCTGAGATATATCGGGTCTCTTGAACCCGTTACAATTACTCTGTTTTTTCTATTATGACAGTAAGCATAGCTGTGCAATGAAACTCCCATTACCTACCTGCCCTTCAAAGTGCTCTCTGAACATCAGCTCAGAGACCACAATTTAGGAAGCAACGACTGGAACCATCTTGAGACATTAAAAAGTGTCTTCCAGCTCTTTTAGTATGGTTTTTATGCCAGGACCAACATTTCCCCTAGTAGTCTTCTCCTGCTCTTGTTTATACCTGTGGACTAATTAAATATTTTAATTTTAAATGGGAAAGGAAATTAATTTGGGGTGAAAGAGAGCAAGTATCTAAGCACAGATGAGTATGTCATACCTTTGGTCCATTAAGTCCAAAAATGTGCCAGCTCAAGAAGGACGAATTAATTGACTCAGCTCACTCCAATGAAACAAACAGAAGAAAGCATAACGAAACAAAGTAAAAGTCAATTGCATGAGCTCAACAAACCCAAAATGCCCACAGAAGAGAGTGGATGGTGGAGCCTCCCACCCCAGGAGGTGCTGCCACGGTGTCGCCAGGAGCTAATTCTGCAGCATCTCCATTACCACCTGCACGTGACTTTGGTCATACTTCATCTTCTAATTGATATCTGCCATTGCCTCATAAGTAACGATGACTAATGGTAATATCTAGAAAGACAAATAAAAGCTAATGCAAAACCATACTGTGGTGCGGTTCCCTTTGGAAAGCTATCAGACCATTAAGAAGCAATTCGAAGTGAAGATTGATGTGCCCTGGGGGTTGCTCCCAGGGATGCCGTGCATCTCTGAACCCCCGGGGCCCTGGGGACTTCTCACTTGCTGTGCTGCTCCGAAGGAGAAGGGCACGCTCTCCAACCCTCTCCAGCCATGCCGCTTGTTGCCACACCAGAGCACAGCCAGGCCATGGCACCTCGTTTGCTCTGACAAAGGTAAACACAGCCCAAGACATCCAACTGCGCTGAGACACATCCACCATCATGCCCAGGGAAGTCAACATGCCGCGGTGATGGCACCTTGCTTTCTCTGGTGTGGATTTCAAAAATTTTTTATTGACTGTGCCTCAGTGTGACTTTTTGGATGTAAAATATCAAGGAATTAAATCCCTAAGCTCCATAGACAGGCAACGACAACAAACACGGCCTCTTTTCAACAAGTAGCACCTCGTACACACAAAACCAGACTCGGTTTATAACAACGTAATGGCTTGATTAAACATGCTGATTTTTCATGAGAGTCGTCTATACCCGTTTCGGAAAAGTTATGCTTTTTTAATTACAAAGTTTGTGTCACCCAGTGCAATTTTAATGTAATGAAACATTAAACTGGACCTTGTGCTTGATATAAGATAAAATTATTCATTGGATATTAGACCACTAGGCCACCTACTGTTCTTTTACAAATGGTTGAACTATCACGGGGTTAGAGAACTTAACATGTAAATTGCAGCAGAAGTTATAATTTCTGTTGCAAATCCCAAAAGACTGCCATTTAAGTCAAATATATGAGTGAAATTTTGCCTCTGTGCTGGGATAATGCAGGGAAAATGACCAAAATCTGAACATATCTAAAGTAATTATTAACCCAATAATAATGCACTTTTAGTTATTTAATCAAGAGCCTTAAAAATTATTAATAGCAAGTTCTTCTTATAAAAATGGAGTTTTAAACACTGGCATTTAATTTTAGGGATAACAATACTTGATCTAGCCCATTAGTGAGATCTTTTGTAAAGCCGAGCAGCCTGCGCGTTTCAGAGCAATTCCTGCTCGTCTTTGAGATCATTACTCTCACACAAGCGCGAACAGCTTTATAAAATAATCTTTCTTAAAGTGAATTTAATATTTAACTGCACACTGAAAATCTTGAGTAAGTTCAGCCAGATTAAAAAAAAAAATCAGGGACTGAAATCCCTGCGTAGAGCAGATTTGCATGGATCCTGCTCAGAAGCCCGTTAAAATCCACCGGATCGTTTTCCCTTCATCCCCAAAGCCTTCGGATCGGGTGTATAAATAGGAGAGGGCAGTTGCAGGAAAATTATTCGCAGCGCCTGAGCTTGCCTCCCAGCCGCTGCCGAAGAGGAATCTGAGCAGTGACTGTGCATCACCCTGAATCTGTAATAATAGCACCTTTCCTGTCACTCTTTGTCCCTTCATTTTCAAATGCGATTGGGTCAGGAACAGGCAATTTACATTTTTATATAATCTTTGCTCAGGTGATTCAGCCCCTCTGACGTTTTAGCATTTTGTGTGCAGCTCCGGGTTTCACCTACCCTCCTCGTGCATTTCCATACGATGGGGGTCTGCCATCCTCGCAGCTGATACAGATCTATTTAGCTTCTCCCCCTCGCCATACCTGCAGCCTGTAGCAGGTTGTCAGGGAATGAATTTTCATTTTCTCCCCCGTGAGTCCATCACGTGGCTGTCACCAGAATTTGCTCTGTCTGAACTCCTCCATCCCCCTGATTTATGGCTGGTTGATGAGAGGTTGGAGGGCTCTCAGTGTAGCAATAATCTGCACCCTGGTCCGGCACCCATCTAAAGTTAGGATTTCTGATGTAAATATTTAGTCCCTGTGGTAGGGCGATCGTTTACAAAATTATTAAATAACTTTTCGTTGGACTGAACACCTTTGGGATATTTTTCTAGGTCAATATTCATCAGTAGACCCCGAATGTAAAGGTTAAGTGCACATTTCCTCTGCCAAATAAGAATGAATTTCAAACCTGATTGATTCTGGTCATGGAAACCGTAAATACTTACTCCAAATGGTAGATAGGTTACTAAGTCCACTCATTTCCACATCTGATATCGATAATACTCTGCTTCCCCCTTATCAGCCCCTCTCATATTTCACCGGGGCGAGCGGCGCACGGGGAGCCGGCCGCGCCTGTCGGGGCTGGCTGATGGCCCCTGCCTTCCCCCGCGCCATTCTTCAGTGGTCCTTGAATCTTTCACCCCTGTCACTCCTCTTTCATCATTATCTGAGGTGATCGGTCAGCCCTGTGCCACCACCTGTCTCTTCGATCCGATGCCAACAGTGCTCCGGAAACCTGTCACTCCCGAGCTCCTTCCATTTATAGTGAGTCTCATTAACACCTCTCTTCCCTCTGGCCATGTGCCACTACAATTTAAGATGACTGTTGTTACTAAACACGCACAAAAAAAAATATGTTAAAATAGCGTTAAGAGCCTGATTTAAATCTATTAAAGCCCGACGATTTAGAGTTAAAATCTCCCTCTGTGTCTGCGCGTGGTTAGAGGGGCGCATATATTTTATATTAATGTATTTTTACCTGTATAAATAGATATATGCATGTATTCCCCCTCCCGCAATTTCCCCTCTGCCGCGGCGTTGCACCTCGTCTGGGAACAAACGCCGCTGCCGGCCCCCAGACACAAAGCCCGAGTAAAGAGGATTTATGCCGGGGACATAAAGGCAGCGGAGGGAAGGGAGAGGAGAGGCGGCGGAGGCATTCGGGTGTTCCTGGGGAGCGCTGGGTCCAGGCCGCCCTGCTCTGATCCCGCCAAGCAACTGAGCGTGTATTTGTATTTAAGCGTGTGGGCAATCCTGCCCAAGAGAACAACTCACGCAGATTAACCCCAGGCGTGATGCTGACTTCGTTTCTTTTCCCCTTGATTTTTCTGTCCACTAGCAAATGGGGATAATAATACCTAGATAGTAACTTTGGTCCCAGAGCGCATCCCAGGAAGGAGATCGTGAATGTATCCCAGTTACCTTTAGGAAAAAAAAAAATTGTTTTTAAGCTTTCAAGCACCCAAAGGTGTTTTAATGATTGAAATGACATCAACAGTAGCGGGAGTGTGGACAACCTCTGAGCTGGGTGGGCACGTGGTAAACATTCTGTCGCTCCATTTATACCATTTCAATCCCTTTCGTGGGCTACAAGATCTATAAAAGACCACTCAGATGTTTTTTTAACTGATAGCTGTTTTTCTTGCACTATCTTCACCCTTAAAATGAGCCAGGATTTTCTTCTCCTCAACTCTCCTAAACCAGTTTAGAAGGCACAAATGACAAAAGGCAACAAGCAACAACAAAGAGTGAAACCAAAGGGTTTCTCCCCTTTTGGGGGCAGTTCTTTTTGGAAATACAGCCTAAAATGCTGAACGATTTTTAGGAAAACTGTATATAATCAAGTGACAGGAAGGATTTTATCTTTTATAAAGTCTCAGCCTACTAAGAAGCATAAACATATATAGCAGGTCGCCAAATTAAAAATAAAATGTAGCACTTTTTACTGGTTTGGATTCAACCCAAAACCTCAGGTTTGACCACCCCGAACTCTAAGAAAGTACAAGAATCTGAACTTAGATCTAAAGCTGAATTTTGCTACTGCTTCTTGTTTTAATACTGAGCAATATTTTGATAATGAGCCTGCTCTTGGACACCCAAGCTTCGACTGGGCTGAAAACACGAAGGCTCAGCTCCGGTTGCCTGTATGGAGCTCCCTGTAGATTAAGGGCTCAGTGAGAGAAGGGCAAGGAGCAAGAAGAAAACAATTTTTTGTTGTTGTTTTTTTAACTTTGCAATTTAGAAACAATATATTTAAAAAAAAAAAAAAACAATGTAGAAAACAGTTACGTACAGATTGAGATCTCAACTGCCAAGTCTGAACGTTGGGTGAATTGGTTTTGCCAAGTTACACATCCTGGAAAATAAACCCTTGCAACAGAAGCATTCGTACAAGCCGCTGCATGAGTCGGGCTGCTGTAGCCCTCATGTTCCAGGCAGGTCCTGCTACATCCCCAGTCTTCAGATGTTCTCTTCCTGTAGGCAGTGTTTAACGAGAGAAGGTTAGATCTAGTATCTCTATGCTCAGATTAAACTACTTGAATAAAGCATTTCCACTTCTTGCTATTTACTGTCAAAATGCTTTCTCAAGTGCAGAGTTCGGGACCACCTGTGCCCACAAACTCAGCAAAGTGAAATACACGTACGATGGAAGGAAAGGAGAGATGGCTCAAGCCACAGCTCTCAAAGTAGCACTCAAGCAATTCACATAAATTTCATCAAGAGACGGACACGCTCTTTCATACCTCCACGTGTGTCTCTGCGAACTATGAAACTGCCACCTCTGATACCAGTTTTAGTGTCATCTACCTAACAAAGCCTTTTGAAAACAGATTGTGAAGTGCGTTGCATCACTCAAAATAATCTGATTGAGAAATTTAAAATATTGACATCCAAAGACAAGATTCATTATTTTCTGATTATTTTTTGATCACTTACCTAAGTCTAAAAGTTATAAATACAAGTAAAAATATGTTAATGCATTCATGTTATACATGCCTTGGCTCTGTACAAGCTGCAGCATTTCTTCTCCCGGTTGTGAAACGACATATCCAAAACACGTTGGTGCTACAAGTGATGTTGGCGCTATAGGTGATGTCAACATGCACACTCAGGAGAGCAGCATGGTCAGGTGGCACCTTCCCTTCTACTTCTGAGGTATCACTCCCCATACATACATCCCTACGCTGTGTTGTATCACATGGAAGTACAAAACCAACTCTGAAAAGAAACCGAAGCTCAGCACCCCACAGCAAGGCACAGCCTTGCAGACCCCACGGCATGGCGTTAGCAGCATCTGCGCACAGAGCCCTCGCTGCACCGGATGTTTAGTGGCATCTTTCTGTCATGTTGATGTCGGGAATTGTACTTCTGGTCCTGAAGTTTGCTTTCAACGTTATTGATCATGCAATCTTGTTCTATGACCTGGAACATGTCTGTCAACAGCATTTCTTAGTCTTACAATGTCCAAAGTTACAAAGGAATGTCACTGTCATGAGCTCGGGGGGAAGTCATGCTTTGTGGCTACTCCAGTGCATTAAAGGGCATTAGATGTGTCTGCTTGCCAGTCATCACTTATTTACTTTTGTGGCGTTAAATAATCTAAACGTAGTGACTATAGATTGATTGTCAGGCTCACGATACCGAGTTATGGTTTCCTTGGGGCAGCACGGGTGCTGCACCATCAGCTGGCAAGCCCAGGCCTTGAATGTTTCCAGGGATGGGGCATCCACCACTTCTCCAGGCAACCTGGGCCAGAGTTACACTGCTTGTGAAAATGCACAAAAAATCCTTTGTGCTACTCATCAACATTCATCCCATGTCTAATTATGAACAGCATCAGTTTTGCTATTTATTATTCTTTTCCTTCCGTCCTGCATGCTTCATATTCCACATTAAAAGTAACCTCTGTTGTGAAGCTCACACCAAAGAAAAATCTGTGATGATTAAAAAGCTACTGTCCTGTTGGTGCTGCTTCCACCATCCAGGTCTTCTATCTGTTTGCCCAACGTGCACGTTTGCGTGGGCTCTACCTTCACTGTCAACATTCCCACCACATAACGCAGTGAGATCCTTACTCCCACTAAGTACAAATAACAACCAAAGGCAAGCCAATATGCAGGTACTTTCCCCATATTTCCATTTTTTTTTTCCCCAGATACTTGGAAAGTTGTTAAAGCTAAAATTGCAAGCACAAATCATTTTTTCAGCAAGGAAGGAGCAGCAACAGTATTTGAAGATGGTAATCTTAATTATGCATTTCTGTGGCACAGAGTTAATTTTTTAACCAAGTTTTCAAGTGGCTTCTGATTACATATCTGGTGTTTTAGCTGTATCTCAGCTCAGAATGAGTTTGAAATACTGGGCTGGCATATACCAATCCAAAACCTCACCTAAAGTCTGTCCTTATACAGTCTGTTGTCATAGTTTAGCCCCGATCGGGACCAGACTATACAGTCTCTCTCTCACTCCCCTCACCCTCCAGTGGGACAGAAGGGAGAACTGGTAAACAAAAGGCAGCAAAAAATGTGTGGGTTAGGATGAAACAAACAAAAAAAATAAATTTAAGAGAGATAACAAAAGAAAACAAAACAGTGATGGAAAACAAATACAGTACAATAGCTTACAACAAGTCTCCACACCCAGTTTCCTCCCACACAGCAGGAGGGCCCCCTCAGCACCCTCCTCACTGATATACTGAGCATGATGGCCCATGGGATGGAATAGCCCTTGGGCTAATTTGGGTAAATTAACCCCAGATGTTAGCTAATTAGTAAGCTATCCCAGCTGTATGCCCCAGCCATAGGGTCCACCAGCTCCAGTGCTCCTCCCAGCTCAGGTGAATATTGTCTCTACCCTAGCCAGAACCAGGACATTATCCACCCCTCATTCCATACCATCTACATCATGTCCAGATCCTACATTTTCCAATTAATCATCAACTTTTTATTTCTTTGATCTACCTGTATACATACACACAGATCTAACTCCCTTAGTCTATGGCCCATCCCTCCAAAATGTCTGTTGAGTTTATCCCGTCCATAACCAGGACATCTGTGAATAGTATTTCTAAAAGAAAACAAAATCCTCATTCGTAGTCTCTGGCTAACCCATCAGCAGCTGGTGATCGCATACAAAAGGTAAGCTCTTCCTAAATACAAATGAACACAAAGAGGATGGCATGAGAAGCAGGCTCCACCACTGCCTTGAGCATTCAAGCTTCTTCATGTTTTGAGACTAAACAAGGCTTAGGTGACAGTACCTCCCTGCCTCTACAACCTCATCGCAGGTTTTAAATAAAAACAAAAGAAAAAGGTTATGCTTGGCTCAAAATCATCTGCTATCACAGGTCAACGGCTTCATGTCAGTTGGCATGCCAGATTGGCACAGTCCCTCATATTTAGCTATAGGGCTTGCTACCACACAGTGGGAATAATGAATTGCAATTAATGTCTTTCATTAAATGGGCTATCAAGACACTTTTTTCCATGATTTCAGAGGAGGAAACTTTTTATTTGATGCTTAGTGTAATAAAGTTTTAGGTCCAACTGTACTTCAAGTAAGTATCAGCAATAGCAGTAAATAATAATAATATTCTCCATACAGCAGCAAGATCTTACTTGCCTTGACAAAAAAAAAAAAATGCTTATGCCGACCATAGCTCACCTATGGACCATGAATTTACTGGGAATTGGGCATGTGAGAGTTTCACAACCCCAGGTACATGCGGACGCACAAGCCCTGTTCACCATACCAAAGGTCCAAAAAAGATTCAGAAGGTTTTCCTTTTTCTTTTATATTCTCTTTAAAACAGAGTGTCAGTAATGAAGGTAGGTCAAAAAAGTGTAACCAGAGCCCGGATTTTTGCAGTTTGCCACCGTTCATCTCAGTCTAGCATGCATGGCACCTCCATCCAACTGTGCCTGTAGACAAGGCTTCCAGGAGGTGTTTGGGGAGCTTTAGGCTTGGGGGAAAAAAAGAGGATGCTACAAACATGTAACTCTAATTGGAAATTTAGAATTCAGGAAAATACTGTGTTAACAGCACCATAACATTATCCGAAGGTGTCCAAGGGTGCCGTGCACACCGGGATGTTGGGGGCGAGCAGCCTTTCAGTCTTCATTTGGCCTTTCTTGCGGCTTCCACTAAAGTCTCTGCTCCGAACGCATTTGTTCATCCCTGCATTTGAGGCTCCGACCTGCTGATTTGTTTATTTTTGTTGTTGATTTGCCCATCTGCTAATGTTTGTTTTGTCATTTGTTTACTTCAAGTTAATGTTTCTTTGATTTTATTGCGGAGCACTATGAGGTCCTAAATGATATGGGCATGTATAAAAATAAATTATGGTTATTTATCATTATCATTATTGCACTTGGCCAGGCCTTTAGCTCACTAAGGATACCGCTGTCTTCAGGGGCCTCTGAGATTTTACTTTTAATCTTGGGGAGATTTCTAATTTCTAGGATATATCCCTAATAATGAGCTGCCTAAGAAAACTGTGATCTTAATTTTCCCGAGCGAATGACGAGATGCATTACTGATGACAGGTAGAAAGAACCCAACCCCCTAAATTTGACTTTCCAATGCAGCGCTGGACTCTTTTTACCACCTCAACTATTAGTATAAAAAAAAAAAAAAACAATAAAAAAAGAGCAAATATACACAAAATTTGGGAGAGACTTGCAGCAGTACAAGCCGTCCCCAACTAAAGTGGGAAACAACAGCATGGGTTAAAGAGGAGGGAGTACAGTAAGTGAGTAGCTGGCGCAGGAAAATGGAAGAAGGTTAACCAAGTTAATCTCCCCCCATTTCCTCCACTCCTCACAGAAGGCCTCCAGGCTGAACCGTCATTAGGAACCATATAATTGACTCATCCACAGGATTTCCTTTTTGTGTTCTGAATTATGGCAGATTTTCCACATTCCTCTTTTTTTTTTATTTTAAACATTTGAAGCATTAAAACAGCAGGAATCCTTCATCTACAGGTAGAAGATTTGTCCTATTAGCAAGAACACAGAGCCATTTCTAATTCAGGACACCACTACCACATATTCCCCAGCACCATTAAAATCTGCTGATTAACCAATGGACCAATGGATCTCCGTGTGCTATACAGCTGTCACATCAGATGTTTTCTCTGCTACAATTGGTGTGTAATTTTGCCGGGTTTAAGTGCAGAAGAGGGGAATTTCCTCATGATGGTACAAATAATTCATCATGGGCTATGGCTCAGGATTGTTATGAGGGAAAGAAATATCTCACAGTTATACTGTAGTTCATCCTACACCTGACAAGAGAGTGTTTGGCACATATAGTGGAAGCTTGATAAAATGTTTTAAAATCAGACACCGAAAAAGAATTGCAAAAGAAATTCTTCTTCAAAATCATTTGGTGCTGAATTATTTCTTTTTACTTGAAAGCCCTGTTAATATACAGAAGGCATAGCAGGTCTGCTGTTAAACGTCTGCGAAAAACCAGCATAATCCCTCATTTCATAGAAAGACGCCTTCATTTTTGGTTTGTTTTCCAAGCCAGTTTTAAAAACGGAGAGAAGCGTGTCCGATAGCAAACAGTATAAAACAAATGTTGCTAGCTTCGCTTCATTATGTGGTACATTGTCGTTTTATGCATGTACGCTGTGTGAACAAGAGGGTTAAAAGTTAAACAGTAGCCTAGGGCTAACGCACTTGCAAGCTGAACAGGTACAAAATAGGCTTTTGTTGCTTTCAAACTATTACTGTATGTCTTTAGAAGAAACTAACATAACGGGCATCTGTGTGCAAAAATGTCTTTCCGTACGGTTTCAGGTATTATGAAACAGGGACATTTTAATGGCTGAAATGCCCATACGACCTTTAATCCAAAGTCGTAAATTTGTCAGTGTCTGCAACTGGCAGGATATCATTCCTAACGAGGCTAGTTTTTAGGACTTTGTATGTCCAGAGTGCCATCGGAGAGGAAGGCAGGGAGTAGCCTGACGTGAATTCGGGAGTTTGGTGCTGGGAAATCATTAAAGGGAAATAAACGAGAGCGCCTTGTGATGAGAGCGTCACTACAATTTCACATAAAGTGATGAAGAAATAGCAAAACACAGCGAGCTCAGGTTATTCTACATTTCATAAAATGATAAATAACTACTAGTCATGTTTATGTATAATGAATTACAATCCTGCTACGTTTACCTTAGTAACATTTTACTGAGGTTGTATTTTACTCCCAACTACCAATTATGTCATCATCCTGGCATTTACCTGGACGTAATGATACACAGCAAACCCATTCTTGTAACATAACTCATTGCTTAAAAGTGTTTGTAAAGCCATACGGCATCCTATATACTCATAATGACTTGGATATTGCTATTAAATTTTACAGATTAAAGTTTACTAAACCTTAAAGTCTTGCACTGGTTCCAATATTTCTTATTAATCCTAAAGGAAAAGATGCTCAGCTATTTAAATGTCAAAAACTGTGTAGCTCTCCTTAAAAATAAAAAGAAACAACCCAAGGCAGGGCCAGGGTACTTATTAAACAAAGAGACACAGCAACGTAACTATCCTGCAACATGGGTACGAAGTTATTCGTGAATTTTAATGGTTCAATTGACCCATCACGGGAAGTCCCTTCCACTATTGTGGCTGTTTCTGTGGAAAACAGACTTGGAAGGGCACAGACACTTCCCAGTATCTCAGTGCTGGATTCATTTTTGCAGGACTCAAAACCTCAGTCAGAAATATCCACTGTAACATTATCTTACATTTATTCAATTTAATTTCAGTTTGAGAAGGATAGCATATAGATCTTTTTATAAGCTTGTAAGGTCACCAAATTTAAATTAAAGTGACCTCTTTTAAAGCACATTAATAAAAGTACTATGTGGAGGGAAATTTAATATGAATGGTTAAAATGCATGGAATTCAGATTTTACTGTCAAACAGCTCAATTAAACAAATTGAATTTTTAAGCAACAAAAGGGAATTGAATCAAATTAGAACCAGAGCGGGATCTGAAATGTGGACGTTTATGAGTGATAGTCGCAGGGCCCTCCAGCAGTGAGTTTGCTTTATTTGTTGCCTCAGCAGTTAGAGGGGTTGGCAGGCTGCAACACAAAAGGATAAAAATGTTCACCATCGAAACACAGTTTTTGGCTCCCAATAAATCATCTGTCACTTCATCACAGCCCAGTAGATAATGAGCAATAAAGTTTTCACACTCAGGCAATGAGGAAGCAGACACAAGAAATACAGCTAAAGCCGCCGTCTTCCTTTTCGGCAAAGGCAAGGTGCTTTGTATAACAAATGACCTCTGGATTTCTGGAAAAGAATAACTCCAGCCTCAGTAAAATAAACCATTAGATGCACTAAAAAAAGAAAAAAATCTAATAACATTATTTAGTTCCTTTAATGAAAGAAATAATCGCATTATATCTATGAGCTGCAGCCATCTATAACAGGAAGAGATTCCAGGGTATTACCTCTGAAGTTGTCTCTCTACCGCCAGCAAAGCACATTGCTGAAAATACAATAAAGCCACACAATAATTTGAAGTGTGATTGTTTGCAGAGGTTCAGGAGACGTTTGTGTTTGGAGCCCCATCCTGAGAGGTTTTCTCAGCCAGACCTGCCTTGCCAGGTGGGATGCCCAGCGCTTCCCCGGGGACACACTATGCCACGAGGAACCTCCAAAGGTGCAAAGGTCAAATTATCAGGTCAAATTAATTGCAACCAGTAATTTTTAAATAGTATTTTACCTTACTCTGATACCCTCTAATTGCTGTTTTGCTGAATATTTTGCAGTTGTTACGCCACAACCCAAGCAAAAACTGTTACTCCTAAATTCACAATCTTTTTTTTTTTTTTTTTTTTAAATCTGAAGTTTCCACCCACTTCAGCTTACTAGGAGCACTAAGTTTGCTCCTAATTCAAATCTCACATCAAAGACGTTTCAGCAAGGGTATCTGGGATGGCTACATGCAAAGCCTAGTTCACATGCAAAATGTATCACTCAAAAAGTAACAATGCAGATGGTAAAACACATAAAACATCACACATTGATCCACGTTTTTACTTTCTATCAGCATTTGAAGTCACTTGAAGCACAACAATATCAGATCCTCTTGTCATATGCAAATGACTACTTAATATTTGCATAATATGTCAAGGTAGAAAAATGCAAATAAACTTTGTTAAAGCCTGTATTTTTGTCGTTCTCTCATATAGCTAATTAGCAACTTGAAAGGAAATTGAAAGCTCCTCTTTTCTGAGCTGTATGTCAGCTAAAAACAGGCACGGAAGCCTGCTTATTTCTAGACGATGTAAGATGAACAATTAACGTATCCATTTTATTGAACTCTTTACATCGATCCATTGCCGTAAAGGTTGTTTATCGGCTTCCAAAGTTGAATATGAAGATCCAGTCTTGCTAGAGTAAAGGTCATTTACAAATATAAATTAAAAAGGCCATATTCTGCTATTAGCATGGCGTAAACCAGAGCAAGCTTCCCCGAGACAAACGAAAGGCTGGATTTACCCCAATGTACCGTAAAGCACAACTGAGCTCCCAAAAGCAACGACAAATATGTGAAAAAGGCTTTTCTGGAGCTCAAAACCTGTCTTAGCTCATTACAAGGTCTTAATACTCTGTCCGAAGGTTTATACTGTATTCTTTCTATAATATTAAGGGTGTTTTATTTATACCTACTGTAGCCGCGCCATAGAATACGAGTAGAGTTTGTTTAGCAACAGAGTGAAAAAATATTTGCTACAGGGGCAGTCTGGCAATATTGCTTGTTAAGGCATGCTATTTGTAAACAAATTTATATGAAAAGTATGCGATGTCTAATACTAAACTACTCCAGCCCCAGACTGAAGGGTGATTTTACAAACGTCCTGCAGCACTCAATCATTCCTTCATTTTAATGTCTTTATTTTATGATTTTGTTGATGAAATACTACTTACCCAGTGCTCAAAATTCCTTTTAGGCTGCAGGCACTGGCTAGTTGACACGGCAAGCCATATTTTACAGCTATATATTTCAGCTTTCTCTGTCCAAGTTGGAGGACACAGTAGCCAAGATGGTTTTTCATAGTAGAAATATATTTTCATATTTATTTATTGATTTGACTAATGTATCTATTTTTCAATTCACATGCTTATGTTTCAATCCATTAAAATGATTCATGGTCAAATAATATGTTATTGCAAGTACAAAGAGGAGATAAAACCACTGTACACTGGCTATAACACAAGAATAAAAATAATAAAAATCCATTGCATGATTAAATATAGTTTTTAATCCCCAAATGATCAAGAGTAAACTGATGGTTTTAATTATTTTTCTTTAAAATCAGTTGGTTTTTTTTCTTAGTAAAATGCAATTACCGCTTAAATAAGTTCTAAGGAATAAATATTCTTACCCAATCTAAGCACTTAGTGTAAAACTAACATAAAGCATAAAATTACTATCAAAATAAAAAAAAAATCAAAAGGCTTTTAATTACTTAAAATCAGAATTAAATGGCAGCTGGTAAAGGAATGCCATGGCAGTCACCTCAAGGTCAGGGCTGGAGTAGAGCCTGGCATGGCAGTTGCAACGTCTGGTGACTCCTCAGTATCTCTCCTGATGTTTCTGGGCTTGGTCTAGTTTTTTGGAAACAGACAAAAAAGTCCACAAAAAAAAAAGCCAAAGAAACCCTCTCATCGGAAGGAGCAGTGCCCAGTCCCAGCCATGGGGCATCTCCACCCTCCAGCAGAGACCGGCCTCGCCTTTGCAGTATCGTGAGATATTTCTCACTGTTTTGTCCACAAAAATTGGCCTTTCCTCCTGTCCTTCACTCTGAAACTATGAAACTTCATGGCAAGCAAAGCCAAAGCAGGCAGAGACCTTGGGGGCCAGCCAGAGAAGGATCCGGCCTCCTCAAGCAGAGGTCGGCACTCCTGCTGCCCAGGCACAGGCGCCAGGCTCAGCTGCGGGATCATCCGCTACGCCAACATGAATTTCTCATGTCAGGGCCAGGAGGATGAAACCTTACCAAGGACACGGTCTTCTCAGCCCGTCTGCTGAACAACGCAGCCACCGCGGGGTTTTGTGCTCAGAAAGGATCATTTATTCATTAATATGCACCATCTCCAGACCTAGGAAATATTTTATTTTTCCTAGAAAAGAAAGCTGATATGTTTTTCAAACCAACACCTGGAATGAATTTATGAGCATAACTAGCAGATTTCGCCCTCTAAAGCCCTGAAAAACAGCATTTATCCCAGGTTAAGGTATATCCATCGCTGTTGGCAAAGTCAGACAACAGAAACATTGCTCATGTCCATCTCTCATGTCCATGTCTCGCACTGGCAGTTGCTTGCCTACAAAAAAAAAAAAAAAATAAATACACAATGATAAAG
The DNA here is from genome assembly GCF_036417535.1 of Chlamydotis macqueenii. Taxonomy (NCBI): domain Eukaryota; kingdom Metazoa; phylum Chordata; class Aves; order Otidiformes; family Otididae; genus Chlamydotis; species Chlamydotis macqueenii. The sequence goes on from NC_141562.1 coordinate 38,135,985, forward strand.
CAATGTACCTAAGATAGGCTCTGGGTCCAGTATCTCTAGACTTATGAGAAAATGAAAGCCAAGGGCTGAAGACCATCAGGTTTTAGGCATGCAGATGGTAGCAGACTCTGGCTGTAGCACCAGAGGAAAAAAAAACAAAGCTCCATATTTTCCAAAAAAACCCTAAGAATTTGGATGTTCTGAGCCTGAGACATCTGAAAGGGAGCTCTGTTACTGAAAGATGTTTGCTCAGCAGTCACTCAAAGCCCTCTGTCTCAAATCCAAGCTTCCAAATTTCTATTAATTATATATCAGTAATCACTACTGGAAATAAAATTTCCAGATTCCAGGAAGAATAAAAGCAAAAGAAGAGAAAAAGGAAGCACGGAAGAGAAAAAAGATTCTTTTCATTCGTTTTTCTGCTAGAAGTCTCTATTGAAAACAAAAGAAAAACAAAAGCGTATCAAATGAGTTTTAAGGAGTCATTTTAGCACGGAGTATGGAACAAGCTGCTGCTAATGGCGAAGACAAAAAGGAACAAGAAACCAAATAACCTTAAATATCATGAAATGAGGAAGATAATAAGCCAGGCTCTAGGGAGAGCTGAAACCGAAATGTAAAGGACAGGCCCACAGAAGGGGAAGATGCAGAGCCCATAGTGAACAAGTGGGGTGACATCCTTATTGCACTCCAACTTATTGCAAGGCCTGTGGCGGCTCAGTAATTATGGATCAGCCAAGGGAAATATCCCCCATGCAGGAGCCGAGGATGCTATAGAAATAACTGGCAATGGGGACGCAGAGGGGGAGCCAGGAGGGCGCAGCGTTTGAGAGGACATCAACGCTCGGTTCGGCAGGCAGCCTGGGGAACCCGCTGTAATTCGGACAGGCTTCCAGGGCCGGCTAAGTTGCACCATTTCATTTCTGCACCCCAAGGCTGGGAGGATGAAAAGGTAGTTTAAAGTCACCTTAGCTCCCCTTGGGAAGCAGAAGCACAGAAGGCTGTCAATGTGTTGAGGTAGAGCAGCTGAGAGGCTCTGGAGAGAGAGAGCTAAATGAATAGAAACTTGTTAAATGATGTGAGTTAATGAGAGCATTTTGGAATTAACCAGCTTCCATGACTTTAAATAAAACCCCAATGTCATTTTAAATTAGATTTTGTACATTTTTAAAACATTATTTATTTATTTTTCACGAGGTGCATTGGTGGGAAGACAGAAACATTGGAATTTTATCTCCTCAACCCACTAGTGGTCAAATACTGGTACTTCTTCTTCGGAACAAGCTCAGGAACATGGGAACAGTGGCAACAGCCAAGAGAATTGCCAGTAGATGGGGGAGTAGCTACCCCATACACCCACTGTTGAGGTGTGAGGAGCTGAAGCTTACAGCCAAGAATGAGAATGTAGATGATGTGGCCACTGTCTTCTGATCCTACAGTATCACACCGGTGACTCCAGTCCACACATGGAGTGAGGTTTTTGCACAGCAGATTGACACACAATGGCCTGGCACCCTTACCAGATGACTGCTGTTGGCATGAATATACGTTGAGTGGTCATCCCTTTCCTTCTCCTGCTGTTACAATACTCAGGAGATGTGAAGTGGCTGTAACTTTTCATTTTTTAAATTATTATTATTACTATTATTTAGGCCAACTTCTTTGCAGAAAGGTTAGCTTAAAAGAAAGCCTTGCACTGCCAATGAGTGGAAGATGAGGGAACATACCTCGAAGGAAAATCAAGTCAGGAAGCACCCAAGTGTTTCCCAGCTGAGTCTGGCTGCAAAATTAAGTCAGTTCCCGCGTCGCACCTGTACTGTAAGCAAGAAGATTTCTGGACATATTTTGGAAGGTAATTTTCTGCACCAACTGTGTATTAGCAGCAGTTATGCCTTCTTCAAACCACCTTAGTAGAAAAATGGTCCAGTGGGGTAGGCACCAACCTGGGACTTCGATGACTGAAGCTCAATTTTTTTTTTTTTGTTTTTCCACTTGTTCATGGAGACCCTCAGATCTGATCACTTCTGAAATTTTCATACAATTCCATTTAAAGATCTTATAAATTTATTTTTTCTTGCTTTATTTGTATCATAGTTTCTTGCAGGTACAAACTGGGGAACCTGGCACCGCCAGACTCACAAGACTAATGTGAAATTAAAGGCTATGATAATATCCCTGGCACCACAGTAACAGATGCTATAAAAAATATTTCAGTCAAATATAATTGATGTTGTTCACAGTGCGGCTATTAGATGGCCTTCCACGACAATTCACAGTCTGCAGCATTACTTTGTTAGGAAGGAAAAAGCCTGTGATGGTGGTGGGTTAAAGCAACCATTTCTGCAGGGGGATGGTGGCCAGCCACCCACAGCAGCAGCCACCCGCTGAGAACATGATATAACCCCCCGGGGTGGGCAGGAAGATTCCCCTAAGGCGTTTCCAAGTCATATCTATCTTTATGATGCGTAAGCACCAAAAACACACCCAAGCTTGCAGTACCCAAAGAAATTGCTTTGGGCAAGAACCCGTTATCTTACCTCAAGAGTCGCCAAAGCCTAGGGCCAGATCCTAGGTGTTAACGGCAAATAGGACAACAGGAATATGGGACTGCAATATGTGCAGCTGGGACTGGGGAAAGAAATTGTAAACTGGTCACGAAATGGAAGAAGGAAGGGGAAAGAAGAAGGATGGGGTGGGGGACACGACAAGCCCCGCAGCTGTCCCGTGCACACTGAAGGCTGCTCCCCACACACACCAACACAGAGCCACAGTAAACTTAACACCAAGTCGCAATTTAAAAATTCACAGAGCTTTTATATGATAATTACTGTTATTATAACTGGCCCATGAAATAAACACCTCTCCCAATTATACAAAAGGCACGAGGTCCTTAAGAGACAGAAATCTCACAATAAGATTTGCTTTCCAGCGTAACGACATGGAGTGAGAGGAGTGCAGGATGAATAATAATAATATTATGGTACATATAATGTATGTTTTAATTAGCTAAAGGTAATCAAATGAGGTTTGTCACGATTATATTAAGGTCAGGTCTCCACATGGTTTCATCAACAACATATTAAGACAAGGGAGGTGATGCCAAATTGGGGTTTAAACCTAATCAACATAATTAAACAAAGCAAGAACATGTGTTTAGAGCTACACCCATTTTACTGATCTCTCTATTTTAATTACTCTCGTAGAGTAAATATTAGTACCAAAATAACTCTTAATTAAATTTTTCCCATACAAACGGAAAACAGAGTCTTCTTTTAATTTGCTGTTTTTGTAAAATGGATGTACAATATCTAGGTCTTTTGTAGTAAAAACCATTTCCAAAGTGTGCTGAAATTATGCTAAACAGCCTAATACATTCCAATGTATTGACATACTGACTTCTAATGTGTGGGAAACGGGAAACTACGCTGGCCTAAAAAAGTCATGGGAAACCATAAAAACAAACTAAGCATAATTTAAACCGATTGGATGCTTCCTTGTAAGAAGCCCTTAGTTTCTAAATGCAAAATGTGGACATTGAAATGTGGTCAAGTTATGACTTAAATTAGAAAAACATGTTTTCTTAGGTTTCTATCTTGCAATATTTGGCACGACTGAGACACTGGGGAAAGAGTTATGTCAGTAACATTTTCAAAAGTGCCTGAGTGGCTGTGCCCTAGGTTGCACTGAAATGAGACTTCGGTAGTCAGAAGTCCAGAGGACACGAGTTTTTAAGGGCTTACAAATGTTTAAAGCTGCCCAGGAGCCTAAAGAAGGTATACAGGCACTTTCAAATTCATTTAAGTGCTTTTAAAATTCTGACCTGAAGGAGACGATGTCCCATTCATGTCTACTCTGCATCTAAGGCTGTAGATATTCTAAGAAGCTCCGGTCTTTGGAATAAACCTAATATGCACTCAGGGGAACTGTTTCACCCTAGTGTAAGCCTGCTGCCTCTGGTGGGATTTCTCCCAATTTAGATCCAGAATCAGTTCTGTTAACAGAAGTCGTAAGCAAAGAACTACAAACTGGAGACATACAGGTCCTCTTGGCAACTGATTGGCAAAAAGATTGTGGTGTCCTGATGTACTTGCGCGTTGTCTAGAAAGGCTAAAGCTGGAAATTTTCACTTAAAAAAGGTGAGTAACCAAAACACTTACCAGGGTGGAGGCTTTTCTGCCACTGGTCTCCGACATAGCATGGCAAGAGTTAAAAATGTAAGAGACCAAAGTTTTTAAAGCCACACATGACGCAGCCTGAGCAGTGCTCAGCCCCAGAGCGAGCCCGTCGGAGTGCACCGCTGGCAAGCGCCGGCATGTAAAGGACCCCAAATGAGTTAAGAAGTCTTCCACTCCATCATGAAGAATTGTTCTCTAGAGTCACTACCAGTGGGGAAATGCTTAAAACACTTACCATATGTGGCTAAGAAGGGTCTAATTTGTCCATTTGGAAATTTTGCCTCTTTTGAAAGGATAGTTAATTTAAAGTAATTTATTTCATAGGTGAAGCTTTGTTCAGAGTGGTTAATATATCACCCTTGGTTGCCTGAACAATTAGAAATTGTCACCAAAGAAAAATGTCGCAGTTCATGTAAATAACTATTTACCTAAAGGAAATGGGAATCCACAAGAGTCAGCATACTTTAATGAGCCATGACAATAGAAAAAAAAAAAAAAGCCAATGGTACACTGCATCTGCTAAAGCTGACATTGCTTATGGTAAAAATTGGCCAAAACAACTATTATTTGTTTTTTTCATGTCAGAAATAATGCAGCTTGAAATTTTCAACAAGCGACATGCATCCAGACCATTTGTTACTTCTAATGGCCTAATTGTTCTCCTGGCAGAAATAAAAAATTAGGGCACTTATGTCATTTACCTAAATTTCTAATTAATGTAATGGTAATAGAGAAACTGGAGCAGAAGAAAGAAAAAAAAAAGAGTTGGGTGAAAAACGTTTCTCGTGGCTGTTCTACAATTTGTCTTTGCTAACTTTCCCACAATCTTTTCTCTCTTAAACAGCAGGTAGACTGATCTCTGTAGAGACGTTTTGCAGTTTTCCAACTGGACAAAAGTAGGCTTGCCATTGAAAAATATGACTTCTTCCACCTGAACCACTGAACAGACGCAATAAAAGCACCAACTGTAGCACAATGTTCTTTATGTTGCCTCCAAGGAATGTGCCATTAAAATGATGTAAGAAAGATTATTCAAAACCAGCTCAGAAATCTGCACTTCGGGCTGCAATTCCATCTGCAAGTTTTCCACCGCTCCGTGCCCCAACCATCCAGTGCATCCAGCAAAAGAAACTGTGGCCAGTACGTGCCCTCATTTGGATGCAGAACAAAGAGAAATTTGACTTTGACTTTCACTCAGGCTGCATTTCAAGCCATCACCTCCAGAAAGCAAGGGTTATTTCTCTGCGCTGTTTTAGCCGAGAGCAGTAAACTACAAAGATGCTTCCACGCCACTCGATTTTAGCTTATGTCGCTTCACGTTGTTACAGGGGGAAATGCATCAAAATGCATCAACACACTTTGGAAACGCCTCTAAAAGTGTCTGGAATTTGCTTTGTCCTACAGTGCCGGCAAATGTCCAGCATCTTCTCAATATTTATTGTTGGAATGACATGGAGGAGGCTCAAGGTGATCTACGTTTATTCCTACCATCAAGGTATTTACACCTCCTTCCTTGAAATGCTGCCATACGTTGATCTTGACAGCAGTAATGCCATTAAAATACCGCTATCAGAAAATGCACAAAAGCAGAAAATTGAGGAAATTTTGAAAGGAGCCCTAGACAGGGTTTATCCAATGAGATCTCCAGGAAAGGTCACATGGAGACAGGTTCCCGCTTCTCAGACCTGCCAGAGGTACCAAGAGGGTACCACAAAAATGTTAAGAAAGTGATAGATTTTCTATTGCTTTGCCAAACTTTTCCTGTGGAAGAGATATTCAACTAGAACTGTAACTAAACTCTAAGAAAACTGCAAGTGAATCAAGTAAGCATACTGATGAGTGCTAGTAAAATATTCTAATTTTCTATTAATGCCTGAGGCACTTTCCTGAAGGACCAAATGGAAACAAAGAGAGGGGATGTCAAGAAGAAGGCCTGAGAGCCAAACCTCCACCAAATGTGAGCTCAGAGTCACTGGTAAATGTCAAAGCCTGCTGAAGGTTCCTGTGGTGGTTCATCTTTGGGTAGCTCATCCAGTGGGTAAAAAGGCTTTGCCGTTTCTGACCACATCTTAATCCGGGGACTCACACCCCAAACGCGTTCCCAGCAAGTCTTCCCCTGAGTTATTGTTGGTTTAAAACAATCTTTGCTTTAAAGCAATGTGAATTCCTCACTCCTCCATTATCTGCTGCCAAACCTTCATCACCAAAAGATGCTCCCATTACAATCTGGGTGCGACGTTTCAAGAGTTAATTGCAACTACCGATCCAGTGAATCTTTATTTTCTGCCATCAATACCCCGAGGTCTGAGCCCGCGTGGTGACTGCACGAAGGAGTCCCTCGCATCCCCAGCTCCACTTTCCCACCTGGGCCTTAGCATTTCCTCTGCAGCCTGGGAGCTGACTTGGCACGAGCGTGGTATAAACACAGGGCTTACAATAGCATCGGGAACTGGCAGGAGTTGAACTCCAGCAGCACAAGCAAGTATTGCTAAAATAAACATGTTACAGGCAAAGGTCATGATGCCTGTTAATATAAAGACGACGTCTCATATAATGCATTCAAATGCCAGGGTGAAAGCGGGAGATAATATGATCCATTTGCCAGATTCCTCCTTTTAGTTGTAACGCGAAGCCATTCTGGGCTGGAACGACCCAGAGACGATAATGAAGCGGATGATGATGCCATTGCCTGTGATAATGGTGTGACAGGGAGAATACCCTGGAAAACTGCATGAGCTGATAAGTGCAAAGGTATAAACAAACCCAAACAATATGGACTTAGAGACATTAGTGCGGAACAAAAGAGAGGGGTGAAATCAAAGCCAACTGATCAACATTAAAAAAAAAAAAAGACTTTGCAAGGGTGATTTTTTCAGCAATTTTTGGTAGTGTGGCACATTTCATTCACCAGGCCTTCAGTGGCAGCCTCCCGAAACCGAACCCTTCTCCTGCCGAAAAAACAGAAGGCAAACCATCTCGTACGGCGTGGGGACCAGCTCTCCCTGGCTGGGAACAGTTTGTAGCAAACAGGCCGAGATATGAAAATGTATTTAATGCAATTAATAATTTAAGAAGTGAGAGCATGTGCTCTCGGAGAGTTAAATGCTTGTCAGAGTGATAGATGCACGCTTCACCACCAATACATTTCGTACGAAGAGCAGAGGGATTTTGCAAACTTGTGTTGACCTTGGGTTGCAGGATATAGGAGGCAGATTGCAATGGCAAGGCCTGCTTCTGGTAGGAGAGTGCGTCAGCTCTCGATTTACAGCCCTTTCCCCAATTAAAGGACTGTAAAAACATTAAAATTAATGCAGTCTTAACTCCAGAGCAGGCTCTACTTTCTTAATTAGTGCATAATTATTCAGTTTTTGATATCCTGGAAAATTATCACATGGAAATTATTTTAGGCACAGTAACAATAGCAAAAATCTCTCTACCCCCCCAACTCGATTAACATGTGGAAGTAATTAACACTTTATTACAGTGAAAATACTATTACTGCTAATGTTTAATGACTTTTGCCATTGCATCATAAGCAGGAAATTTAGAACACTACAGAACAACGGTCTGCTATAAATATAGCACAAAGATTATAAACCAGCGTCAGATGATTCGCGCTAGCAGCGTTTAAGACAGGGATATGACATACAATACATTTCCAAAACGTCATCTGCAGGAAATATAATTTTCTTGATAAAGTCCACTCCATACAAAAAAACAGCCAGCGCAATACGTTGGATGCGTACAGCATAGGCAGCAGCGCTAGAGTCCTTGTAAAAGCCTGTTGTTAATCAACTCCAAACATAAAACCTGAAGCATAAAGTTATTTTCTCATAACAGTTTAATAGAAATTTCCCGTCAAACAAAGACCAAAAAGTGTTATAACGACATGAAGTTCCTTGTATAAACAACTTAAAATGAAGTAGGGGAAAGTTTCATGGAATTTATGGATTTCTTTATTTTTATTATTTAGAGTAAATGTCTACTGTAGATCTCCCATAAATGTCTGGAGAAATTATGCACCAGCTTTAGATGATTCACACCAACAGCAATTAAGATGCTGAGTCCACACGGGCGTTGAAGAGGTCAGTGCTCAGGAAATATCGTTCCATTTCAGTTGGTGTGATGGAGCCAAACGTGCTGGAGACAAAAGGAGACCAAAAGGGATGGAGACAGCTTTGTCTTCAGTGGGGCTTCTCTGCGGCTGTCACCAATGAGTAGAACTAGGACAAATGTTTACTAAAATTTTTCACTATCAAAATGCAAATAGAAAATTGTATTTAGTATCCAGCACAGTCTTACGGAAACTCCCAAACAGGCAACAGCATAAAGAAAAGCAATACAAAAGCACTATTAAAAAAAAAGAACCAAATACAGAGGGAAACAAACAGAAAACAAGGCTGACCCTACGCAACCTAGGGAAAGCTGCACAAAGTTGCACTTATTTGCTACTGCTTTTGTTGTTGGACTGAGAATTAATGAAGATAAGCACTAATCATGATTCAAGCCATGGAATTATCTTAAATTTTAATATTCTATGTGCATAGCTCATTGGGCTTTCCCTTTTTACATGTTTTTCTTGATGTTTTAAATGCGTTCATTGAACTGGACTGGTTTCAATGGCTAGGTAACGCTATTCATAAATTAAGGAACCTCTTGTTTTAGAAACATCTCCTTGATCCATTGGCCATGGATACGGAGAGGAAGAATTTGGCACCAGGATGCTGAATATAAATTGTTACTTTGGAAGCCCCTCTTACCAGCCCATGTCTAGAGCCAGCACACAAGAAGAATTCACCTGAAGTGGACGTAGCTATTCGCTCTGGGATTAACTTGTTGCGGCTCCAAATGAATCACGAAAGCAGCTTTGGCAAAGCTGAGCCTGGACCCACAGTGGAACTGAAATAATGTATGAGAAAAACCTGAACTGGATTACGAGGCCATCTGGAATGCATTCGCCTGGTGCATTAGGAGTAGCAGTTTCCTTGACAGAGGTTGTGAAATATTAGAATTCCTAATGGAAGAAATATGGTAGTGCAAAATGACACAAAAATCACACAACCTCATTCCCTGACACGGAACAGTGAAAATGCGAATCCTTCTCTCAAGGGTACTCTATCAATCCTTTGCAAACAAGGCACTTCAGCAGGCAGAGGGGGAAGCTGACAGGGGTTAACCCTTCCGCACCACCACCGCCACGCAGGGCAAGAGAGAGCTTCCCTCTTCGGGGAGGCCGAAAATCGGAAGAAATGATGGTAATTGTAAATTCAGATGGGGAACTCCTGCTAAAGTAGGGGCTACCTCCAGCACAGGCAACCCAAGAGGGGGTAGACCCCACGGACAGGCTTCTGCCACTCTCGCACCCTTCTGGGGTGATGTTTAGATGCCCCTAACCCCACTCCCTTTGCAAACATTACCTCTGGTTTATACCAAAGGGAGGAGGGGACCATGTCAGTAAGCCTACGACAACATTGACCAAACATCACTGGGGAGATGCTGCAACCGACGGCAGCCAACATTGCGATCTTCTCCACAAAAATACCTTCTTTCCATCATGTGTAGTGGCAGGTCAGCCTGGACTTTGGAAGACTTGACCCATGATCACAGTTTGCTGCAATAACATCTATGCCACTTCGGTATTTACATTCAAGTGATGAATATTTTCCTGGTCATAACGATTTACCAGCAAAAAGCCTACGGCTGGGACCCTCCTGAAACACATACTTGCACATGTTGGGCTGACCCCAGAGGCAGCTGATGACCTGCACCTAGGAAGCAACTTCAAATTCTTCATGTTTTATTCTTAAAGTCATAGTGTCTCCCCAGGTCAGCCATACTAGACTGCAGAAATGAGATATTGTAGTAACAGCTGATACTTTATAGCACCTGTGATGGAAGTTGATATATTATTTACTTTTTTGTTTAATAATGAACTTTGCTAATTTGCAGTAATGACAGAGAGGCACCACAGATTATCAGATTTTGTGAGCTAGCTAGGAAACGATCAAACAATGAAAGCAATCATGGATAATACTCTGAACAAAGTAATTTGGCCACCTCATTCAGCAGGCATCGTTTAGTTCACAACAGTAGCTTATTCTATCTCCAGACAGAGAAAATGGGATAAATCAAACTCTACCGTTTTCACTGCTGCTTTCTAGAGATGTAGTTGCTGACGAGGAAAAGAAATCACACTGGGGCTCTGCTCCAGTGTGCAGACCCAGGAGAGCTTTGGGAGCGAGGTGGCCAGGGCTCAGATGGGAGGTGGCACGTGGACCACTGCTGCCAGCACAAGTAGGGGCAGCCACCAAACCCCTTGTTTGATGGGTTTTGTTCAAAAGATTGACTGAGTGGCTTACACTCGTAGATTCCCAAACAGGGGCGTTTAAACCAGTAGGTCTCCTCACCAGACTTACGGATCACGTATATGCTCAATAACTCTGAGCGAGTATGATAGGACACTGTGCAAGGGATTGCAGACCTGGCCATGTACAGGAGCAGCCGTAGAAATTATCCATCATAAAATGAACCTCACTACCACTGAGGAAAGGTTAGATGAACCTAGACATCATGGCTACACTTCTGCTGGGGCTTTATAGCAATGGCCAGGTCAGCGGTGCACTCGCTCACCCTCTGCGTGGATTATCCTCTTGGATAAAGTACATCTTTAGAAGCACCTAATTGATTTAGGAACCCCAATATTTTCAGCCTCAAGTATTTTTCAAAATCCTCTCCTCGTCTCCCTCATTGTCATTTATAAGACGCACAAAGCTACTGTTTATTGCTACTTCTCTGCAGAAAAGGGAATAACTCAAAGATAGATTTTCTGTTTAGGAAATGGATCTGGGTTGAATTATTCAAAAAGGCTAACAATATCCAGTCCCTGAAAACTAAGAAAAAGCATAGAAGACTCCAGAGCTAAGGGGCTTTTATAAAGCAGCCAATTGTTATGACTCCTTTTAATTAAATACAAATGAATTAATTGATATGAAGTACTGCTAGGCAATTATTTTGCTGACATTTTTTCTCTTTTGAGACACACATGTTTACTGCATCTATCATCTGCCAAAACGTATCACCATTCTGCAGTATTTTAAACATATATTTAAAGAGTTAAAACTAAGTTGGTACTGTCAGAAAGTTTTACATTAATTTCATATTTGTGTTAATGGTAGACCCAATAGTATTTACATTTTTTAATCCATCTCCCGTCCCTAGGCCATCATTGTACATGAGATATTGCATCTTAATGAATTTTTCTGGTTAAAGATTTTTAAATAAATGAATAAATAAATAAGTAATGAAATACTGATTTTTATCTTGCTGTACACAAGTTTACTGGTTGGGGTTTTTTTTTGGTTTTTTTTCTTTTTTTTTTTCCTTTCTACTTTTCAATGAAATATTTTCATCCTTTTCCAAAGATATGCATGAAAGTACAAAAATGGTGGCTGGTTTTGGAACAAACCTTCAGCAGCAGCAAGCAGTATATTAGCCTTTAAACAGTAGGTAGGTAAAGTTGAAGGACTATCTGGAAAACTAAAACTGACCAAAACAATTTTATGTCCTCTGACTGTTTTGGAGAACCGCTGCGCATCCACACAACTGTTAAATTGGTTTTGGTGTGTCATGGGCTTGGGTCTATGGTAGTGAGCATCTCCTGAAAGCAGCAAGATCTTGGAGATTTGCTAGTGGTGAAACGAGCTGTAGGCATCCAGGACACCCAGAAGTTGAGCCCTGCTAGGTCAGTGACAATGCCGTCTACCTGACATTTTTCTGCTGTGTGCATTAAAATACATAACAGGCTGGAGAGTAATTAATTTACCATTGGTGAAGTAAATTAGCCTACTGGAGCACAAAGCGCCTTCAGAGACAGATAACCTGAAACTATACACACATTTAAAGAACAAAGTACTCAGAAATGCCCTCGCAACGTAAGTATTGAAACACTAGATGGCTAAAAGTCATTACATACATGTCAAACTCTAGCTGTACATCAGGTTGAGTCCAGATAGAGCAATTACTTCCACTAATGCAACTCTGTTCCCAAACAAAAAGGACCGGGTGGCCAGATATGGTCTTCTACTCCCAACACGGTCTTCTACTCCCAATGCAGCACTCAACACATCAGTAGGATGTGCTGAAGACCTCCATAAAGCATACAAATAACGATACTACTCTTTACAGCACTGCAGCAACTATGCAATCAAAAGCAATGCATATTTTGCCAATTTTGCCATATGGTTGAATTGATTGAATTCTCATCTATCACCATTGAAAAGTCATGAATCAGATTCTTTACATCTTGTAATTGCAGGAGATATGAATGTACCTGCTTTAGGTACGTTTTTACAGAATGAGTCACTATTTTCAGCCTCTTCTCTTCAACTGCTAAGGCTGCAGTCTTGCTTCCTCTAGGAGAGTAGACTTCCTGGTACTCATACGACTCTAGGACCTGGGAATTTGATATGAGTATGTCTGTTTTCTTTTAGTGACTGTTCGGGCTATCAGCAAGCTCCTATAACCCTTCCTTCTGATCAAAGCACACGAATGGACACGCAAAAACTGGCTTGAGGAGAGTGCCTCTGGTTTTCTTATTTGTCTATCACCTGGCTAGACGTTTGCACACATTAATCATACTTAGAAGACTTAGAAAAGCCATCAGTCACTTAACAAACTGTCCCAACTTTATCTGGAGGTAACAGATGACCGCCTGTGCCTGCTAGACAGACCACACAAAGTTCCTGATGAAAGGCAGCATGCAACCGAAGTTACAGCATGAAAAAGTTGGCACAGCTTTGAGTGGCCCCCTAAACAAAGATACAGGAAGAGATGGGTGAATGGAAACTATACAGCATCCCTCCTCCGCGTCTCCCCGGGGACCACTGACAATGACCAGCTTTTTGGAAAATTCAAGCACCACCGGCAGAACAGGGCAAAGCAGATGGTGGATAACGCCATCGCTTTTGCACAGAACGGGGATAACTGCACAGAGCTCCACCTTGATGCATCAGAAACGGTACAACAGCATAGCTCGGGGTGCAGAGCACTGCCCCGTGTTCTGCTTTAAAATAAAAGGCCTTTTGTGTGGTTGTCTTCTCCTGACCTGTGTCAAACACCAAGCCTTGCTAGATTGATTCCACTGGCTAAGCTAGCAGAGCAGTTTCTTTGGCTTACCAGAAGAAAAAAAAAGCTGCTGTTTCTGAAGCTGAAATTTCATAGCAAGTCTCCTGAGATCCCATGCATGAATAATGAAATAATTGTGTGTCCTCACTCATTGCTCTCACGTGTTACCATCTCTAGTGCTGCTACTGTTCCCATTTTCACGGAGGTAGCGTCAACACCGGCAATACCTACTGAAGGATGAGCCATCGCCCAGCACCAGTCCTGGCAACGTCATCCAGAAACCACATAATAATTAATTACAAGGGGGCTGAAGTCAATCTCCCTGCAAGACATCAGGAAGATATTTCAGCCATTTCCTTTTTTTAAAAAAGAAAAAAAAATTTAGCTCACCCTTTCCCACTTTATGCTGTTTCCTAAAACCCTGTGGGCCAGAAACACAGCAGCCCCATTTATCCTGGTCAAACCTCTACAGCCATTGCAAAATTAACTGCATGGATTCACAAGCATTTGTAGGACGGTGTTTCTGCGCCGGGATTTTCTTCACAGACGCTCCCCATCTTCCCCCGTGCATGTTCCTGTCACACCCAAAAGCAAGACGGTCCTGTTAATCACTCATACCTTGGCACTGCGTCTTTATGCATGTATTTCAGGGCTTTACAATACAATAAAATTTACAGCTCGTATAATTAAGAATATGCCAGATTAAACAAATTAAAGCTCAGCTTTAAAAGCAAAAGCTCTATCAGATCAAGACATTATGCATGAAAGAAATTTCAAATTCAAATCAACAGCATCTGAAGGCTCAGAACACAAAAGCCATATAGGAGTCACTGGGAACTGCTAGAAGACCTGTTTCCTAACCTCAAGGTACAACTCATGGCATGGGGCATTAGGAGGCCACGAAGATTAATTGAGTGCAAGGGTTAGTTGGAGATTTGTGGGGAAGCTGCACTGCTCCTGTGATTTCTTGTATTTTTTTGTCTCCATGAAAGTAAAAAAAACCATAATAACTTCTACTGAAATTTGCATTCATGAAAAGCTCTGTCTCTCTGGTGTATTCCTGGGAGCGAGAGCACGGAGCAGAGAAGGGAAGCCCAAGCACCCATCCTGCGCAGGCAGCTTCAGCAGCAGCCATTGCCCCTGGGAAGGAGCCCTCAGGAGGGATTTGGAGAGTCCCCCACCCAGGATGCTACACCCTGCTCAGCCACCCCTGGCATTTGGCTCTGGGAAGAAGCCTCAGTGCTCAGAGGGGATGGCTTCCTCCACAAACAAACCCGACTCCATTTAACTATTTCCCCATCAATGCATTCTGGGGTGAGCAACGGTGGGAGAGCAAAGTGGGGATGGAGGGGCAAGTACTTCTGCAGGACCCAACCCCAGAGAAGATCCTCCCAGTTGGACACGCAAAGCACAAGATTTTGGCACGGTGGCAGGCACTCGTGCTTGAAAAGACTGGGTGGTTTGGCAGGGGATACAATCAGTGACAACCAAACCAGTCAAGAAGATGAAAACGCAGAAGAAAGTTTCTCAAGGTTAATGCCCCATTTTTTCCTCTACTACATTTTGCCATTTTTCAGATAAGAAACTATTTTTTAGACCCAATTTCTCTTCTCCCACATCAGAAAATGATTTTTTTTTAAATGTAAAATATGAGATTTTTCCCTTACTAGATTCTTCACAAGACAAGAACACAGCTGACAAACATGAATGCCAAGTCTTGGAATTCAATACTGAATATTATACTGCATATCACATCATGTCAGACACTAAGAAAAAAAAATCTTGCTCCATTAAACAGGACACCAGTTACAAAAATAGAAGACTGCAAGAAGCGACACATTCCTGTATCTGTGCAAATGTCCTCCTCTATACGCCATCATTCTTTGCACACAAAGTTCAATGAACAAAAGTTAAGCGCTATTGCAAAATGACTCTACTATAGATTTTTACAATCATCTGAGAAATTTATTTTAGAAAAGCTCCGAGGTCAGCAATAATCTCCATTTTCCCATTTGTTTCAGAAAAGCTGTGCATGGCATTGACATTAGGTATATGTATTAGTGAGTAAATATAAAATCATTTGTTTCAGTTTTGAAATCATGTTTCATACACAATTTGTGCTAGATTTCAATAAGCATCTAATTAAGATAGATTTTCTTCATACAGTGCTCTTGTAAATTTTATTTATCGGATATGCTTCAAGTGCTGCAGACTATCAAAACAGCAACCAAAGCTGCAAGTTCAGTAGAAAGATATTTTCAAACAAAAGGGGCAAAAGGAGGACCCACACAAATGCTAAATTCAGGTACAAATGGAACAAGAGTTTTGATGGTGTCTGAAGACGCACATTGCCAATAGGTGTTTGGCAATATCATTGGCAGTAATCACACACCTACCTGGCATTTTTCATCAAAACATTTTCATTAGCATGATGTTAAGCTACTTCTGAATATCCTACCAAACAGTTCCAAAACAAAACCTTGCCCCATTTCTAGCCATAGTCACTCAACTGGACTTTCCACAGACTTCTCCAGCCCTTTGCTCCCTGCTGGAAGGTGTGGAGGAGAAGCAGCAAGGTGCACGTGGCAGCAAACCCAGCAGCGTAAAAGATTTGCGGATCATGAGGGTGTTTAGCAAACAACAGGACCCAAATCTTGGATTTATGATGTTTTAGAATTGGCTTTTCTACTTTAGTTTGGGAGTTATGGAGATTTTGTGTTTGAACCTCTTAACATTTACATAAGGCAAGTGTTAATCACACAAAGAAAAAAATGAATTACTAATATTAAACACCTTGTTGTCTTTGTTGACAAAACTAGTAAAGTCTACTAAATGTATCTGAAATTTTCAGGACTTCAAAAAACTCTGAACTAGTAATGTCTTTGTCATTTTATAACACTCAGGCTATTTTTCCCATCATTTAAACATAGAAAGAAAATGTCTTGCTTCCTTATTTCGCAGACTTGGGATACCATTATCAATCATCAAAAATATGTATTAGACACATTTATTCCCCTGACAAATTTATGCCAGAAAACTGATAGACTTATTATAGAACCTCTTCCCACAACACCAAAAAAAAAAATCCATGGTTTCATGTGCTTCTCTTTCAGTTTTAGAATTTGGGAAACAAAATCTTTACCCAACAGCACGCCCCTTAGAGACAATATCTAAGAGCTTCCTGAGAAAAATCTTTCATCTGCTAGGTTCACATATTGAAAATATCATACAGGTATTATTATCCACTATGACTATCTAAAACTCTAAAAAAGTAACTCTATTAAATGGATTTTTTTCATCTCTGCATGTTCTAGTGATCAGTAAAGCAGATTTAATCCTATTTTTCTATCACTATTATAAGAGAGAGGAAGAGTCATAAGAAACAAATTTTAAGGATATAATTTATTACAAAATTCTCACTGTGGTTTTGTTTTGTGGGTTTTCTTCATCAGCGGTGAAGCTCTGCTCATCAGGATTTGCAATAATACACTTATTGCATCTGATGCTGGGAATCCATCCTTTGTAATACTTCTTGACATAATTGCAGCTTTTGACATACTCAATCGTGGGATCCTTCTAAACCATCTTGAAAAATATGTTGGTCTTTCAGGTTCGGTTATTCAGCAGTTCAAATCTTATTATAACCATCGACAACAGTTTGTTAATATAATTTCTTTCCATTCCTCCTCTTACATTGTCATCTGGAGTCATCTGTTACAATGTCATCCGCAGTCCCACAGGGAACTCCTCCTGGTTCCACGCGCTCCTTTATCTACCTGCTGCCTTTAGGAGCTACAAAACCCTCGCTACAGAGACACGGGCTCTCTTATCACACTCCTGCTGACATTCAGCACTTTAATTTTCTATTCCTTGTGCCTATTTATTTGATCAATATTCTAATGCTTTTCCCTCCTGCTCAGCTATTTAGATGAGACCCAGTTAAAAAAAAAAAAAAAAAAAAAGACAGTTTTTTAAACATTTTGAAATTATACCCTAGACAGAGAAAGGCAAAATAAGTTTTTGATTACATACCTTTTTCACAGCCAGGTGATTCATATTATTGTGCTTTTCAATTCCAGAATTGCTTTATTTATTTATAAATTTCCACATATTTGAGCATGTAAAAATGCCAAAAAATACCATAAAAACTCAACTGTAAGCTATAAAAAAAGGCATGAAGTAAAGAAAAGGAGTGAAGCAAAGCAAAAGAAAAAATCCATACTGAGTTGCATCCAAATTTCACCAGATAGACTGCTATTTATGATACTACCTCTATAGTAGCAGAGGTACCAGAATCTGAACTTTAATAGACAATATTACCACACATTCCTCATAAAATACAGCCAGGAACTGCTGTTTCCAAAATACCGGGTACCTGCAGCTCCCACAGAGTTTGCTGGGCTATACCAAACACCTAGAGCTTCAAAAAATCCAACCCAGTTCTCGATAACGCATATACGGCCTCAACACCAGCAGTAAAAGATTAGCAGGAAAAAAAAATAACCTAGGGAGTAAGAAAGAAAAGTATCCGTCTCTTTCTTCTGCAACAGCAAATGGGCAATTTCTGATTTTCAGAGAGGAAAATTGTTGCAATGTCGTATAGAGTCCTCTTTCCTTTCTTCCAACTTTTATCTGATATTCTCAAGTTGCCCTGATTAAGTCAATCTCCCAGTCTGAAGCAAACAACTGGTGCTGCCAACACTAAATTTCTTGGTCTTAAATAACTCTAATTCTACTTCTAAACCCATGAACTCTGCCTGAAGTACGGCACTGAATTCTGCTTGCAGAAATCCAACTCAAAGCTCTCGAACTTTACCAAACTCAGCTGAAAAATATTTGCACAAATAGCATTTAAATCAAACCAACAAAATTTAACAGGAAGCATCTTTAGCCATTTACTTTAGGCAACTGTTAATCCTCAGCTGTGACTTTCTTACAGTCCATTTCTTCTGCACATCCCCTGTTTGAAGGACACTTACGCATATGTGTCCTGTTGTCCCTCTCAAACTCATAGCTTGAGTTACTTTATTCATCCGCTACTCATACTCTCTGTCTCTAATACAGAGAAGGCTGTTGCAAGGTGGTGTAAGCCAGCCCCGACCGGGACCAGACTACGCAGTCTCTCTCACGCTCCCCCCACCCTCCAGTGGGACAGAAGGGAGAATTTGTAAACAAAAGGCAGCAAAAACAACTGGGTTGAGATGAAACAAACAAACAAACAAAATTAACAGTGATAACAGAAGAAAACTAAACAGTGATGGAAAACAAATACAGTACAATGGCTTACAACAAGTCTCCACACCCAGTTTCTTCCCACACAGCAGGAGGCCCCCCCTCAGCACCCTCCTCACTGATATACTGAGCACAGTGTCAGATGGGATGGAACAGCCCTGTGGCTAATTTGGGTAAACTTACCCCAGCTAATTGGTAACCTATCCCAGCTGTATGCCCCAGCCATAGGGGGCACCAGCTCTGGTTCTCCTCCCAGCTCAGGTGAATATTAACTCTATCCTAGCCGGAACCAGGATACAAGGACATCAGCAGAAGAAGGGAGATGGTGTGGAAACAGATGTTGAGGAGAAAGAGAAGACCAAAAACACAAGCAGAAGGTAACTGGAGGTCTTTATAAGAATTAGCATAATGAGTCTGGATAGGAAGATCACTAAGAAAATATAAAGCATTTCAGCAAATCGTGCTTTTGATATAGGAGGAACCTCTTCTCCCTCACTGGAGCAGCGCTGGCTGGCAACACCATGCCCTGTGTGCTGATGCCATGCCCTAGGCTGTACAATAAGGGCTGTCATCTCCAGATCACTGGAGATGCCCATGCAGATTTCACACAAGAGGGGTACAGTTCCCTGGCAGCAAGTGTCTGGGAGTGCAAACACCTTCTGCTTCTCCAAACCTCCTATGCAGTTTCAACTGGCTTCAGAAATCCTCTTTTCTTTTCCAAAGTGGTTCCATTGCGTGACTCCACACAGATATGGCACCCCATATCTGTCAAATATATAAATTATTATTAGCCAATCTTCCTTTTCATTTGACCAGATGTTTTCAATTTATGGAAACATACGGCAGTGAGATTAACTCCCACAGAACTAGAAATGGGCCAAAGTCCTTGTTTCAGGTTTGCAAAACTGAACTCCACATCAGAATTGCTCTGGACCAGAACTATATTTTCTTCAAGTTAACAAATTCTAGCAGTAAGACAATTTGAGATCAAGGACGCCAGTCAGCTGAAGAAAGAAGTGATGACTGATTCAGTAGTAAAATCTACATGGCAGAAGAGACAAGCCAGCACAACCTGGTTTTGAAAATCCAAACGAAGACTTTATACTGACCAACAGGAATTCTTCAGAGCCATTTCTGTTTGTTTTTTATCCTATGCAGTGACTCATATGAAGTCCTAAGAAGTTCAGGAAGCTCTCAAGACTTAGACAAGCCCTCAGACAAAATTGTCATGACAGAGATGAAATGTTTATGGTCAGGCCAAAGAAGAGTTGTGGTAGACCATGGAGGAAATGAGTATTTTAGCAAATAAACCTCAGGTCTCTGAGGCCTCCATTGCTTTTCCATGGGAAAGGGTGACCCATGCACCTCTATGAGGCACGGCTCCAGTGATGGGAGCCCAGCGTGGGAGTTCCTTAATTTTCCCTCACTATACCCAAGCATGACAATGGCATCCATCCTCAATCCACGTAACAGGTGCTTCTATGCCCCAACGTATTGTTTAAAAACTGTTTTGCTGAAATTAGTCGTTTGTCAGCTTTACTGTGTTGTTAGGAATATTTCCATATTTCACAGTTTAACGATTGCATTTCATTTCTGCTGTCTTCTGCTGTGTACAAATTCAGTGGGACTCCTGGGAAGAATGGTATAAAGAGAAAAACTTATGGATTGGGGTTTTTTTTCACATGTATTTTCATAAATTCAACACTTTAAAAGCAACATCAAAATAAGAATGAGATAAACTTTGGGGTGGGCCAGAAGGGAAAGGAAGGAGGAAACATTGGTTATATGTGGTAGTATTTTAAAGTTATTTCTTTATATCACCAGATTCCTTCCTTATTTCAAATTTCCCAGTGATCACCAGGTTTTGAAAGTTTCTTGACAGAACAAGACCTTGATTGATTTATAGATTTTCTGGATTCCATTTGACTATGATACAAATATGTTTAATTTCTGTGTCTCACCATATTGTAGTATGGAAGGTTAAAAAAATCAAAGTAGCCATACATAATCTTCTGCAAACTGCATTTTAAATTATTTTCTTGTTGATAGTGGTGGTGCTGTCACTGAGCAACCCTAATGCAAATTAAAAAATTAATGGATCAAGCATGAGAATAATTACCAGAGAAAAGGCCTGGACGGTGCCTTTTCCAAATAGACTACACGGGATTGATGCAGAAACGACCCAGGTGGGTCCTACTAGCTTATTCAATAAGGGTCCACTCAAATTCCATCTGTGAACATTTGGTCAGCCCTTTTATGGCGCTGAAGCTATTTCTCCAAGTTCATATTAATTTTTTGTGCACATCTGCACACTCACCTAATCCCTACCCACATGCCAGTTCAATTACAATTAAAAGAACAAGCTACATCGTGGGCAAATTTTAATCACAATAAAGTCTGTAGGGTTATATTTTTTAAAATCTACAGAAAACTTTCTTTTTTTTTTTTTTTTTATTTCCACATCATCTCAAGAAAAATCTAGTCAGACTGGTGAACCTCTGCCCTCATGGTTTCAATTTTGCCTTGGATGCAGAACAATAGGCACAAGTGTCGTCGGACATTTGGAGCTATCGGAGTTCAAGACATCAGCATTCAACTGCGTGTAAGTGCGGCCAAGGGTTTCATCGCACAAATTGGGAGTTTACTGTAAGATCAACAAGTAAATTACTGTTCTCATGCTGTTACTATGATCCTTGAATGCATACAATCAGCATCATTATTTTAAGCAAACAATTGCAAGGGCTTTAAATAAAAAATGCAGTGCGCAGAGCATTTACATTTTAAGCACAGCATATTAATAGGAAGGAAGAGGAGAAAGATGACAACTGGAAATGTCAGCTGGTTTAATCATACTTAATATGAAAAGACTGCTATAACTTTAAGAATGCAGCTTAGCTGACTTTGGAGCTTAGGTTTTTATTTTTCTACTTTATAGCATGCTTCAAAACTACTTGGACAAATACAAAACAAGAATTACAGTGCACCATAAGTTATTTTAATATCCTGTAGTGGTGTATACTTCCAATGAAATCCCAAGACTATTATTAAGGTTCTGTGTTTGTGTGAAAATGTCAAGTTGTTTCGAGTGACTACATACTCTAAATTATATATAACTGTTACTTTATAGCTAATAGGCACTAAAATTACTTTAAAACAGAAATGTAAAGTTATATTTTCATCCTTTTTGACAGATAATAAAGCTTATTTATGAGATACATTTTCTCAAGTATTAAAATATATAATGTTTACAAAAACATTAAAAATACCAATACTTGATATTTAAGCAAGAAACAGAGCCATCACGGAGATATTTTCCTGGATATATCCAGCATGAAGCCAAATAGATGAAAACGCAATAATTTCACTCGTGAAAGTCATTTGTTAAAACAGTAAAAAATAAAAAAGGTTATGTCTCAAAATGAGATTTGGACACCTTTCCTCTCCTGCCCATCATTAAACTGCAGGTACGACATCCTTGTCTATATCTTTTAGATGAAATGATGCCGCATGATCTACTCCCACCCTTTATCTTAAATTGCATCCACTAAGACATGTTGCTTAATTGCTTCGTTGTCATGTCCCTACCTGAGGAGGCAGAGGGAAAAAAAAAGTTATTCCTTTTCACAAGCGCGATGGAAAGGGACACGAGCACGAGAGCAATTTCTTCCCTTGTAAACTCCAGTTAGGATGGAGAATTTATGAAAGGGACGATTACTGTTGGCGTGATGTACACTTAAGTGTACTCACCATCGCTAACTCACCAATTATTCATGGTCTAAAATAAAAAGGCTTCACATGCAAATTATCGTTGTTTATTCCTCCCAAGCACTTAGTAAATAAAAACATATAAACGTCGGGATTTATCTTGTTATCCGCAAAGTGTGAGGGATATCGGCCGGCATTAGCCCCGATGCACCCTGGTTTGAAGGCAACCTTCACCGAAGGTTGCACGCGCTCGTTGCAGAGTGGCGGCAGGAGCTAATTGCTAACCCTCTGCTGTGATTAGGATTGCCTCTTCTGCTGAGGGGCTGCGGCTAAATTTATGCTTGGTAGTTCTGCCGCTCTGCTATACAATATTATGCCAAAGCATGAACAAAAGAAAATTACCCTGAAGCGATGGAGTGCCACAACGCATTGTCGCTATTAATCTTTTAGTAATGGCAATGCTAATTTGACATGATGCATAGTAATTTATTAATAGAAATATTTGAAGTCCTAAACTTAAAAACATTCTGTACGAGAAAGGACGGCTTTGGAAGCGGGTAGGGTGATGTGAAGCCTTTCACCTCCAAAGCCCTTCCTCCGCTGCCACCCCCATCAACACTGGCAGGAAGATGTGCCCTGAGGCTAGGCGAGAGGATGAGACCAAATCGTTTTGGGGGAAAGCAGACAAATGGTTTTGTAAGGGGAACCCAAAAGCAACCCATGAGCTGTGTGGGGCCAACAGCCCCATGCCAGGCATCAGCCTTGGCCAAGCGTGATGCTTCTGAGAGGAAGGAGGTTAATGCCTGGCCTTTGGCAGAGGCAATTATTGCCTGGCGCTGGTCGGCAGGGGATGCTCCTGCATCAACCAGCTCATTGCTTTCTGGGAGAGGGGGGCAGCCGGGATGCAGACCCCAGGGGCCCGTGGCCCCCCGCGCTGAGCCCGCTGCCCAGCCTTCGTCTCGGCAGGAGGGCACAGCAGGCCGCTCCCGGGCATCGGTTCTCCTACAAACTGTTTGGCCGTGTTTATAAAAGGGCTAATCCGTGTTCACATCGTACGGGCTTTGTTCCTTCTCCTGAGCCATCATTAACTATTAATCGAGGGTGGGTTTCTTCAAAGGTCTGCTCCATTTGTTGTTTGCTCTCGGAAAACAGGAGCCCATTTAGGATTCAGGAGAGCACTAGGAAGGCAGAGATATTTGTAAACACCATAATGGTCATATTAATAGACTAAATGTATTTCAAAAAAACCCACACAATAAGGGGAAAGGGAAGGTGTAGGGGATTTTATATTGAACCTCACCAGCAAACTGCAGAAGAACTTCATGATTTGTTATGAGACCGGCACTGGAAAACCTGGGGAAGCCTTAAATTCCACCTGTCTGATTAATGTCAAGGTTATGATCGATCTACATTGGTAGCACACATGAATTTCATGTCCCAAGACCTTAGCAGGAGCTGATGTAACATGAGCCATTATTTATTGGCAATAATGGCCACTAGCCAAGGCAAAACCTGGCTACAATACATTAATAGCATCGCGTTGTCTTGGGAAAATGAGGCCATTAATGCAGGTCACCTGCACTATATAGCACAGACCGGTTCAGGTGGAAGACATCAAGAATTTCTTCTTAAACTGGAAACAAGCAGAGCTCAAACCTTGCTGCATCAATTAAGAGAAAATACTTGCAGGTCTTCTGTGGCTTGCCATTCCCAGCACCCTCCCAGACTAATTTCACCCTGACCATACTTGCTTTCAGTTTTTGCAAGTTTGTTTTCACATCTTCTACAAAATGGTAATGCTTGGTCTGGCTAGTTTGGGAAAAGGAGTTTTAGTATGTTTTGCAGTAAGATTGCCTAGTAATGTACTGCGTCCTCCTCTGTGAATTACAGGAATGAAAACATTTACAATTCTTTACTAGAAACAACACTATTGAAATGCATTACTTCAGAATATTAATGGTACGACTCCAAAATCAGAATCTTACCCAAAAGATGCAAGACAACTGATGGCAATTCACTTTCATTAAGAAGGCAGAACTCCCAACGACATCACAAACAGAGCGCCATCAACACTCCAAAAAAAAAAAAGAGCTGCTCAGTGCATTAGCATCACACATTGCCCTGCGCGTTCCTGCGGCCACAACCAGCGAAAATTCCCATTTACGTTCCATCATATTCTTTGCATCTTCCTCGAAGGATGGGGTAGGCTGCCATACTTTGAGCAGGACGGTGTTATCACCACCCTGTTGGGCGATTTATTTGTTTTTTAAGAAGTGTGAAGTGCCTGTGGATAGTTTTTAACTTCAATCACTGGAAGACTTCATTTATAACCTGATACCTTATTACTTGACTTTCCTAAACTCTCTTCTCCTTTTGTTGGTTCAATTTATCTTATATCACCACTCAAGCTAGACAATGATAAAAAATAAAGGTGTTTTCTTTTGTCATGTAGAAAATGTGATTCATTTGTTGTCTTTAACAGGCCTTCAGACCACCAGACATATGTTCAATGTTTGGCAGCAATAAAAAACACCAACAACAGCAGCTAAATAAATATATATATTTGTAAGGATTATAAATCAGTGCAAGTTATTCTGGCACTACTTTATATAAGACATTAGTGGGAGTATATTTGAAATATCGTGTGCAATTCTGGTCACTATATTACAGGCAGAACATTGTGGAGATTGAAAAGGTGCAGTGGAGGGCAACCAAAATGATTCAGGATTTGGGGGATATGAATGATGAAGACAAATTAGACAGATTCAGGCTGTGTTACTTAAGGACTCGCTTCTGCAGGACACCAGGAGGGTACCCCGGGCTTCGCCTGCCCCCTGGCACAGAGGCAGCCCCCCAGGACAGCGGGCGAACGGGAGCTTCTCGCACGGCTACAGCTCGACGAGAAATAAGTGGACTCGCAGCTACAAGTTGCGGGAGCAGTAAATAATTCAGAAGCATGAAAAAACTGACAGGGAGGAAATTATCCATCCATTCATGTACTGAATTTAAGATTAGAGGAGCTAAAAAATGCTGCACATAAAGTAGTGCTAAAAGCAAAATATTGCCTTTCAGTAAGGAAAGCCTATTTTTTCTAACTTTTTTTCTTAAGATGGGGAAAATGAAAGGTTTCTTTTTGCACCTGCAAAAAATGATTCTGCTACATAAAAAAAAAAAAATTAAGCTGTGTACAAGAATGGAGGGGAATGTGAAGGTGAAAGGGTAAATTTTGGTCCTTGCAAGGCATGCTGCTGACCTGGCAGTTATCGGTACAGCCGCGCCACAGGGACATCATGCCGGGGCTGCACGGACGAGCCAGCAAAGAAAACATCTCCTGGAGAGGAAAACAGTCAGCGGCAACCCCTTCTTCCCATGTAACTGAAGAAAAGGCAGTAATTCCCATAATTAGATGTGCTGGGTTTTTTTTTTTTCCCCTCCTTTTTGTTCTGGAGCTCAGGTAGATGTCCCAGCAGCAAGGAGAACATAGTTCAATTAAAATGGCAAAGGAAGGGAAAATGCTATCACAAAAGTCTCTGTCATTTTTGTCACTTAGAAGAGGAAAACTTCCCACCCTTCATCATAAGTATATTCACACCATCCACTCAGACGCAAGGATCGGAGGAAGTACCAGCTTTAGGGGAGGTGGCAGATGGATGGATTTCTAAAATATCTTTATTCCATTTTTATTTTGCCCCCAAAATTAAGGCATGGAAAATACGTATGAATATTTTTTCTGCCATGAGGTTTCAGTCTGGAAAAGCACTCAAGGCCCTCCTTAATTAAGCGCATTTATATGCCACACATTGCTGTTTCTGCCAAATGACATACTACAAAGTATTGCAATCTACCCTGCACAGGGCAATCTCAGCATCTTACTTGTGGAGTCAGGTATTGCTAAGGCTAAATCAATCCCATGACTGATATTCAGCAGAAGCTTAAGACATTTAAATATAATATCTGACTTCTGAGGGGATAAGTATTCCACGTCTCGCTACTGTGCACTATTCAAAATGCAGAAAACAGAGACCGGCGCGCTGGGAAACGGGAGGCTGGAGCCTGAGAAGAAGAAAATGACTTCAAGGAGATGGGAGTGCGACCTCGACGTTGGCCAGTTCAGGTAATTTTCACCCTCCAGCAGGACTGCACCATGTCAGAGGCCAAATTACAACCCATCTGGTCAGTGAGACTTGAAGCTCAGGAGATTTTGTGAAGAACAGAAAGCTACAAGAGCTCTATATATCTGTCAAGGGCTAAATTACGTTATGGATGAGAATGGACTTCAGTCTGGGACAGTTCAGAGATCTTTAAGTGAAATTTTCCTATGTAGGCAACACCTGCTCAGCTCCGATTCTTTGGAGAAAACTAGAGCTGCAATTTTGAAGGCAAACAAATCCCATTTTTTAATACCGCTTTGTACCTACTATTTTTTTTGTGTGTGTAAGACAAGCTAAATTCACCATCCCAGCCATGCTCACTTAAGAACTTTGAATGTAAGATATAATTTATTTTCTTTAAGGGGAATTTTTCAGGAGGATGTATAAGGAATATTCACACCAAGAGTAACAGGAGCTAATACCTTAATGCACAGCCAGAAAGCAGCACAACTAAGCCCAGAAATTCCTGAAGTGTTTACTAGACCTCTGGGATGGATGATCCTACTAGGATAAAAATGCTTTCTACTCAAAATCTGAACCATTCTTAGAAGGAAGCTAAGATTTTGTGGAACTTTTGGGATTTTTTTTTTTTTTTTTCTCCAAGATCTTTCATCCTATGGCTCATGTTCCTCTACACCAGTAAGAAACACAAGGAATTAGTCCACGATATAGTAAATGACCACTTGATGGACTTTCTAGCCCCGTTGACAGCCCATTTACAAGAAACATGGTGCAAAACAGAGAAGCCTGTTCCATCAGAGCCCTAGGAAAGGATCGAGCTGCCCACTATGTTTGTTCCTCCCCATATTTCTGCTCTTGCTTAGAATAAACCCTGTCCCAAACACAGCTTAAAAGCTGCAGAGCTTCTGCAGAAGGGGTCAAAACAGTTGCAACAACAGAAATTTGTTTATTCAGATATGTCCAAAAGGCCTCATTGTGTCATGACTAAATACAACGTACTTTCGCCAGGGTCTCGTTCCTGCAACGCATCAAGCAAATTAGAAAAGCAGAAAATAGACTACAGGTGTCTGACCTACAATGTTACCGCAGTCTCCACCTACGTAGCCAAGAGCCACATCAACTAGCCCAGCCTTTGCCACTCGTACAACGTCCCTAGGAAGCTCATTTGATGTTGGTTTCCCTCTTCCAGCCCCACAGGCAGAATTACTATGTATGCCATGAGTGAGACTCTTGAATAGTTTAAACAAACCTAGCACAATGTAAAAGTAAATCTGTAATCTCATGTGATATTTAAAAGCTAAACTATATTTAGGTAATGCTATTTAACTCATGTAATATGTCAAATATATTTGAAGAGTATATTTATACTGTAACTCCATTGATTTCCACAACAGGGATGAATTAGGCTTGCCTCTCTTAAGCAAATAAAATAAACACTGTACTCAATCTTTAACTTTCAAGCTAAGTATGTTCCAGCTCAAACATTCCTGTTGCCTGAGCAGTCTAATAGATTTATTCTCTGATGTCATTTTTCTCATGTCATTTTGGAATTTGATTGCAGCATATTTAAAATGTTGGTTGCAATCATAACAAAGTGCAGCATTTAAAATGCGTTCAACACACACATTGTCCTTGTGGAGAATGGTTATTTGTCTCTGTCCTCTGGAAGAACATGGGATGATGAGCAAAACCTGGCGTAATAAAGAAGAATGATGTGTAAAACCCCACAGAAAGAATGGCTCTTTATTTCTTAAATTAAATATGTTTGCGTGTGTTAAATATCTTAGCGGATGGAGGTCGAACAAAACTGTTAGACAAATAAAGGCATGCTTGCTATTCCACCCAACAAACTGTACCAATACAGAAAAACCTTCACTTATGAATAATTGATAAAGGGTTAAAACTGTTAAAAGCATATATTTTCCATGCACCAAGGGTACTTGTCTAATAGGTTTCCACTGTGATAAACAAAGTACATCTCCTGCTTCATCATTTCAAGATAGTTTTCAAATATTAAGGTAAGATGTTTCATGGTTCACTATTATTTGCAATAGGGCAACCGTCACGACTGCATCCAGGTTTGTTCTGCTAGGGGTGAAAATTGAGAGAAATAAGCCGTGGCTTTGGGAAGGGTGACAAAGTCACAAAGGGAAGACACCCACTGAGGGGCAGACACCGAGGGAGCATGACAATGCTGTGAATAAGACATCACAGCTGCCCAGTCATGTCTCCTTGAATACAGTTCTTGGATGAAGCAACTAAGTGGTACATTTTGTCCGTAAGACACTACCATGTTGGTCTGATTCAATAAGAAAGAAAAGTTTGTGAAGAAAATCTATGTTTACACCAATGTGGTTAGCAATTATCATAGTGCAGTAATAACAACACATTAAAATCAAAATGAAAGCTCTTCAGCAATATCAGGTCAACACTGTTGAGGGAAATCCTGCTTCCCTTCATCACCTAAGTACTAACCTGACTGCATTTGTGGGATTTAGCCACTATAATTGTTTTCCACCTTATTTTAAATCAAGTAAAACCAGATTTTTGTGCTTTATGTTTTGGGAGTATCTGCCCTGATAGTGTCCTAGCCTGGTGCCCACTGGCTTCCCAGTGCCACCAGTGGCAATTCCACAGAAGGTATCGCTGTTCCCAGCCTTTGTGCAAGCACAAAACTTCTATCTGAGGCTGGACAGTAATTACCACGAGACAGGCTGGCTGCTCTTTCATCACAGAATGCACATTATTGTGTCTCCACATCCTTATCGAAATTGTACATGGGAAATACTCCACTGGCCCCACAGTCCACTGGAATTTATTTATATTCAGAACTATTGTCTTCATAGTACAATATGTTTTTATTCTTTGGATATCAAAACATAATGCAAAAATAGTTATTTTCTCAGAGCCATATTTGGAGACTGGTTTAGAAGAGCAGTTCTGCCCTCGAAAGAAAAATCTTAGAATGCTTGCTTTTATTAGCAAGATATTCCTCTGAATCGCGTATCAATAGCTAACAGTAAGGAAGGGTCACAACGCTGATGTTACCTCATTTAGTGGTAAGCGTGAGTTCGGGTGAGTGGATAATGAGAGGAGAGCCAGAGGTCACAACTGGACGATGATTCCACTGAGCTCCTCTAGCTCTCACCCTACTCAAACAGCTCGTGGAGCAACCGTCACTGCTGACCATGCCTGTAGCAGGTGCCGACCAAGTACCCAGACAGAGGCAGCAAAGTTGGTATCAGCAGATTTATTTCAAGAGCCTACAGAAATAAATCTTTTTTTTTTTTTTTTCCCCAAGTTGACATCAGTTTCGTAAAAGAAGAATTCAGATGAACTGGAAAGGTGTGTTGCATTTTGAAAAGGAAGAAGATAAAAAACATTTACAGTGCTCATTCATACAGCTTACACTTTTAAGGAAAACTTTGCTATGATTTGAAGTGCATAGAGAAAATAATTTTTGAGCGAGTATGTTAATTGCTCATGTCTATTAAAACAGGTTAATGAAAATTTTCATGGACTTTTGGAGTAGAGAACCCTTGAAGAACTGTAGGCAACAGCAAGCTCACCGCAGCCAGTTTTAACTGTGTTGACACGGCGCGTAAAGAGAGGAGCGTGCTCTTAGGCGGCACGATCCCAGACTCCCCATGCTCCACCACTGCAGTGAAAGCATGTGGAAAGCCTGGTGTAAAAGGACCGAGTGCAGGATATTATCAATTTTGCAAAGCATTAGGAGTCAGCTTGCTGCTTTGCTATGTCCCTTCTTCTTCTTCCCCGCAGAAAGGGAGGTTGGGAGGTTCCAGCACCTCAACAGACCAACAGGACATGAGCTCCAACTCCTCTTGCCTGCTGGAAGCACCTCTAGGCATTGGGCATAGACTAAGTGCGCAGTGTCCCTTTAAAAAACCCAACTTCCCTGCCTTCCTTCTGGAAAAAAAAAAAAAAAAAAAATGGCACTGGAGCCTTCAACTATGAATCTGTTTGTTGTGCACAAGTCATCGAACACTTCTAAAAGGGAGCTAATTTTTTGAGCATTCTTTGCTTTCAAAGCAACCAACTAAATACAGAAAAGTGGGGCTCCCCCAGGGACCGCCTCCTCCCTGTGATGCAGATCGCCTGCAGCGAACATGCAAGTAGGACAGAAACAGGACTTGAAAATACCCAACCCTACAGATGACTCCTTGAAAGACAAAGAAAAATGGCTGTTTGGCATGCGAAAACCGGCTCCTTGTAACTGCCTGCTCCAGCAACGTGTCTGGGAGGGCTCCCTACAACGACTCATTAGTGGCAATGGCAAATAATTTGTAAATATAGCTATAAAAATATCTGTAATGATATTAATATGGATGCACCAAAACTGAATGACCCTGAGCACTGTATATTTCAAATGCCACGGAAAAGTGAGGCATTTTCTGTTGGGCTTTCTCGTAACGGCGCGCGCAAACACGCAGGAGGCTGAGTTCAACAAAGCCGTGTTTGTCTGTCCACAACACGTCTAATTTCCTCCGCGGCGTTAAATTACATAACCGCCTGCTCCGAGAAACGCTTTTCAAAAGACAGGAAAAAGAGAAAAAGGAGAAAAAGAAAGAAAACTAAAAAGCCCTGGTACAAAATATATGCAGAATTTGTTTTCCAATGAAGGTCTAATAGGGCTACCTCTTAAGTCTGGATATGTAAAAAATTGCCCTTTTCACAGCTGATAAAATACAAATTAATCCTTAGAGGATTTAATATGTGCCTATTTATTACTTTCAAGTATGAAAGTACTGCTGCAATTAATATAGCCTACACTACTGTATGTGCTGGGCTGTGGTATTGTCTTTGAAACAGAAAATATATGCAAAGCTTTTATGTACAGCTATGTAAAGAAAGACACACAAAATGAATATATTTCTCCTTAAAATCTACAAGAGGAAGAATGATCCAGTGCCTTGTCAGAGGCTGAGCATCCAGTGTGTCTTCTGTTCCGCTGACGGAGTCAACGGGAACTCCAAAGCTTTAAATTAAGGTGTCTTATGGGTATGAGGTAATGTTATTTGTTTGCAAGTGTACCTTGGTTTTGTTATGAGAAATGCAAACATTTTAAAAATCAAAGATGCATTTTTCTCTCTCTTCACAGATTAATGTTTATTTAACCTCTAATTTTTTTTCCTTTTTTTTTTTTGTAAAGTACTGTTTAATTTATTTGCTTCTGTTTCCAAAATTAACTCTTGGAATGCCAGTTCCAAATTCCCAATCAAATAGGTGTGCCCGTCTCCAGTCAGAGAAGAGTTGTCATTTTCGAAATATCTGACTCTATTTGCAGGAAAAAAAAAAAAAATCTTTACTTTCCTACTCCTATGCACATATATTTATTTTTTCCATCTCTTTAGCATATATTGGCCAGGCGACAAGTTTCTAGTACTTTGCACACCTTGAACATCTGCTGACTTTGAAGTTAAAGTGAAAGTGATTCATATTGTTATAGTTTTTGAAAGCTATATTCAAAATTGTTATTGCCAATGTAGATATGCGTGCGTGTGCGTGTGTCCCTCTCATATATATATGTGTGTGTGTACATATATGCATTTAAATAATAGTAATAACCTTCAGGTTATTCATTTATCTGTCAGGGCTTCAAAAATTTTGTGGTGGAAATGGAGAAATGAAAATGATTCCATTTTTATCCTTCAGTAATGAATCCCCCAAATTACCATAAGCCTTGTTCTCTAAGTTCAGGGTAATGAGTCAGATTTTATTCATATTTTTTGAAGGGTCGAATATCTGTTTGATGGTTTCCCTTTGTTTATTCATTGCCAAAGTCTATATAATTTCCTACGTGGCTGGTCGTTTATTTACAATCTCTCCAGTAGTATTTATTTAGGGTAAAAGACCACCTCGGCGAGAGTGGAGGAGAGCGGCACTCCTGCGTTACGCTGCCTCTTCCGTCCCATCTCAGCCCATGGAGCTCTTTTGACAGACAGCATGAAAAAAAATCTGCATAAGGAAAAGTAACTGACAGCTGGGGTCAGACTCTCTCTGTTTAATGACACTGCCAGTTACACATTTTGAATTGTTTAAATATGAGTCTACAGCTTCAACGATCATCATCTCACTGGTTCCACTTTTCATACCCAACAGCCAGGAAAGTGACACGTAATTACACACTTACTGATGGTATCGCCGGGGCCGATAATTAAAACTGCCACGGGAGGATTGCTATTGCTAGTCTACAGCTGGGATGTTGTCAAGAGGTAGAAACTCCAGCAGCTTTTAACGCTATCTTCTTACAGGTGGACCACGGGCGCCGGCGGTGAAGTAATAGAAAGGCCTCAGCACATCATTCACAATGTCTCGCACAAATGAAGAAAATCTATTAACAATCCAATAAGTGAAATACAAACACGCTGACCCAAGGGTTAAACTGTCTGGGTGGACGCACCGCTCGCCGCCGCTCGCCATTGTTCTTTTTTTTTTCCCCTTTCGGACGTGTTTACAGACAAAAAAAAAAAAACCCGTTAGGAATGTTTTGCCACCTTTGGTAGCACAAAGGGATCCTGGGCGGGCAGCGCTGCGCAGAAACAGGCCCTGTTTACTTCCGATGAGCTCATGGCTTCACGATGACTAACTAAAACTCAGGGACAAGGAACGAACGGGCTGCCAAATGTAAACATTTGAGGAAACACGGAAAGGCCTCGCTTTGCAGGGTAGGTTTTGTTAAATAACTACCTCTCACCGGAGATTCACGTCCTGCCGCAGCAAAGAGAGGGCAGAGGAACTACAGACTAGCCGTAGAAAGCTGGAGACATTGGCACAGCCAAGAGAAAGGACCTCTCGATGGACAGCCCAGATGGGAGCCGGGTTTGTCGTTGGTTTGATGCCTGACTACTGATAAACTACCGCAGGTTTTCCTCTTTTTCTCCTCTGATGAAACTGAGATTAAAATATAACCGAACGATGGGGGAATTAGTATCGGCACAGAACTTGGTAGTGGCTTTATTTCAGATTTACACAATGCACTTACCAAGCTTTTGTGAAACAATGGGGAAGAATAAAAGTCAGCTAACTACCTGACCTTGCAGCACGATTACCAGCACCAAAGTTCCCTGGCAGTTTTCTCACGTCAGCCGCATTGCACGCAGCCACAGACAGTCGGGATTTGCTCCAAGCCCTACTGGGTTGACGATGAGGTGCGTTTTGGCACAAGAGCAGCTCCACATTTGCAGGTTTGATCTCCAGTCACTGAACTCAGTCATCTCAAGGGCTTCAGCTGGGCTGTGGCCAAGGCAGTCACAGCTCCTGGCTTCTCACTAAGCCCCCTCCTTTCCTGCAGAGGAGATGCAGACTATCGAATGTCATCCACAGCTCCCTCGTGCCCCACAGCCACCACTCCTGACTCACTGCAAATGCCCTTTTGTCCTGCTCATGGCCAGTGCCCCCTTTCTGACTGCCTGCATGAAATGTCCCTAGCAAATTTTGGAAGCAATAACGAGGACGTGTATCCCCACACAGCCTTAGCATACCTCTCATAGCTTGGCCTTGGTGACCTTCCCTGGAAACATTCCAGGCCAGGTTGGACGGGGCTCTGAGCAACCTGATCTGGTTGGAGATGTCCCTGCTCCTTGCAGGGGGGTTGGGCCAGATGACCTTTCAACTAGATGTCCTTTCCAACCCAAACTCTTCTGTGATTCTATGATTCTATGATTTATAGACGCACAGAAAGCCCAGAAGAGTGAGGCAACAGTCAAGATGATGAAGACTCAAATGCCAGAGGAGTCAGGCTGGGAGGAAGCTCCTTCTACTGAGTCCAAAATGCATAATACTGAACTGTCACTTTGTGTTAAAAAATAAAATTGGAGTGACCATCACAACCAACCAGCCAGCCAATGAACAAACCAACCATTGCCCTTGCATTTAAGCAACCTTTTTGGCATATTAGGCAAATTAATATTTATTAAATCTGGTATCTCTATTATCAAGATGTCTTTAAAAGAAGAGACCCTACTCTAATTGCTTCTTCTTTCCATATCTACAACCATGGCTGGACAGAAATGCGTTTTGGTAGCAACTGCTGAGACAAGGGGCAGGAGGACGCCCATCAGGAAGCTTTCCTGAAGGTCTTCTCCTCCTCATTCAGACATGCCAATCATGTTGCTTGCATTTCACTGACGTATGTTGACTCCTGCCATGTGCAAGCATTTTCAAGATCATTCCACTGCCTGCACCCATACAAAAAGTCTAGATGACTTTTGTCATTGAATTATCTAATTCTTAAGTAAAGTATACAAGCTTTCTAAGACTTTGGAGATTAAGATCTTAAAAATCTGTTTAATTTCCCTGAACTGACTTTGTTTAGAGCATCACCTTTGTCTATTTAATTTTGAGAATTTATAAAATATTTATACTGAAATCTTTGCTGGGAATTTCTAAGTTTTAGACTACTTTGGGTATTTCAGAAAACTGGATTAATAAAGAACCTTGAACAATTTGAGTGCTATAAAATATATTTAATTAGAAATTATGACAAAACTAAGCATAGAGGTCTCTGTAATTTGAATATTTGCCAGTGAACTAGTCACAGAAGTCAAGTTGTTATTAAATAACATTAATGTTAAGCACTGCAAAGTACTGAAATTCAACACATATTTTTGCTAGACATTTTCCCTCTGATTCTGAGTTTCAATTTCTTCTTGAATGACCAGTAAACTACCACTCTGAAGTACTGAAAACATTTGAATGACTAACTATTACCTTCCTTCATTGAAAGTTCATATATAAAAGAAAACAAAATATAATTATAAGAAAAAATCTATTAAATCTTTTTGCATTACATGAACAAGGCAGTATCCTAAAACAACCAGACTAGCAATAGTCAGATCACGTGTTTTATAATATGGTGGTTTATTTATTTACAATGGTACATTTTTCTTAGAAATTTAGCATCTGAAATTCTATCCTGTCGAGGTGAGTTGATGATTTGCCATCAACTTAGCAGCATCATCATTTCACTCTGCAGCAGCTTTGCTAACTTAATAAAACTTGTCGCTTCCTGATACGAAAATTGTCTTCTCAGTTTTGTGTTTTAAAGTCACTCGATTAATTAAAACCATTTTCTCCAAGTGTTTGATAACCAACCTGTATTGGCTACAGATAAATTTTATTTTGCAGAATAAAGGAGGCAGATTTTCCTCTTTGCAAGGACAGTGAGATGTCTGGATGCTTTCATGCACATAGGTAGCACGTAAACCAGTGCAATGTTGGAACAGATGAAGTGAATGTGGATCCTGTGCAATCCGGGTATCGCTGAAACTTGCATAGCCCCACCGAGTGCTTTGGCATCAGAAAGCTTGAAAAATACTATCTAGAATTTTAATTTGAAATTTTAAGATAGTGTAAGTAAAACTATTTCAAAGTGGTATTTTACAGGACTCTTCACCAGTGAAATTTGAACACGGATGAAAATACAATTGTTGGAAACGAAGTCGAGCAGAGACAGATAGGGAAAAGGAATGGGAAAGACGTAGAAAGGAAACTGTGTGCCAGAGAGAGCACCTCACTCCAGTCACAGGTGAGAAATGAATTACGGATCAGGCTAATCTCTGAACCCACACTGGGTCTGAGGACAGGCAGCTTTTAGCTCTCTGATTTTGTGACTGTTAAATCAGAGCAAAGTTGCCCTACCACTGCCTCCAGCAGCTGCTCTGCCCTCTCCCGATGAGGCAGGATGCTGTCAGCAGCAGCACGCATGGTGATGGTGCTCCACATCGCCATTCACATCACGCAGCTGCTCACCTGTTCCCAAATGGCATGAAGAGGGGAGGCCACCCTACGTGTACACACATGCACATGCGTGTGCCAGGGCTTCACCAATGCAGAGCTGGTGGACAGTGCTTCCTTGGAGCAGTACCATTTGCAGGTCCTAATGGTATCTGTTTAAACATAACGCATCTTTTATTCTAGGGCCCTGAACCACACAAATTCAATAATCTTTCCCAGAATTTTTATGTGGAGCAAGCACACAGTACAGAAAAGCCAGCTTCTCTTCCAGTTGTGTTTATTTAGTGACTGAAAGCACCAGGATGGATAGCACAGTGGGAAGGGAGCCAGGAGCATGTGAGCAGTTCCTGGGTGAACTTCCACCCATGTCTCTGCCAACACGTCTTCATCTCAACTGGCAACGTCGGGTGCTCCACCCCAGCCTTGGAGCGTTTCTGAGCAGAACTGGCAGATAGAAAGGCATGGACACTGAAATGAAGTTCCCAAATCCAATTTGCACTTGTGAATTGAGCCTCGGCTTGTACCCGGCTCCGCGGAGGTGAAAGGCTAACGCAGTGCCCCGGCATGCCACCAAGGCTCTGCCATCACCTGCTAATGATGTTTCGCGTGCCGCGTGAGCTGGGAGTAAGCTGGGGCTGCCTGGGGGAGAGATCCGCGGCCAAGAGGAGACGCGATGCCAGCCCAACGGGCAACCCGGCGCTTTGCACAGGTGGATGCAGCAGCCGTCGAGCAACGCTACCGACCAACCCTGCTCACAAAGCACAGCTTTCAGGTTGCCTGGGAAATCTGCCCTTGGAGAATTCATCCCTACGTATTGCGTCTGCAAGCCCCCATCCAAGACCAGCCGCTCGGTTGTGCCAACGCAACCCCTCACATACCTACCTAAATACATTGATCCGGATGCAAGTTGAGGGCTGTTTAATTGGTGTCTCAACGATTAGTGAGCACCTGGACATTTATGAAGGTTTATTTCTGAGCCTGTGTGAGTGAAAGCCGAGGGCTTAACATATTTTCTCCTTTCT
Organism: Chlamydotis macqueenii; assembly: GCF_036417535.1. Classification (NCBI taxonomy): domain Eukaryota; kingdom Metazoa; phylum Chordata; class Aves; order Otidiformes; family Otididae; genus Chlamydotis; species Chlamydotis macqueenii. The sequence goes on from NC_141562.1 coordinate 38,173,089, forward strand.
TAATATAACTATTATTCTCTAGCTTGTCCGTGGAGCCCAGTGGATGAGAAATACTAAATACACGCTCACCCTTCACTCTGTAAATATAGGTTTCTTTCCAATCCCCGGCTTAGAAGTGTACCTCAAAAAGAGCAGGTAATTTTGCTTTACTGTCAGCTATATCATAGCCACAATGTGCCCAACATTGCTGAAGCACCAGAGGATATTTTATTAGCTGATAAGCTGGACTACTATTCACTGAGGAAGATTATCAAACAAATTACACTGAGAACCAATAATAGGGGAAAGGTTAATGATTTCTGTAAGCCACCGAATCCACCCGCTCCTGTAGTTTACTAAGAAAATTAGGGTTTCTTCGTGCTGAGCTCGTGGGAACACTGTCCCGTATTTCAACCCTTCTTTCCTCAGAGATCTTTGGCATCGCTGCTTTCTTGCTTGAGAATTTACATTAAGGACAATTATAAAACAAAAATATACCACCGTTCAGGAAAATATACAACTTCTTATCAGAAGGATGTGGATGTTCTTCTTGCCAGTCTACAGACATGGAGATTAAATTTCAGAGAGAGATTTATTTTGTGCTATTGTCCTGTTATTCACCAGAGGATTGTGCAATGCAAGTAATCTGATCAGAATAATGCATAGGGACATATTTCAGAAAACCAATAATTGTGGTAACGTTGAGCTCTGCAAGGTGCCAAAATAAAGTCCAAAATCACTCTCACTCTTTTCCACAATTCCTTAATCATGGCATCATAATGTGCTGCTCTGTTGTCCATTAAAGCCACAAGCCTGAAGTAATCAATGCCGGACATTTGGAGATTTATTGTAATTTTAGATCTACAGCACTTTTGCAGGCTGAAAAGGAAAATTATATTTTATAGGTGTGCCATATCTTACATTTTACAGCTTTTACTTCTTTAAGCCGGCTCGGTGCGGGTTTTTGTTGTTGGCTTGAGGTTTTCTTTTCCTTTTTACCTGAGTGCTGCAGGCTTTTTTATTATGTTAGGAAGCAGTTAAGGCAAACAACAGAAAAAATTACTAAAACTGACTGTATTTAAATTCTGTTTACTTCCTTAACCTTTTGACTTACCTATACAAAAAGTAATCTTTCATAAACAAGTCCCAAACAAAATCATCGCCTATTTTACCTTCCTTAAATCCGTGTGGAATAAGCAGAAACTGTAACAGGATCCTTTTGACGGTTTTTTATTCTGCTCATATTTGCAATGATTTTATAACTGATGCTTGGTTTGCCTCTCCACATTATCACAATCAGTGCATCCTGGGATTAAAAACCATTTAGGGCCCAACTCTTAAAGAAAGTCCCCACACAGCAGTATAATGAACACTGTTCCTTTTTATTGTTGCTGGGTTTATTGGTATGCCAAAGACACTGCAAAGCTCAATTCTCACTCTAAAAACAAAGGAGTGACCCACTTCCCAGCACTGCTTTGGTACAGAGACAGCACAAAAGGTTTTGAGGAAGGTAAGCGTGAGACCCCTGTACGGCAAATGTGCTGTTAAAGTGGAGCTGGGTCAAAAGTTACACGGCCCTCAAGACAAAATTTCATGAGTTTTCTTTCATTTTTTTTCTGCAGAGTCCAAAATGGGGCTCACACGAGTAGGGCAGTTGGCGTCTGATGCTCTGAAACGTGTGGTTATGGACATGCCAAGGCTAGCTCATCACGAAGCATGGCCAAGATTCATCCAATATTTCACCTAATATTGAGTAAACATGCAGCCCCAGACTTGTAGCAGCATCTTCCAGCCAAGTGGAGCTCAAATCCATAGGAATGAGGATTCCTTACTGACTACTGAAATATTAGAATTCATGTGAAATATAGCAGTGCTGGCAGAGAACATAAGTATGTGAGTCCTCATTAGGAAACAGAGTGCAGAAAATATATTTGATTAATGTATTTTAGAGGGGTGAATTATAGCTTAGCCATGTTGAAATGTGACCAGCCACTTTGAAACTGTCGCTGGATCCTGTTAGAGAGCACAAATGGTCACGTTTTACATTTCATGGGAAAGGCAGGCACTCCAGCCAGCAAAGTTATGGAGAAAATATGTTACCCACTGACCAACAAATGCTGTTCTCTGCAGCAACTCCTGTTTCTGTGGAAGACCCCACTTCTATAACCCACCTGGCAGAAGTGCTGCTTAGTTTTCATGGAGGGAAAAGTGCTCAGCTCAAGTAACAGATCTCCCAAGCCAACGGGAACAAGGCTAGAAACTGTGTAATTGGATAACCTAACAGGAAAAATTCCTGAGTAATTGCCTGTGCAAGCATCAAAATGTGAATGCCGTGTGTCCCGAGACAAGAACATCAGATAGAGCAGATCTAGGTAACAACCGATATTGCCAAAATAGATGCAAAAGTATCCAAAAACAAAGCCATGAGGTCGTTTGTATTCTCGGAGTGACCCGAGGGCTCCGATCGCATTGCGAGGAAGGGAACACAGCCATTGATTTCAATGAGCGCAGGATCAAGACCATAATGCTTACAGCAGCCATACACATCAGTGTAAACCTATTTGTAACGGAACCTAAGGGCACATTTCACATATGGTTGGGAGGAAAACCCACTCACAATGGAGGGCAGGAGTGTTCATGTAGAATTTATACTACAAAAGAAAAAGGAAAAACTTTCCTCTATGCCTCTATGTGAATTCATCAATTTAACTTACACTTAAATGGAAAATCGCTATACAGAGACCATAAAAACGTATTATGTTATCAATTGAATGGTTTACACTGCTGGCAAGCTCAGGGAAAACATACCTTTTCACTATCACCAGCCTGAGTGAACCGCATTATGAAGGATCCCATATATATCTTTAACTTTTGTACATGGCAATTCTCTTCGCATGTGCTCTCCTTACCTTAAATCAAGTGAGTGATGAGAAGAAGGATGAGCATGGGTAGAGAAAGGAAGAAGATGTAAAGAAAAAGAAAAGCTGAGAAGGAAAATAAAGAGAAAATAAAGTTAGGGATGGAGAAGAGAGAGAAATGGAAAACAGAGCAAGGAAAGGGCAAGGTGCTTCTCAGGAGTCCAGGATAAAAAATGCATCTCAATAAAGCCAAGTTGCTCTAAAAGGAAAACAATTCACACATCTTTTCTTCCTAACGTATATTCTAGTTCCACATGCCAGGAGGCAGAAGGGCAAGAAGAGACCAGAAAACAGAGAAAAGGAGACACAATACTGGGCAGTACCTTGGCTTAGACAAATATTTTCTGCAATAAATCCAGTGTTAATCAGTGCTAACAGACAATATCTCCATTCTGCTGAGGGGCTTTCCTCTGGACCAGAGCACAGCAAAGCAGTAACAACTGCATGGGGGGACATTCAAGAGTCCTCTCGTCCGCGTACACAGAGCATTCTGTCACAAGGAACGGCCGTGCATCCCTCAGAGCCCAATGCAGGCAAAGGCAGCTGTGGCACACCTACAGCTGTACCACCAAACCGCGGCTCTGACAGTCCAACAACAGCTTTTCCACCCCAAAACTGCAGAGATATATGTATCTAGAACATTTCTTATACTTACATACATATGTGCATAGGAAGTGGTTCCTGAAAACTGAGTTTCTCAAAATATTTTGAATTTTTTTTTTTTTTTTTACAAGTCAATCTGCCACATCCCAAAGCACATTTTTGGGGCACACTGATGTGCAGCGTGGGAACAAGCCCTGCCCTGACTCATCTCTCTGCCCCACCTTGGTCAGTGAGGGCCAGCAGAAGCAGTCACCCTTTGGATGTCACCTTGACTCAGATTCCTGCCAAAAGCCCTCATAATTAGCAGAAGTGACGGTGATACGCAGTATCCCAAGGGAGGACCACGCCTGGGCAGTATGAAGGACCCTTGGCACGAAGGGGAGTTTCCCCAGCCCCATCCTCTCCCGCCACGAGTCAGCCGGGTCCGACCTCTCCAACGTGTCGGGTTTCAGTGCGCTCTAAAAATTTTTATAGCGCAAAAGCGCAAAGGGAGTAATGAAACTCTCACCCGTAATGCCGCACTCCCAGGCGGGAGAGCAGGCACGGGGTTACTGAGAAGGGCAGGGGGCTGCTGCTGAGGTGGTTTTCTCCAACTGACCATCCCTCATGGTCCCCCTCCCTCTCCCTTCCTCTCTCGTTGCCGTGTAAAAATCCATTAATGCAAAGAACAAACATTCCTCCCAACCTAGGCACAGGAAAAAATTAAACTTAGAATGTTTGGAAAGCACCATTATTTTTGTTTTAAATCCTTTGTGGAAAGTTTGATGGTCTTTACTCATGAACAATCCAAAAATGGTTTTACTTTTTATTTCTCTTTCCTCTACCCTTCCCCCATAGAGCAGTTCAGTGATTATTGAACAACTCTATCACAGGGATTACTGATGTTAATCAGGACCACACAGCCACATTAGCCAGAAGTTTCTGTAGGAACTGTCCTAAAGAATATAAATTAATGACTGAGATTGCTCTGGACTGCAGATTGCAGTGTTGGTTACTCTGTGTTAAGAAAACAGCGTTGCGCAAATCCCAGGAGCTCGGAGGATGATGGCAGGAACAATCAAAGGAGGGCTGGAAATCTATGTATTAATGAAATGTAAAGAGATTGGTAGATAACAATTATACCGTAGAAGGAAGCACATGAGAGAAGATGTGATGCAGTATAAAAAATACTGATCAGCACAGATGAGCCAGATCAAGAGCTTCTGACTCAAAGCACACAATCAATTAAATGCTTACAAATTCAAAGCAGATGAAAAGAAGTTCTGTGTTGCCCAACCTGAAACTCAAAGAAATGGACATCGCTAGGATTGACATCGCAGCAATATTCAAGTATGGACATTTATGTATCACAAAGGAGCAGAATCACTAATTACAAACTCTGGAAGGGGCATTACACCTCAATCTTCTGGCCGGAAGCCCATTTCCAACACTGTAAGCAGAATAAGATTTAAAGATAAGATAATTCCCAAAATCCTTTCCTTCATATGTCAGTGGTGGCCGCAGTAGGACAAGTGAGCACTGGACCAGGGGAGCAAGCAAGACGTTGTAGGCCTCTGATGAAGCATCGCGCAGATGCTTTTACTGTCTGATCACATCTCCGCATTTTATGAAACCCTTGCTATTCAACAATGACATGCTACAATCACATTGAAAAAAAAAAACGTTAATTGTGATGGAAGCCTGTGCTTATAATTATGACCCCCATGATCTCATTGACCACAAAGATCATTCTGGTGGTAAAACTGTGCGGCAGCATTGGAAACCAGTGTGCATTGGGTTTTATTCAACTGAAGCTGCCTGAAGAAGAGCCACATAAAAATGTTGTTAAAATAAACTTTGGTAGACAGAGACCTGGTGTAAACCAAGTGTAAACTCTGAGTGGATTTTTACTACAGACCCATAAACCTCTGAAAATAAAAGTTTGTGGTGGAAATCGAGAGAGACATCCATCATGGGAACACTGGGTGCTCCCACGGTTTGCAGGTACGGACTCCCCCTGCAAATCTCACCTCCTTTTCCAAAGTCCTGCCAATAAACGATGCTCCTGCAACTTCACTGCTGCCTCCTCTACCACAAAATTATTTCACTGCTGGCACCTTTCCAGTCTCAGGCCACAGCCGGCAAGGCAATTCCTTTCCTCTGCTTCTTTTTTCACATCCCTCAGGAAAACTCCATGGAAAAGACACAGTTTTTGTCGGTTGTAGTACATCAGGATCCTCAAATTGCTACTAATTGTAACGTTTGTAATTATTTCTAGCTTTTAATTTTTATAATGACTCTTCATGGTTTTGTTGACCAGAGGGAAATTTTAATCCCAAATGTGCCCAAATGTCAAAATTGTCATTACACTTCAGGAAAAAAAAAAAAGGCTTTTAAGAAGACATGACGTTTACTTATTGAAAATTAGAAATGAATATTTATTGTCAGATTTCCATCGGAGATTGAAACCTTTCATTTAACACTGGCTGGAAGTGTAAATTATTCCAGTGTTTACATTTGAATGCTGCTGTACTCTAATGATTCCATTTTCTGCAGTGTATTAGTGGTAAGATAATGAAAAGCTTCATCAGAGTGTTAAACAAACTGCCAGCTAGAACTTTTCATGGCAATGGGAGAGGCTGGCTGGTGCCGTCATTGAGGGCAGCCTTGTGCTCCTGCAGAAGTTGGTATGGTGGAATGAGGCTCTTCAGCCATAGCCCTCTGCTCAGCTGAGGGAAATTTCAGTTTGGAATTTTTTGGCACTGTTTTGTTTGTTTGTTGGTTTTTTTTTTAATTTTACTTGAGAAATAATGAGAAAGCTATGCCTATTACTGTTCTCTAGGAGACCTCTGTCTCTACCTACTTTGTTCTCAGTCTTTTATGAGAAGACAGGCGCTTTCACTCCCTGAGAACTCTATCCTGAAAAATATCCTTGCCCCAGCCAACAGAGCAAGATAAAAAGGCAGCAACAAACCCCAGGGAAGGCTGGAGGTCACTACATCCCTCATGCCAGCCCCGGGCACTGCCACCCATCCCATCCCATCCCCACCTGGGGCCACAGGCCAGTACCACCACCTCAACACAGCCCGGAGAGAAGGAGTTGATCTGGGTTGGCACACGGTTAATATTTTCTGACTTAACTGAGATTTTTCTGAACTTCAGCTGCTGCATTTGGTGGTTTATTTTTCCCACTCTCCAGGGTTTTCGTGGGATATCCTGTTCATACATCCAGAGCCTAGTATACAGGTGACCAGAATTTCTCGTATTTAAAGAAAAAACAAAAAACACACACACGCAAGGAGAAAAATGTTTTTTAAACTGTTAAGACAATTTTTTCTACCTCATAAAGAACCAAAAAGAGGCAAAAGCCCAATTTTCCCACCATTACAACCTCAATTCCAGCCCTCACCTGTGTCACTTCTGTTACGCACAGTCCAAAGCACTGCAGCTGCCCTTGTATTTTCTGCCAGTATAATTTTTTAAATACACAAATATTATACTCCAGGGCATGTTTTCCTGGGCCAACAATACATGCCTCATTTTTATTGTGAGGCACAAGCCCTTCGGTTTCATGTCTTTTGACCTCCCAATAAATGTATTAATGACCCTATAAAGCTCTCTCTGGCACGTATTCATATTAATACAATATACTTCTTTGTTTTTCTATTACATAGTAAAAGGGGGGAGAGGGGAAGAGAAGGAAAAAAAAGACAGTTGTTTCAATATCCTTCCACCACAAAACATAGTTCAGAGGGGAAAAAAGCCAACAGTGATCTGAAGATGGATAAATGGCATTATTTAAGCTATATTTTAGCCTGGCTTATTTCTGTTCCTACTTATTTCTCGGTTACCTCCAGTTATGACTCTACTCAGTCCAGTAACAAAGTCCAGCTGCTGCTTTCCACAGCCGCCCGCAGCGAGCTGCCTCCTGCCCACCAAGGGAACCGGCTTCTTCTGCAGGCAGCATCCCGGGGCAGGCTTGGAGAAGAGGCTGGGAGAGGATTTTAAAACAAGAACGTTCCCCCTCCCGCTGCCTCGCTCACACTCCCAGATGCCACGTTCAGCGAGTTGTTTTCAGCCTGGAGCTTGTGAATGGCAAAACAGAGCTCTGAAGGCTTAGGGTGGAGGAAAGTGGCGAATGTGAGCACAAATCCTGCCCTTGGGTTCCCGATCAGGTCACATTTTGTACCTTAAAAAAAATAAACAAATTGCAAAACAACAAAAATCCTGGGGAAATAACTTCTGCCACCATTCCCTCTTATTATTTTTATCCTAAAACAATTAAAATGAATTTACTAGGGGCTTAGTTCAATACTTGAGCTACTCCTCCTTGATCCCATTGAGCGCACTGGGACCATGTTTTGCCGTAACTGGTTTATTTAACCCTCTGTGCACCCATTAGCAAACAATGCCAGTCATAAACAGTTTGCTAAACATTGACGTCGCATCCGCATAGCATAGTACAGTATATCTGTGGACATTTTCCAGTGCTCCAATTTTGCTTTTTGATATAGTGGCTATATTAAAATCCCTATCAAAAACTCGTATCTAATATTGCCGTGCCATTATCAGTCTCTCATTTGCACGGTAGACATAAATATATGTCATTACCTCTTACAGACTCAGCTAGGAAAATAGCGTGCTGTCATATACATCTAACTGATACGGACAGAATATATTCTAACTAACCTTTCAATTAAATCAAATACTTGACAAAATTAAATAGAAAACTCAAAATGAGCACACCAAAGGATGCTCCAAACTTCTGAAGGAGACCACAGTGCTCCGAAACCGCAAACCAACCAGACTAATTATTTTTTACTACTTATGAGACAAATCCAGTAAACTCTAATTTCAGCTTCAGTGTCCTCAGCTCTGCTGCGTACATGGGAAAGGAGGGCAAAGCGGGTTTTACTCCTGCTTAACTCTGGGAATTTTTCCTCCTACTTTGAAAGGAAAAACATCACAGTTCATAAAACGTATCTTTTCTGTTAAAGCAGGACTACTTTTTTCCTTCTAATGTTTCCAAAAAACACTTCAAAAGTTAATAGACGCACATTAGCCAACAACTCTTTCAAAAAGAAGTCTCCAAGCTGATCTCCAAATTTTGATACAGTGGAGAAAGTATCACCAAAAAAAAAAAAAAACCACTCTACAAAACCCATGCACACAACAGGGGTTGGGCATTTGCCAGTATTTTTAACTTCCTAGCAACTTCTTAGCTTCTGTTTATCTTTTATATTTAAGGCAGAATAGATGGAAATATTCATAATTAATAATGACTAAACAAAAAGTTTATTCTTTTTATTAATTTTTAAATTTAGAAAAATATTAAAAAACATGAAGCTGAAGTTATTTGGCAAGCTCTTTGCAATGTACATAAATAAATCTCTTTCAGCAAGTCTCCAAGGGTTTTAGGCAAAACTTTGTGAATGCCAAGGAGGAAATCTAAAAACAATTTCTGGCTTGTTTGTTGAGCCAAAAAAGTGGACATCATGTCCAAAGTACAATTTGAAATATTATTTCTTGCTAAAGAATGAAGTGATGCATGTTTTCAGATCAGGGCTGCCTAGGAAGCTTTCCAGTGAACCAGTGTCACAAAGATTTTAACTCTTCACACCAGCCTCACTGTAGGGCTTGTGTTGCAGTTCTTGGGAGGGAGAAGCAGACCACAATGTAAACTGAGTTTGTTTCTTTGGTTTTGGTGAGCAAAACATTTGTCAGACCTACTCCAGCCTTTTTTAATATCAGTTAATAGGTGGAAAGGCATCGGTGGTCTAGAGCCAATTCATCTGTAGCCTGGTTTATTTAAATTTGTCTATAGAGGATATCCAGCTCACTCCTACTGAAATCTTTAAATTGCCTTCTCTAGCATGAATGAGTCAAATTTCAGAGCAAGCTGAAAAGGCTTGCTCTGAAAGAGCAAGTTAGAAAACAGCTCTATGCTGAAGATCTCACAATGTATTTGTAAATGGGGGTGAGTTTGGTAACAATCGTGAAAGATTTTGGAAATGAAAATCTCTCCTTGCTCCTGATACTCAGAAAAAAGGCACCAGGGTGGAGCTGGGGAAACTCCTAACGTGGTTGATCTTTTCTTCTCTTGCCTTGAACAAGTAGCATCTGGAGGATGTGCAGACTGGCCAGTGTGTCCCTCAGGGTCAGTAGTGTACAAGCTTCCTTATCAAAATTTTGCAGAAGTGTAAACTTTGCATGTAGGGTTATAAATGTGGCACCAAAGGCTGACAGAACACCTACGCGAGAGAAGGTTCTCCAAATGAAGGTTGCATTTTTTAACACTGCCTTGATCGTCCTTTTTAGTGAAGATTTGCTCTGTTTTGTTTCCGTTTATGACAAGTTTTAGTTAAAAATAAACTAGAGTAGAATCTCTTAACTTGCTGTATTTTGCATTTCCCCTCCGTGCCCCTGTGGTACCCTTCCCTTCAGCCCTTTTGTCGCAGCCATTGACATGCAGGGGAGCATGGTGGAAAGCAGCTGGAGCCCACCAGAACACGAGGCAGGGCAATTGCCAGAGGTGGTGTCTAAGAATCATCTCCTACACAATTTTTACAGATATCTGATCCAAAAAGCATCCACTGACTGAGCACAAAACCAGCAAATACTTTTAAGAATGCCTGTACTTGTGCTGCTGTTTCCCCTGATGCAGGAGAGCAGTGGTTTCCTGAACACAAATATAAAAAAGAACGTATTTTACAGCCTACCACTCTTGCCACTCTCCTTGCACAATAAGCTGTAGTTACGGCAGGGACATACTTGCAGGAATCACATGCAGACTTCAACCGTCTGTGCACATTGGTTGTCTGCAGTATCCACCTCTGCAATGAAATGTGCATCTTTAATCAAAACATCAACGGAACAGACGGATTCTTTGTTCAAATAAGGTTTGCTTCAGCTTTGAGATTTCTAACTATTGTTATCGACAATACAAATGAAGGTTTAGGTAAAGCTGCTATATTAATTCGTTCCTTCCCCTGATTAAAAATATCGTACGGTTCACTGAAAATCAGAGAGTTATGATTTTTAAATTCCCGTAGACATCAGCTTCTAGCACACTGTTCTTTTATGCATCACGTCACTTCCCAGTTGCCTTTCGCTGAAAATGAATACAACAAAATCATATACACCAGCTAAAAATTCAATTTTAAATATTCCTTCATCGTAGCTGGTTTTCAAGTGAGTGATTCTCAGGAAAAAAAACATAGGTGTATTTTTGAAAAGGGCGCACATTTGTATTGCCCAGGTTGCATGACGGCATATTACAAAACCCTTGCAAATGTTTCTCTGCTGAGAATGAAAAGTTAAAAACCTTTCCGGAGCTGGTTGTGTGTTAGCATCTAAACCAGAATCCTCCGAGCCTTGCTTTCAGCTTCTTACCACTAAAATTATCGCAAACTTTAATCTCTCGTCATCAGTGATCCTGGTTTGTTCAAATTGGTGAGATGGGTAAAGCTCATTTCTAACAGAAACCTTAGGGCAGGGTTCAGGAGACATCTATGATCATGTTGACATCGGCAGGATACACTCCATATACATGAGCACTGTCTAGTTAGAAAAAAAGACCCACTAATTTGTTTGAGTCAAAACTCAATCATTTCCACCCAAAGGTCCGTTTATTTACTCAACTAAAAGACAGCATTGATTACCTTACATTGACCTACAGAAAATTTTGACTAAAATCCAGCTCTCTTCTAAACAGTGAGTAAAAACCTGACATTACCACCTCACGTTCTTCTTGTCCCTTGGGCCTCCATGGACATTTGCTTGGCAAAAGGCATTTTCAGGATATACTTTTTTTTTTCCAGCAACCAATATTTTTTTTTCTCCAGATTTCATTATGTCGTAGCAATATATAGTAATCTTACATGATATCCTTGCGGAGAAGTTACCTAAATTAGTGAGTTGTGACAGTATTCTCATGTAGGAGAAGACAGGTGATGTAATCAGAGGAAACACTTCACATGTCTCCCAAGCCTGCAAAGGAGGACATGGCTACTGGTGTCCTACAGGACTCCTCTGAGCCTTTTGGATGACGTAGATGGGCCTGTTGAGGTCCTGCACACTGTCCTCGCGTTGGCAGCACCTCCCAAGACATGAGGCACGTCCAGTAGGATCACCCAACCTCACAGCTGCAGCTTCTCCTTGAAGGAATCAAAACCAAAATTGGGCCAGAAGTGGAAATATTAGGAAGGAGTTCACAACGGAACTAGCAAGTATCCTCTCCTGAGCGATGCCTAGAAGAGAAGACTTCAGTGCCCTTCCTTCTGCAAAGTGTCTCCCAAGTTTTAAGGAAAGATTTCTTTTTGTCTTTTTTCCTCACCAAAAAAAAAAAAAAAAGGCAGGAAAAAAAAATCAAAGCATAGGAAATTAATAGAAAACAACTGAAAACATCTGAAAAAAGCAGACACCCAGGCAAGAGCTGTCCCTGTCAGGAGGTTTTCCATAAATCCGAACTTCTCATCATCTGAAGATTTACTTCTTTAGCAACAGATGGTGTGACCCTTACGCAATTAGTTAGCTCTGCTCCTAGAGAGACAGCGCTCTTCAAACCCCGGTGTTGTTGCTGACAGAAACATTTTTAAAGCACTATGCAAACAAGGCTACTTTCCTTAATTGCAGCATGCAAATGGGATGAAGAGGGATGGAAGGAGG
>NC_141562.1:38190234-38335234 GCF_036417535.1 Chlamydotis macqueenii
ATTTATGGGTAGGAACAGAAATTAGACTCGGGCTCTATCACTTAAACAGCACTGTCAAGCACCAGCAGATGCATTGCAGAGCAGGAACGCAAAAATGCACCCCAAAATCCTGTGTTCCTCTGGAGGAATCACAGAAAATAGGAATACCTGGTTTAGAGCCAAGCCCATAAACACACGTGTTTACCTTACCGGGGCCCGAGTGATCCCACGGACAAGAGCTCTTAGCAAAGCACATTTTTAAAAGGCGCAATATTTAACTGATATTATGCTCCCATCTGGAGTGGAATACCTGGATTTGGTTTTGGCGAACGTAGAGATGAGACAAAACAACGTCTGCGCTCCAGCCTGAACTGTCCCTAAGGTTCTCACTGGAAGATGGCAAAAACCTGAAGTCGTCTCTGAACAGCAAGCAAGATTGGTGCAAAATCTGAGCCCTGGGCTGAACACCAACTTCTTCCCCCATTTGTTAAAGCCAGGAATTGGCCGTCCCATGGACACGAGCAGCAGAGGATCACCCTGCCTACCTCCAACGGCCTTAAGCTGCAGCCCAACTTCAACGACTGATGAAAGAGTGCTAAGTAGGAACCTTTTCCCCTCGCTTTAAGCAATTGCAGAAATACCCTTTCCTGTGCCTCAGCTCACCGCCACGCACATGCTCAACCCCATGAAGACACGGGCACTTTCCCATTTCCAAAGAACAGCTGACTTTTTCCCCAAATCAACCTCACGTCATTGATTCCTTCCCTTATCACACTAACCCGCCGCCGCGAGCCGCTCCATCACAGCTCTGCCTCATGGTGCATCCCTCGCTGTGGCTTGTGCTGGCACTGACAAGCCCCCTCTTATTCTTAAGACAGATTTTAGGAGAAACCAGCAAGGTTCGCACAAATTGTGTTTATTTTTGTTGATATGTTCTGCTTATTCTCTCATTCCTACCCAACATTAAAGACTAGCAGAACCATTTGGGCACCAGATATCAATTTCTGATAGCCTTGCACCCGTAATATCTATTCCCCTAAATAAAGTATCTGACTACTCAATTTCTTAAAAAGTTTTTTAAAAAATTTACTCAAAAGTATTAGCAAAAGCACTCTGCTAGATGGTCCCTTACATTAATTTTTACCTACTGACGTTACCACTATTCCGTATGTTTTGCGGGTTTTTTTTTAAAGTGTAACAAATATATCTACCTTTTTATGTATAATTTTATCAGCAAACCTAATAAAAAGATAGTAAAGAAGCAAAGTTAGCTATTAGATAACAGTCCTTGCTGCCAAAAGCCATAATCTGACACAGATTGAGCCTGGTACAGTAGTCAATTAATGGCTCAGTGCTCATACAATAATGACCTACTAACCTGACGGTGTGTTGCTCTCACATTTTGCCGTCCCCGGGGATGCTACTGTCACTGTGTTATCTATTGCCTGCTTCCCTATCAAAGAAAATAAGCAGAGCTGAAATGTATGTACGCATCAAGCTCTGTAGTTCATTGCACACCAACCCCAGCAACTGGAGGAACAATAGATTTATAAGTTTATCCTACATTAAACCAAACATGCCTGACTGCACTGTAAATTACTAAATAATAAACCAGGTGGTGTAAGATCCTGACTTGGACAGAATATAAAAATCTATCAACCTGTAAAATACAATAACCATAAACGTGCTGTGTAGCTGATGGCTCAGGTAAACCATCCACCTCCAGCAAGTGAGGGTTTTCGGGAGTAAATCGCAACAAAAGGTTTCCTAAATTTCGGTCTTGAGCACTTTTTCATTTTACGCAACACCATCAATAGAAGAAATATAATTGAGGTAAAACCAGTGGCAAATGTGTTTGTTTTGTTTACATTTCTTTGTCTCTAATGGAGCTATTTCATGGTAATGTGCTATGTTTCCTCGCATATTGCCACGGGCGTTTAGTCTGATCTCCAAAGAGAAGATGAACTACTGCGTAAGGGCATCCTTCTTCGGTGTTCAAGCCTAACATTCAGATTAGACTGAAGTAGTACGGGAGGTAGAAAATGGAGAAAGCCAAAAGGTCGAGGCATTTCCTACCTTTGAATGGACTAAATCTTCATTTAAAACAAACCCGCAGCCATTGTGTTAGGGTGATAACATATTTTGCATGCCGTCGTAGGCACTGTTGGCCCTACCCCGAATTATATCTGAGATTTTTAATAAGTGCTACCTTTGCTACCAAAATTAATTGCCATGGATGACAGAAAACATTATATCAAGGCGTTCGAAAATGATTCAATAAACTATAACTCCAAAATCTACAATACTAATTAATTCCAGTTTAGGAGCTTTTCAATAGGCAAAGCAGGTTAAATTTATATGATTTACAAACAGTATTTACATTCACAGAGGGATGGCTAATTGCTGCACGGCTTGACATCGTTACAGGAAAATGCTGGGGGATGCAGGCAGTTTAATTAGGGGTGGCTTTAAGTTCACAATAGGACCGGTATCATAGGGCTTTACTACTGTGCTTATATAGGATGATCATACAGTAACACATTTACATATTTTTCTTTCTGTATGCTTTGTCTTTACAACAGAAAATAAAGTAATTTTTGCGTACAGGCAAGCTGACACAGTATGTATTTCCCTCTCGATTTTATTCCCTTGCTTTACAGACCATAAAAAAATGTTTCTTAACCTAACAAAGTGCATACTCAATTGCAGATACATGTGCTTTGCTGATACGTGAGCAAAACACATACAAATTCTGTGTTCTACCTCTCCCAGGTTCCCTCATTTGCTGCTGAGCACCATAAACTCCCACTGAAATTACTGGGGACTCAGTACTCCATCAACAGAGCCCATCATTTGACTGGGTTGAACCTCACACAAAACACACACCCCTCATGAGCTTCAAGGCTGCTCTCCCACCTTTTTGGGAGGAAATCACCTTGCAGGGAATACCTGAGTGTTGGTGAAGCAGCAAGGCCGGCGCCCACAGGAACTTTTCCAACCTCTCCAACATTCCAGGCCAGGTTGGCCGGGTCTCTGAGCAACCTGATCTGGTTGGAGATGTCCCTGCTCCTTGCAGGGGGGTTGGACTGGATGGCCTTTAATTGGTCCCTTCCAACCCTAACTATTCTGTGTTTCTATGATTATGAGCTATCCCATCTCATATTTTTTACAGTGGTTTATCCACTGTTGGACAGGACAGTTACGATCCAGGAACATAAAGGTCATCTGCTGCAGTATCCTACTTCTCCCAGTGTCCAGACACACCCCTTTAGAAGACCGTAATTCTCCTGACTTAGTGTCAGCACAGATGTTTGCATCATCTGCTCTCCTGTGTCTCCCTGTGCAATGGAGTCCCCTCACTTGCCATGAAATGAAACCACCCTCGGGAGCCATTTAAAAAGCCAGAATTATTTCAGCAACCAGTTTGGAATAAGAAAAAAAAAAATACTATATCCAATTAAAAGTGTACACGTAACTTAGATAACAAGGATACCGGTGGCCCACCCACACTAGAATTTGGCCAGGACAGAGGTGGCACACCCACCACTGCAGCGAGTGCTGCGAGATCTCTGCAAGCAGCGCTGGGCCCACGTCCCCATCCCAGGGACCCCAACCGCTGCCAGCGCGGTGCCTCTGTGGCGGGTGCACACGGCTGCAGGAGACAGGAATCAACAGGAGTCTTCGCCTTGGTACTTGGTTCAGAGCCACACCACAGCTCCACAGTAACCACGTTTGTGGCCTCTGACGTTCGTGTTGACTCCTGAGTGGCTGCACAACAGCATCTCTCTGGGCAGGAGCATCTCTTTGTCTCACGCCAGCGGCACTGGGAAGATGCTGATTGCGTGACAGAGGAAAGAGGTTGCCTTTATCCACCACTTCTACATTCAGAAGTTTTTCTTTTACAAACAAAATCACTGGAAAAGTTATAGAAAGAGCCTGAAAACTTTGAATTTCCATTGAGCTGTGTGAACTTTGGTCTTGGACACGTGGAAAAAGCTCAGCCTGTGAAAGTGGTAATGAGCTCTGTATGCATGCCACAGGCCAGTGTCCATGGAAAGTTTTTCTGCACTAGTTAGAAATTGAAATAATTTTCTGGCAGTACATTTCTGATACATAATACCATGTTACAACTGGCAATGGTAAAGTTGTTACGGTCTATTTATCTTTATTTAATTATTTTTACGCACCCATCACTACAGCATCTGGATTCATTAAAAAGATTATATGTAACAATGCATTAAATTAAACCATCTATAGTGGAAAATACAAACTGTTACCATGCCCACAACATCCCAGCCCGTCCAACAACGACAACACCAGCGACAACAAAACGCGAGATCTTTCAACACGCGCAAGTCCAATGGCCAGAGATGTGAAAAAAGCCAAGAAGATGTGTTTCACCGCATGCGTGAGATGAGTGCACTTGGAATCAGGTACCAAATGAAAGGTGTCTGAAGTACGAAGCACCCTAAGACGCCTCTCTTTTGGAGCAGCCTACCTCCAAGTCTGCATTTTTGTTTGAGCTACGAAACTGCAGAGATGATGAATCAAAGATGTCCCTGCTTCTTGCAGGGGAGTTGGATTGGATGACCTTTGAAGGTCCCTTCCAACCCAAACCATTCTATGAGAGACACAGCTGAGATGTTGTTCAGAAAACCAGGACTATAAATGTTTCGCACCATTCAGCAGCCTGGAGTGGTGGGCAACCTAACAACAGTTAGAAGAGATAATTTTGTTCCTCTTTGTATACAAGTGTATTGATTTCACATTCTACACTTTAAGAAAGTGCTGAGATCATTATGTGTCTTTTAATAGATTTTGACTCCAGAGACAAACATGTTGAGAGCCGTCATCATCAAGATGCCTGCTGTCATCGTGCCATCTTCTTAACCTAACGTAAGGAAATTCATATTTAGTGAACGAGGAAATTACTTTGGGTATGTATCATTCAAATCCTTAAGGATTATTGGCTAATTAGGAGCACAGTAATGTAAATTTGCCTTGTGTCAGGTTTTCAGGAACAGTAAAATAACATAATTAAGCAGTGAACAAAGTAGATCATTTAAGCTACTCTTCACTGACAAATGTATATGATGTCTAAATATACCATGGGCTTCTAAACCAGTAACTAATGAGAACTGACTGCACTCACTGGAAAGTCTAAAACAATGGTTTAGAAGAGTGATCGAGTATGTTAGTCTAGAGTAAATA
Organism: Chlamydotis macqueenii; assembly: GCF_036417535.1. Lineage (NCBI taxonomy): Eukaryota > Metazoa > Chordata > Aves > Otidiformes > Otididae > Chlamydotis > Chlamydotis macqueenii. The sequence goes on from NC_141562.1 coordinate 38,195,425, forward strand.
GCTATAACTCATCCCTAGTCCTACTAAGCAGAAGGAGGGTGATGTTTTCAAAGTCTCTCTGGTCTTTGCATATGGAATTGCATACATAGTTTGGGTTTTTATAAACTGCTGTTTCTTTTTTTCCTGCCTTGGTTCACCCTCTGTTTCCAGGTTGGTGACTTTGCATGACACGCACTGCCAGAGCGTTGCGTTGCTCGGTGCACGACCCCTGTCTCACATCTCGTTTGAGCGGCCCTGTCTGAAGTCAGTATCTGTGTGGTACGCGGTTACATCAGGAAGGGTGGCACAAATGGAGAGCGAAGTGACACGAGCCCGTGGCAGAGAGCAGCCACCCATGGAGGATGCTCGCTTCTCCAGACAGTCCCACGCACATTGCTAAGCAACATTTGTGCGAAGCTCCCTACCTCTGCTCGCGCTCATCCTTGCACTGCAACCTCTGACACCAATGCCTGCGTCAGGCAGTCTGGCAAAGGGACCACCCGGGGCAGGGCTCGGCGTAGGAACGGCAAAGGGGCAGGTTTGACATTGGGAGGGCTGGCAGGTGACTTCTTGCTTAGCATTTTGGGTAGCTGCCACCCACAAACAGCCATCGCACCAGAAACAGCTCATGGAAAAACCCCTCTTGGTGCTTCCCCTCCATGGCAACGGTTCACGGGTGGAGGTTTCTATTTTACAAGTAAAGGGTTTCCGGGCCCTCTGGTTTTCCCACTCACACACAATCCGTCTGCCCATACGCTCTTACCCTTTCCTTCTTTCACACACCGACATTAATACTTCTGACTTCTGCAAATTACTGTGCTTATAAGACCCAGCTGCACCCATAGCATGACACAGCCATCTCCCATGTCTCATTTACTGTGAGCTTTTTTTACAATGTAAATACTGTGAATAGTCTTCAGGATGCAGAAAGCCGTCATTGTCAGAGCTCCAGCTTGGTGTAAGGAAGAAGGACACACAAGGTAGGGACAAGGTGGCAGGGACACTCCACACCCTTATCTACTCAACACCACCAGATGTGAAAATATTTTAGAAGATGACAGTTGATCACCTTTCTAGCAGTCATTAAAAAAACCACAGAAGTGCTGTCATGGTTTATGGCACACTTTGCTGACAGTGTTCTCCTAATTCAGGTCTGACGGACACCAACACTCAAATATCCAAGAAAAGTCCAATTCCTAAACATTGCACCTCTGCTAATTTCTGAAAACTCGTACCATTAAAAATGTTCAAACTCACCGTTCCTCCGACTCCAAAGGCATACAATTTTCTTTGGGTTTCCATACCAGAGTTTGCAATTATGTTGAGTAAGTCATTTACAACTGTCTCCTAATCAAAGAGATAATGCATAGAATAAGTGTTTCAGAGCAATTAAATCTTTTTTGTACCATTAACTAAAAAAGGTTATTTTGCAGCCTCTTTGTGCTGTAATGTAACAGCACAAATATAGTGCCTTGTTATCAGTTTAAAAATTGAAACCTCTGTGCATCTTTTTTTCCTTCTGGATTCAAGTTAAGTAAAATTGCCTTTCATGAGAAGTGCTTGCAAATTATCAAAGGCTTCTTTTTAAACAGGCAGAGAGAGTACAGTAGCAAATGCGTTCCTTGCAAAGTAATTGGAATTTCTATCTAAATTATTCCTGGACAAATTAAAAGTGCCAACTATAAGCCAGTTTCTACTGGGAAGAATTCTATTATAGTTTGTATATAGGAAAACTAGAAAACATGCCACAAAATCCTTGGAACAGTCAAAACTATGTTAGGAAGAAGATGGAGAGCTCTCAGTCTCCTGTGATGATTATTAAAAAACCACTTTCAGTGAGATGATTAGGAAAAAAATTGTCAAGTAAACAGAAAAAAATACTTCTCAGACTTATCAGTACATCACAGAGTTAGTTCTTTCCTTCTTTAGGGGTAACATCCAACCGATGGACTTGTTACCATGGATAAAGACTATTTTGATTTTATACAGACTAGCTTTTAAATATTAATTTTCATGCAAAAAGAAAATAATTTTGTAGCTAAAACCTCCACCCTCCTTCCTGGCTCCTAATTCAAGCAGAGAAAAGCACAGTTGTCACCCCCAAATGAAGTAATTTTTAGCCCTCTGTGCCTAAACGCAGCGAGAGCCAGTAAAATAAATCAGCAAGGAGTAAAAGTAAAATTTGCAATAACCCGATACTACTGCCTCATCCTCCCACATCTCAGGACATAAAACTTACTGTCAGAAGAACTCACAGCATGAGAATTAATCAAGGAACTCTTAAAATACTCCAAGCACCTTCCTTCTGATGACTAATTTGCCTTTCCTATTGCAAACTACTAATTTTTTATCTCAATCGATATGTACAAATATACCTCCCCATCAATCACCCGGGGCAAGGACAAACTTCCACTATTTATGTAACACCGACTACAAGATGAAACAAAAATTGACTACAGCTAAGCTGGGCCAGCCGTGACAGCACAGGAGGGAGGGAGGAATGGGGAAAGGAGGGATGAGAGAAGATGTGATGGGCACCCCGGGGAGGACCGAGGGGCCGGTGGGAGCAGAAAGCTTCACCAGGCAGCACCACATGAAACAGAGGTGCAGGAAAACTTGGGCATTGGTAATGTAATGGAAGGAGACAAAAGGTATCTCTTAGAAATGACCAAAACCTAGCTGAAGTCCCAGAGGAAGAAGTTCAGAATGAGCAGGGAAAGGGGAACAATAGAAAAATGTCTGAAATGTAAGAAAAGTGCCCAGAATTGCTCCATGGAGAGGGGAGAGGCCAGAAGAAGTACAGCTACCACTTAGATTAAATCAGAGTGACCCCAGCAGAACCCAGGAGGATGCGGGGATGCAAAAATTGAGGAGATTTTCTCTATCAAGTTGAACACGTTAACAATCACAGAGGATTGAGGAGGGAAGCCATGGAAGTATTTGAAGATGGACTGGAAGAGCACTCATGTAATGTGCATGTAAACATGGGCACATCCAACCCACATGCCTCCTGTACCTCTGGAGACAGCTGCCAGACATTCCCAAAATTTGTGGGCGTGCATGCAAAATCTGTGCAGAGCTCACGAAGCTCTAGACAAGCCCGATGCTTTGGGTTGCCTCCAGATCTGCCAGGACCTGCTGTAGGGACTTGCAAACACGGTGCAATCTCAAACGTGCAGATCTTGGCTTATAAACTGAATGTGCACACTCCTACACAACATACATAAACCCCCGTTTTCTTATTATGCTTGTGTCACCTCAAGGATGTGGAAACCTAATTCAAAAGATGTTTCATGCTAAATAGCTTCTTTCCACATACTGGAAAGAAGTAGAAGTGGTCAGTATGTCTCAGTCTGCACTCCTTAGACAAACTTCCCTAAGGCAACTTTTTCAAAAGAAAAGAAAAACTTTTTCAAAATAAAAATAAAGAGAGGAAACAAGCAGAAGTATTTAAAGGGGACTTATAGGAAAGATGGGGACAGACTTTTTAGCAGACCCTGTTGTGATAGGACAAGGGGTAATGGTTTCAGACTAAAAGAGGGTAGATTCAGACTGGACATAAGGAAAATATTTTTTATGCTGAAGGTGGTGGAACACTGGCCCAGGTTGCCCAGAGAGGTGGTGGATGCCCCATCCCTGGAAACATTCAAGGCCAGGTTGGATGGAGCTCTGAGCAACCTGATCTGGTTGGAGATATCCCTGCTCCTTGCAGGGGGGTTGGACTGGGTGGGCTCTGAAGGTCCCTTCCCACCCAAACCACTCTATGATTCTGTGATTTCAAGTCCTATGGTGCTCTCACAGGAGCACCAAGTCTGGGCTCTTCAACTTTCCACCCAGGAAATTCCTTCCACTTGATCTGGGCTTCCCCCAAAGCAAAAAGATCTGCCACCTCTTCCTTACCAAGAAATAAGATCACAGCAGCCATGGAGTCCAATATTTCAGGAGATTAAATGAAGCAGAGAAAGGGATCAGAGAAGGAAACGGCGACACAAAGCACTGGAAACATGTCACGGGAATTCTCAAGCACTGACTCAAAGCAGAAGGATATTGAAGTTGTCTGTGATTTTTCATGGGCAGCATCCATGTTTTACTGACAAAAATAGACCAATGGCTTGATCACAAATTTAAAACCACTTCTAGCATAAACTCATCCACTAATCATTCCAAATCAACATACATACTGGCACTGTTAGGACAAACCAGAGCAGTAGACGTGAAGGACTGTGAAGGACGTGAAGGACGTAGATGTGAAGGACTGCCAATAGCCCAGAACAAGGAGATACAGGCGGCAAAGATCTGCTTTAGCACGTATTTGGTTGTGCGTAGTTTTGAAGACAAAGCTAAGCTGATGGAATTTAGTAGGACTGCACTTGTGAGAAAGTCACATTATTAAGGTTATAGATGTGCTTAATTACGTTGATTAAATATGGCCCGATTTGTTAGTTTAAGTGAGCAAAGTAGTAAATAATGTTAAATGCTATGGTGGTACGTGGTACTGCTTCTGAGCAAACTTGATTTTATGTAAAAAGAAAAATTTCATTTCAGAGTTGAGGACTCCTACTGTCCTTGCTCTCTGGCAATTGCACAGATTTTTTTTTCCCCTACAAAAAGCACAGGGAGCACAACACAAAAGACTTCTAAGGGGATAAACATTAACCTCTGTGAGACAGGGCAGAGACAGACATACATAGAGCCACACTTGGTTCAAAACTAGAAAATGTATTTCCCTAATCCTTTTGATGCTAATCAATTCGCTTCATTAAACCCTGGCTAAGAATTTAAAATCGGAGATAAGTTTTCACATATTATTAAAACAAAACAAAGCTACAACAAATAAACCGAAACCACACAAGCAAGAGGACTCTCCCCACTGCATCTCATTTCCTTTCGATCACAAAAAGGCCCGAGAGACTCTACATTTGACTCTTGGTACTCCTAGTCAGATGGGCTTTATTAATTAAGGCAAGGAACTTATTGGAATTTACCTTGGAAGACCACACAAGGTAGGTTATTAGAATAATCCGCTTATAAAGAGTAGAAACAAAAAAGCAGTGTAATTGCAATTCATGCTATGTTGGTGTCAGAATGGGTTATTGCACCCACACAGCTAACCTGCCGCGTACCTCTAACAAAACAAAGCAACCTTGTCTGGTCTACTGAAGTTATGGAATTTAATAAATGGAACAAAGAAGACAAATGTGAATCCTCTAAAAATGATAACAACATAATAAATACTTCCAAATTTGAATTATTTGGATGATTCTTGATTCATGATTCGTCATTCATTCCTGATTTGATTCATCGCAGAACATTTTACATCGTAACACTTCCTAACAGAAAACCCAACAAGTAGCTTTATAATAGAATGACCGACGCTGTGGCTAAAATAATTTCACGCAACTCCGTCAAGTGTCCTTGTCTCCCTATGGAGACTCCCTATGGCGTACGCCATACCTGGTCAGAACACGCATGCCACTGAGAGCAGGAGGAGGATGTACGGCAGGAAAGGAGCTCCTTTGGTCCAGAGGGCATTGCGCAGCAGTTCAGGAGAGTTCATATTTGAAATAAGCCTGGCTAGAATTTGCAGATGGCTTTTGCTGCTGTAGCTCTCAAAGTGCTGGAAATTTTGTTGTTATATCTGCTGTGTTTTCCTCTCTCGCTGAATAAGAGTCTGAATCAGCTCCCTGAAAAAGAGAGAAAAAGCAAAGTTAAACTAGACGAAGTCTTGGGAAAGCTGAGGAAGGCCAATAAATTGAAACCTTGTCCACCAATTTTGTATCCCTGTGAAAATCTCATCCCGTTTTAAACACTCAGAAGGAGTAAAATTATTTTCAATGGGAATCTTGCTACTTTGGAAAGTAGAACCTCGGCTCGGCCTGATCTCTAAGTGCCCTGCTCAAAATCTCATTCATATACACAATATCAGACAGCATTGTGTCTTAAGATTATTAGGCTGTGCTGAATATTAATTTAGCTCTGTGCTTACAAAACGACTAACTCAATCAGCGAATTTATTGGAGCCATATTTAAGAAGGGGTATTTATGGATTAGGCGCAGATTTTAGAAATGAAATGGGAGACAATCTAACAAATCTATCAGGAATAAGATCAACAACTTAAAGTTTAAACCAATCATCTTGAGTATATATTTGAACTTGGATATGCAGATGTGGTGCACAAGTCCCAATGGTTCAGCAATACACTCAAAGGATCAACAGCCCTATAGACAGCTAAATTACTTGGAAAGCCAGGGAATTTATCAAACATGAATTTCAAAGTGGATTCTAGCCTGCAGGAAAAAATGGAAGTGCCCATTAACGTACATACAAAATAAATGTTGTCTGCAAGCTCATTCAACTATTTATTTTTGACACAGAACGGGCTAAAGATTTTTAATTTACATAAAAAGGTACACAGACTGTAACCCCTTTGATGGAAGAGATGGGAATAAATAGCATGCAAAAAAGGTTTTGTTTGTTTTTTAAAGAAGCGCTAACAACCTCACAGGTACAACACAAAGGGATCATTTACGCTCCTTCACATCTATTAGTGCATTATTTATAACTAACTCCAATTTGAGAACGTTAGCATTAAATATGTTTCACACATGTAGAGGAAATTCTTACAAACTGATCATATATTATGGATGAAAATTGTTACAGCTACACTGAAACTAGTTAAAGCAGACACGTCTGAACCGAAGGAACACTGACATACGCTGGAGCCCTCCCTAAGTTAGGTGCTGCCTAGCTCCTAGCCTAAGTATTTATTTTACTGACCAAATTAAAAAAAAAAAGTTAAATTCATGTATTGTTGACAGATCATTTATCAAAAATATTTGGTTTTAATAATGAAATATTTCACACCCAAGACTAAAAAAAAATAATAATTGAATCATCATCCACAGACCTTTCAGAACGAAGACCTCGTCTGTATAGAGGGAAGGGCTGAACATCATTTAAATCAGAATCAATGACATATCACTTATATATTATAAACTTATAAATACGCAATTTTTAAATAAAATATATATTTCACCACTAAATTAAATAATCTTAAATCCTCCTAACAATTTTAAGATGTGGCCTACTGCCCAACAGAAAGTTGGCAAAATTGGCATTCGGAAGAACATATCCCTCTTTCAAAAGAAACTCATTAACTATGTTGTAATTCATGGGATTTATACCTTCACTCTTGTGACTGGGGGAGTTTTTTTAAAGCCTCAGACTACTTGAAACAAGTTGCTATGTCTGTCTCTCAGCTTTTACTAAGGTTTAAATTAAGTTCTTAAGTCTTTTCAGAACCAGAAAAGAGATTAAGAGTACTTACTGTTCTTAAAAATATCAGATTTCACTCTTCATTTTTAAAGACTTGTGACTGACAATACCGTGTTTCATAAAAATTGAATGGCACGTTAGCTTTTTCAATTCACATCAAAAATACTTTTTCCATTCAAAATAGGATCCATTGGCAAAGATCTGCTTGAAGACCCAGCCATTGCATTCCCTAGCTTGAAGCTCACACGTGTGAAGAAAGACTAACATAAAACTTCACGGAACAGTATTTCAGCATTACCAACTTGTTGAAATACTTTGTTATTTTTAATAATTTGTCAATAATACAAATGGCATTGCCTACTAAAGCATGCCATACATGGCACCATGGGGCAAGGTATGGAGAAACTCAAGTGAGAGGGGCCTGGAGGTGGCGAGGTCACGTCAGCACATCCCTCCTCGCGGACAACTGAGACTTCTGACATTAACTGCAGAGGAAGTCATAGGTAAGAAACACTTTACCTTTTTCAGTTTGAAATTTAAACACTAATTCCAATTCTGCAATACATGTATAACTAAACAGTAGCCCTATTCTCCAACTGTGCTGAAACGGAGTAAAAATAGAAGCGAGGAGATGAATTATAGCAGCAGGCCTACAAAACAACCTGCATGTGAAAACCCATATGGTGTGTGCAGACCACTTTACCAAACTGCAGCCACCTCAACGCAAGGGGGATTATATCTGAATTTAAAAAAAAAAAAAAACAACCACACAGGGGACTCTCATGATTTATTCAATTTCCTCATAAACAAGAGGATGTTTGCTTGCATGTTAAAGTTTTCAACATATTGGAAGCCATTTGTATATAGGACCTGAGAGATGGAGACAAAATGCTTTATTACTTTATAATACATCACACATAATAAATATTTGTTTAACAAAGCCTGCATGAACTGCATGCGTTAATCAAAATTGAATGTGGCATGACTTGTATGATTAACTAAAAAGTCATATTCCAAATGATAAATAAATGAATATTAACCTTGTGTGTTCATTAATAATGCAAGTTCTCAGTAGTTCACAAACACAACTGATACAGTTAATTGAAGGGGCACATTTTTTAAATATTCATAATTAGAGTTTCACTGTTTCATTCGTTCAGGATTCAAAAGCACATTCCAAGTGCTCTCCAAATTTGAGCCCATCGCATGTCTTCATCCGCCTCTCGATGTGCTTGCAGAGGCGCTGAAGACAAATGGGATGTTAACATGGAAATAAATGTCATTACCTGTTCTTAAGGGAGGATTTTACTTCAAGAGAAGTCCCATCTCAGCAAAGACTTCACCTTTGGTCACCAGCTCCTGAGACAATTAAACTGGTAGGCCATAGCTTTAGAACCTAAGAAACATCGCAGAATCAAACTGCAAAGCAATATCAATATCATCCTACATTAACTTTGCACATGCCCAACATACTACATGTCCTGAGAGCTCAGAAATGGATCCTCCTCTTAACAAAAAAAACCCCAACCAAACAAAAAGAAACTCAAACCCTCACAAAACCAAAGAAGCTCCACAGCTCTTACTCATAAACACGGGCACAAAAGCTGCGGAGCGTTTCTGCCCACCAGCACCCATCAAGGGGCCAAGTCAATGAACAATTTTGACAAAAATGATTGCTTTTGAGCCTAACTCTGTGGTTTTTCTGTACTCTAATCCAAGTACGTAGCTGGTTATGAAAGCCTATCTGCAAACTATTGTGAACCAGCACCTTTGTGCTCGTAAGCACCGTGTAAGCTAATCACACCTACCAATTCAAACATTCAGCATTCACTGTCCACAAAAGAAATTGAATATTTGCTTTCAATTTGTTTGGTTTTTTTTTTTTTACAGATATTCCTGACAATAAACTCTTTCATTAGAATACTGTTAAAAAATGAAAAAAAAAAGTTATTATAAAGTGAGCAAGCACGTTGCCAAAACAAATGTGTTTTAAAATCTGAGCCAATACCTTATGGAAAGCACTTGGGTGTCAGATGCTGCCCAAGTTTTTGTCTGTACACAGCTGGCACATGCACATGTATACATATCTGTGGCACTTTTTGCATCTACTGTCTTGAATGCGTTAGCTGTATGAAAATTATCCTACACATCAGCATCCAGGATACGGGCAGAAACACAAGTAAATGACATCCTTGCTACACCATATTTTATGCCTTGTTTTTATTTCCTTGCCTTGCCTTTCAGTGTAAACAGTAGATGTTGTTATAAGAGGTCAGTTTTATATGCTGGTGCACCACCGAACTGTTTAGGTTTAAAATGACACTACTGTTTAAGACCCAGTAATTTTCAGAACGTATGATTTACTGCTCTGGCACTCTATAAGCCTCATTTCATACCTCCAAGAATGAACTAGTCAAAGTGTTAAATAAACATGAAGTATAAGGCTTGTTTTCTTTCCAAAAGTGCAAGCACTGTGTTACTCTAATGACTAAATATTGTTTAAATATACAACTGAGTGACTAGTTTCACAGTCGATTCTTTCCCCGTGCTTCATTTTATGTATTAATTATTTTGTGTTCAGACAAAGACTTTAATTAAGAAGCATAAAGAGTTTCTGAAGAGTGAAGAAGTAATGGTTTCATCTGCATTAAACTGATTATAAACAGTTACGTTTCTGAAGAAAAAAGGCATCAGGGACAAAAAAAAAAAAAAAAAAAAAAGGGAAAAAAATTCTGAACTAAGCCAGAATCCATTAGAAGTGGAAGGAACTGGTCTCACTCCATGCTCCAGCACACGCCTCCAAAGGGCCCAGGGCAAAGCATCCCTGTTTAGTGATGTCCAGCAGCCGTGCCCTGAGCCGAAGGCACACACACCGCCCCAAAATCTGCAATATGCAGAAGTGAACCTCTTAATCCATTACAAGGGAGGTGCGGAGCCACCGCTGCATCCCATGCGCCCCTGCCTGCAGCCCCGCTGCCAGGATCCTGGCTCATCCCTGCCCTCAAGGGACCTCATAGCCAATGGCCTTTGGCTGGTTTTAAAAACTCAGTATATTTAGCAAAGCATCATCAGCCGTGATGTTCCCAAGATAAAGAAGAAATACTGTTACCTCACTGCAATTCTGTGAATTTAAAAAAAAAAAAAAAAAATCACTTATGGGAACAGAGTACTCAACTAAGGCCCTTGCTCCAACAAAATTTTAATGCTATTTTAAGTAGGAGATTAGTAAAACTTTTTAATGCAAAGTAATGCAGTTCATTAAAGCTACGGAAAGCACTGGGCTATAAAAACTGCTCACAAATATTAGCAACATCGGCAAAAGGAAAAGCTCAAGAGGGAAAGGTGCCCACACGACATCTTCAGTGACACCGTCTCCTAGCACAAGGGTTTGAGGCTTCGGCTTTCCATGTTTTTCAACACAAGACTTTGAGAAAATTTATTTTTTTATGTCAAAAGAGGAAGAAGAAGACTAGGGGATGAAGAAAAAGAGTGCTGAAATGTCAAAGAGAAGGTGTCTTTAATTTTAAGTGCAAGAAAACATGTTCAATCTGGGGTTTGTCATTGCAGACCTGATATCAAACTTACTCGAATTTGTTGAAAGTCATTCCACTGACTATAACGCACTTGGCATCAAAGCCTGTTTCTGGAAATTAAAATTACGCATGTAAAGTCACAGTACATTATAGAGTGATGTTAACGGTGCCTTACATTCCCTCATCTACAATCCCATTCCCAGATGCTTATACATTTGCCAAACCTCATCTCACACTGAAAAACCTCCTAGCTGGATCATGCCTTTGACAGACTGAATTTATCGGAGGTTTTGCCTTTTGCATCGATGAGCGGAGTTTACAATCAATCCCTGCTTGCCCGGAACCGGCAATGGGCATGCGAAGCAGCACCGCCGGGCTCCCTCTGCCACGGCACAGCACCAACCGCCTCCCAACCCGCAGGATGCTGAAATTGTTCAACGAAACATTTTCCAGAGTGGAAAGTAGGACTTAAAATTTGGCAGGAAAAATGGCCTTTCTGTCTGTAATTTGAATTTGGGGTGATTTATACAGGAACAGTCATGGAGAAAAAAGAGAAGAATGAGTTTTCAGTTTTTTGACAAACTTTGGCCAGGCTGAGGGGCCCCCACTGTAACTCCTGCCGAGCATCTCTGCAAACTTTGTGCCTGCTCAGACGTCGCCCAACGAGAGTGGAGTTGTAGCAGAAAGCCTCATGGTTGGCATGACAGATTGCAAGTCATTCTTCAGCTGCACCACATCGCTGCAAGGCCTGCACGCAAATGCCGCACGCTGGACTGAACGTGGGATGCAGCATCTCCACGTGTGGGACTGCAACATCTACAGAGATAGATGAGATATAAGGAAAAATGTTTTGCACTGAGGGTGGTGGAGCACTGGCCGAGGTTGCCCAGAGGTGGTGGATGCCCCATCCCTGGAAACATTCCAGGCCAGGTTGGCTGGGGCTCTGAGCAACCTGATCTGGTTGGAGATGTCCCTGCTCCTTGCGGGGGGGTTGGACTGGGTGGGCTTTAAAGGTCCCTTCCAACCCAAACCATTCTGTGATTCTATGATTCTATATCTCTTTTTCCTCAGTTTTCTGCCTTGACGGTCTTAAATCAGACCTTTAACGTCATTGGAGCGTAGGGGGATTTCTGCAGTTTAATACAGCTACACCTTTTACTAACAGTCACATCCTCCAGCTCTGACATGACTGGAGAGAAAAGATCTGTAGGGAAATGTAGAACCAAGAGCCATAAGACATTGGGTTACAGTTCATGAGAATTTGCAATTTAAGTATATGATGACTGAAAAAGATGTAGATGCCTTGTGAAACTTGTCTTTTATCTGATCCATCTGCAGGCCGGTTAATTAAAGCCACCAACATGCTGCAAAACCACAATTATCCAGTGAGCACTTCCTTATATTAATGCAATTTATAACCCACACCATTCTCCGACCATTAAAAATGAATCGATAAATAAATAAGAAAAAGCAGAGCCTTTTATTTTTGCCGTAGCAAGTGTTGGTCCGCATGTTGCCCACAGCCCAGCTCAGTTTGAGGCCCGGATCCTCCAGCTGATAAAGCCCTGGGCCGAGGTCACGGGATCTCCGGGTTGCAAAATACTTTTCCATGTAAAAATGCAAATAACTGCACACAAGAAAAATGAAAAAAAAAAACAAAACAACAGATCAATAAGTTATTTGCTGTTTTCTGTGATGTTGAGATTTCCCTATGAAATCACCAAGAAAAAAAACAAACAGTATTCCCATCAAACCTTCCTTCTTCAGGAAGCAGCATCTGAAAAATAGATAGGGGAAAACTGCATCATCGGATGCACCGAGTGCTGGAGATGTTATCCCGTGCTGGAAAAATATCGGAGGGAAGTTTTAAGTGCCCTACCTGATGCAATAAAAATACCAATAGAGTATGTCCTAAATTTTGTATTCTTCATTTAACAAAAGACACTGCCACCGATAAATATCAGAACAGATTTGTTAATGCTGCACTATTGGCAGCTAAAAACAGATCACTGTAGACTGGAAGACTGAACAACTGCCAACCAGTAATAAATGGATGGCTCAGCCGAAGGATTTACTGCCAATGGGGGGAAAAAGGAGAGCTATGTGAACAGAAATAAACTGCAAGAATTGAAGAAAACACAAAATTTCTTGCAGACTTCCTTCAAAATACAAATTGGTTGGCAGCAGCCAGATGAAAGAAGGAGAAAGCCCAGACAATTTGAAGAAAGCCGCTGGGCTCCTCCTCTGCCCAGACTGCCGCGCTGCATCTATACCCATAGGCAAGTTCTCCCAAATAATAATAAAAATTTAAAAAATACATAATTTTTTCAGATAATATTTATTTAAACTTCATATGTTCAAGCAGAGGCAGAACTCTGGACCTGGACCCAGTTCTCCAGTTGGATACACAGGAGTGTAATTGATAGAGCACAAAATTTACGTAAGACATCATATTTTCCTAGAGCACAAACTAGACCTATCAGGTACGAACTTCTGTGTGGCATGTTCTTGATCTTAACAGGAATAGTTTCAGGACAAGATAGCTGTACAGTACTCTGTCGTGGTTAAAGGTACCAACTTGAACCGAAGTCCCAGCGAAGAGGGGCCAGTGTGCGCGGAGGGTCTGGAGCAGCACTAACAAGCCCTGCTCACTCTATTAAAAAAAAAAAAAAAATCAAAAGGCAGAAAAAGTTACCCAGCAAACTGAAAGATATGAACTTGATAATTACTTGGAACCAAATTAATATCAGGATGGCTGCCATTATTCTCTGAGGACGACCATTTCATCTACTGTGCAGGTGTACTTTCCAAGAGTGGATCATGCTGATGAAAGACTGCAAGAATTTCAATGACACCTTGAGGGATCTTATGAATAAAATATAAAAAATGGACATCTCCTTTGTATAGGAAGATTTTAATGCAAAAACTGTAATAGGTTTATAAGTTACACCAAGAAAATAAGGAAGGTTTATTCTATCTTCGGCTGAAGATAGACAGATATTGCCAAGTCAAAGTTTTTCATAATCGCAAGAGGCTCCTCTTTCAAAAACTCATGTTACCTCTGTGCTGGACTCTTAGCTAAGCAGATTAACCACACACTCATAAACCAACATAACTAAGAAGTGACCTTTTCTCCTCCAGTTCTTGGAAATTGGAAAGTATGAAAATCAGAGCAGGTTTGGGTGCAGACTCACCGATGACACGAAGCTGTGTGGTGCTGTCGACACGCTGGAGGGGAGGGATGCCATCCAGGGGGACCTTGACAGCCTGGAGAGGTGGGCCTGTGCCAACCTCATGAAGTTCAACCAGGCCAAGTGCAAGGTCCTGCACCTGGGTCATGGCAATCCCAGGCACAAATCCAGGCTGGGCGGGGAATGGATTGAGAGCTGCCCTGAGGAGAAGGACTTGGGAGTGCTGGTGGACGAGAAGCTCAACATGAGCCAGCAATGCATGCTTGCGGCCCAGAAAGCCAACTGCATCCTGGGCTGCATCCAAAGGAGCATGGCCAGCGAGGGAGGTGATTCTGTCCCTCTGCTCTGCTCTGGTGATACCCCACCTGGAGTACTGCATCCAGCTTTGGAGTCCCCAACAGTCGAGAGAGTCCAGAGGAGGCCATGAAGATGATGAGAGGGCTGGAGCAGCTCTCCTGTGAGGACAGGCTGAGAGAGCTGGGGCTGTTCAGCCTGGAGAAGAGGAGGTCCTGGGTGACCTTATAGCAGCCTTCCAATGGCTAAAGGGGGCCTACAGGAAAGATGGGGAGAGCCTCTTCAGTAGGGCCTGTTGTGAAAGAATGAGGGGTAATGGCTTTAAAACAGAGAGAGGCAGATTCAGACTGGATATAAAGAAGACATTTTTTACACTGAGGGTGGTGGAGCACTGGCCCAGGTTGCCCAGAGAGGTGGTGGAGGCCCCATCCCTGGAAACATTCAAGGCCAGGTTGGATGGGGCTCTGAGCAACCTGATCTGGTTGGAGATGTCCCTGCTCCTTGCAGGGAGGTTGGACTGGGTGGCCTTTAAAGGTCCCTTCCAACCCAAACCATTCTGGGATTCTATGAAATCTCCACTCTTTCTCTGGGCACTTTACAGGAACAAGCAGCAGAGCGCAAAGCACAGCAGGATTTAATAGCAAATCCAGTCGTCAGAGCAGGACAGGAGCAGGGTAGGGAAGGCTTCTAACTGCAGACAGAGGACAAAATTGAGTGAAGCCACACAGCAGCCAAAACTCCTCCCCATTGAGAAGAGTGGAGGTGTTCACCTATAAACCTCAAAGAGCCCTGATGTGTGATTCCCACGATACCTGTGAAATTACCATCCCCCACCACTTTCTATAAGGTTTTTAAGCTCTTTCACTCTGGGAGGGGTGAGGGGGAAGAGAAGATAGGAAGGAAGAACTGGGTCAAGAGCAGAGGGGTTCCTGCGAAGTGTCCCGGCATGGCATGACCAGTGCTGCCAGAGCAGGACATGCGGCGAGAGGCGGTGATTCAAAGGGTCGCTCTGGAAGCAAGCACAGTCAGCTCAGAAAACGTGCAGCAGGCAGCTGGGATGACGGCAAGGAAAGGGAGAGAGCCATGTAAGGATGTCACTGACAGGGACGGAGAGAGAAGCGGAAAGTAGAAAGATCACCTTTTGTCGATCTAATGCTGCCGTCAAAATCCCAGGTACAGCGCGACGGGCTGTGCCTCCCACCACGCGCTCCTCCGGGGAGGAGTCTCCCGGCGACGCGACGCGGCGTGGCAGCACGCTACTCGAACCGGCAGCCTTGCAAAACGCATACGTTCGCCTGCTAATCTGCATGGCGGCGGTTTGCGTGGCGTAAGCTGTGTCGGTTCAAGGGTGTTTCACTAGCACAGCTTATTGGGGACTGCATGTTCTCCAGGGTGCAAGCCAAGCTCTACATCAAAGCCTGATTGAGCAGAAAATATGTGCTAATGTTCACAGCAGTACTCTATTATAGCATAAGTATGCTTGTAAATATTCACTACATGTTATTACGCCATTTGAACCAGGAATATTGCAGGGTGAAAGGTCGGCCCTAATGCTCTCTCAGGAGGCAGCAGTTTTGAATATAACCAAATGGGATAATGGTCAGGAATACCCAGAGGGGGCAATGTAGCACATCGTAAAGAATTGTGCTGCGAGTTTTAAGTTTTCAGGACAACAAAGATGCCAAGGAGATGGCTCATAAGCAGTCATTATTAATGGAATGACAAGGGTAATGTTAAGCAGGATGTCTTTACTATAATAAATCTTGTCCCTGCGCCATTAGTAGTCCTTACAACTGCAAATAGCAGTTAGGTTATAACCTAACATGGCAGAATTTTATCCTCTCAATCTCTAATGTATTTTATAATGCTATTAAAGTCAGGAATAGCAACTGTTTAAGCTCACTTAATCTGTGAGAAGTTTAAACACGAATTTTAAATGCGAAATCTGCTTTGATAGTAGTTTCTCTTAATTAAATAGATGAAGTAGCTCTTTCTAAGCATACACTGGGCTGTACTAGAGGGTCTGGGGAACACTGTTGAATTTAAAGCATTAAATATCTTCCTTCAGATGTAACTCTTGCATTCTAAAAAAGAGATAGTTTTTCTTTTCATTTTAAAAGCTTCTTCTAGATTAATTTATGGAATTTTTCTATTGTTACAATATTGTGGTTTTCTAGTCTGGAAATAAAATGCTATTTTTTTTTCCTTGAAACAAACTCTTTTGGGTGAATTAGAGTTTTCTTTTTTTTTCTTTTCTTTTCTTTTCTTTTCTTTTCTTTTCTTTTCTTTTCTTTTCTTTTCTTTTCTTTTCTTTTCTGTATTTTCTTTTTTATTTTCTTCTTTTTTTCTTCTTCTTCTCATCTCTTCTCTCACTTTCCCTTGCCCTCTCTTCTCTTCTCTTCTCTTCTCTTCTCTTCTCTTCTCTTCTCTTCTCTCACCTTCCCTTGCCCTCTCTTCTCCTCTCTTCTCCTCTCCTCTCCAGTCCTCTCCAGTCCTCTCCAGTCCTCTCCAGTCTTCTCTTCTCCGGTCCTCTCTTCTCCTCTCCTCTCCGGTCCTCTCTTCTCCTCACTTCTCTTTTCTGGATCAAATTCTGTTCTCAACACAGCAAAGTAAATCAACAACCCTTTTCACAAAAATGACATTATTCCAGATTGACATTTTATGTTCATTCAGAGTTTGATCCAAAGACAATATATTACTTTTGAAATCTTTCTTCAAGTCATAGGGAAAGTAGTAACATAATTGCAAAGAATAAATAAATAAATAATTTGAATGGTATTACAGAAGAGCAATTATTCATCTTAATGTATCAAATTTGGATATGTTAAATGGATCCTGAATCTTAGCTAACTGTTTTATAAATATTTAAACAGCTTCACTGCTAGCTATCCATTTCACCTGCTTTGTTTTTCTTCTACTGATCTTCCAGAAATAGCTATGGAAATCACCAGTTCAATCAACTCTGTGTAACACTGTGGCAGAGCCGTCACTGCATCATGACAGATTGAACCCAGAGTATTAATCAGGAGTCAGCGGAGTATCAGCTAATATGATCAGGACCATCTCCAACCATTCTGGTGTT
Organism: Chlamydotis macqueenii; assembly: GCF_036417535.1. Classification (NCBI taxonomy): domain Eukaryota; kingdom Metazoa; phylum Chordata; class Aves; order Otidiformes; family Otididae; genus Chlamydotis; species Chlamydotis macqueenii. Next base: position 38,212,780 of record NC_141562.1, read on the forward strand.
CAGCGTCCTTCTTGACAGCCTTTCTTTTCTGAAAGTTGCCAGAAAGCCTACTAAACTTCTACAAGAAATTTGAAAATCAGCAAAATGAAGGAATCACAGTGGTTCTTGCATATCCTTTCAAAAAACCCCAATATTCAGAATGTATTTTACCTGGTAAAAAAGTCTGGAAAACAATAAATAAAATTGAAATATCTGGCCCTTGCCTTGTTCAGATGACTATTCTACTCTTTCCTGCTGGCACTGGCACACAACTCACCAGATCCTGCATCCTACAGCTGTGCTCTCTGGGCTTGCTCAGGACCCATCCCTCCACCTGGCAATGCTGGTGTCTTTCTGTGCAGAACAGCAACTGAATTGGGCTCTAATCCTTCAAAAACACTGACACCAACTTTACCACAGATTAATACTCCCAAGAATTCTTCTAGGGACTGTTTGAGTTTGTCATATTGGACTTCTGTTTCTTTGGAATAAAAGATGTTTGTGTTCTACTATTTCAATTTAATTCACTTTTTTTTTAATTTTAGTGATTCTAAATTCAAGATGGATATTCTATTCCCCAAAATGAAAGCTAAGAATGGTTCCCTTTAATATTCACATAGGACATGTGCACAGCAAGTCTTTTAGCATCTTGTACATCCATTTTTCTCAACGGAAAAATGGGACGCAGATTGTAGGTGACTTACCCTGTGTCATTCAGTGGTGATAATGAAATCGGACCTCCAGAGTACAAGCCCACTGCTTTATTCATTGGGGCACCCTGCCAAATCACACTTTGGGCTGTTGGGAATGAAATCACCTTTCCTTGCTGCAGTTAGGGTTTGGGGAATACATCTGAAGACATGTGCCTAAGCCAGGCCGATCCAAATTAGTCACCTGTGCTTTGAAGATACGCCGATCCAGCTGGAATCCAGTGAGAAGATGAGATACCTAATGGAGATAATTTGCTTTTCTTTGCCAGTTCCTCCCTGTCCTGTAGTGCCAGAAGACCTCCCCCAGGTGACAATATACCCTTTCTTTCACCGCAAAAGAAGGGCAGGTCATTATTCTGAAGGCTTTGGGTTCAGACCTTGAAAATATATCCGAAGGGTAATTACAGAAAGTAACTTATTGGGTTTTTTTTTAAGAAGTATGGATATAAATATCACCAGTTCAATACCATTCTTGAGATGCAAAAGTGGAGTCCTTACAAGCAATCTTAATTTCATGGAAATACTACAAAAGCACATCAGAAGTTGGATGAAAGCAGTGAATAAAGGAATTCAGCCACCTCAGAAGTGATTTCCAGAAGACCCCAGCCTTTCCTGGGCTTTCCCTCGGCTGTCACCCTGCCCAACACCTCTCCCACATTGTTATTGCCCCTGTCCCAGTCTGTACATTTCATGGAGACAACGGCACATGTTGCACGGCAGGAGCGGGCAGACCAGCCGCAAGAGGCAGACAGGAGCTGGAGAGGCACCGCGGATCCGTTTTTCCCACCCAAATGCAAAGCAGAGCGCCGAGTGCTCGAGAGGTCTGCTCTCTGGTGAGGTTCAACATTAAGATGTGACAAGCTCCTTATATACAAGAGGATAAATGATATGCAAAGTCCATACTCTTTGTTCTGACAAGTGTCCAGAGGGAAAATTCTTGAGATAAAGCTGTAGCTTTCTACGGCACAAGGGTAGGGTGGGCAGAATGAAGATTTTATCAAAGAAGTTGAGCATTGAAACACTAAAAAACACCACATTGCCGTCTCGCTGCACCTTTTCACCCTCCTTGGTGTGTTGCCCTTACCTCCCACCCAGCCATTTGGCATTACTGAGCATCACCCTCACCCACTGGGAGGATTTTTTTCCTTTTTTTTTAACATATATAGGAAGAGATCACCACATAAGAAGTCTTTCTTTTCCCCTCTGAGGAAAGAGGTATTATACCTGCTGGTATTATACCTGCCTGGCCTTGGTCTCACGTGGAAAGACCACTCTGTGTTTCTGAGTGACCGGTGACGGGGCAGAGACCTCTCTGAAATCCCCACGATGAAGTGCAGAGTTTGGCTGGGCGCCCACCTTTCCTTTCTATTTCAAATCCTCGCAGCAGCGAGACAGAGAGAGAGGAATTAAAAACAGATAATTTCAATAAAATGGCTAAATAGAGACCAGAGATGTCCATCTGGGTGTGCAGACTCAGGTAAGCCCTAACGCTCCTCCAGAAAAGAAACTGGTGCAGCTTTTTATCCTTCATTTCAGCACCACGACCCCTTTATATATCGTCTTGCCCCAGCGACACTAAGTCCGAAGAAACTTTTCCACGCATGCAGGGAAAGCTGCAAGTCCCCACCGCCAAACGCTGGCGGCACTTACGGCATGCCAAAAGGAGGCGGTTATCTTATTGAAGCAAATTTGGGCATTTTTTAATTAAGCCCAGAGATCTGTAAGGCTTTCATTGCATTTGGTATTTTTGTGGCAGGCAATAGATAAATCCAGACATAAAAGAAACAAATTGTTGATTAAAAGAAGTGTTGGTTTTTATGTAAATACGACGTCAACATTAAAATTTACCTCAATACCGTAGAGCTCATCGACTACTAGACATTGTTTTAGTGCACACAGTATGCCTCCACAACAAGGCAATAAGTCCCAAAGACTTATGTAAAATATCTCTTTTTTAATCATGTCTACTTTCATAGACAAAAGTAATCACTAAAAAGCCAGTGGCTACAAAAACTGCAAACAAAATGAACCTTTAAAAGCTAATGACTTAAGGGTGATTTTACAGACATATAAAGTATGTTAGGGGCTTACACTATTTGTCATTAACACATATTTTGAAAGCTTGGCTAATATAATGTGACACAAAATTAGTCAAACACAATTCATGCAATATTGTTTAATTTTACTCCTCATTTAACTTGGTTTTAAGCAAAATCATTATGTCACATGATAACATTCACTCGAACAAGAAATATTTTATAATGGTGTCTACGTTTAGAAATGAGTTATTATGAGCTACATGCTGAACACATTCTTAACTATGAAAACTATAAAGCTAATAGCTTAATCATATTTTGACAACATCTACATACTTTATGCATTATTTACAAGAAAGATATAAAATGAAACTACTGAATATCTTGCCCCATACTTCACAGTCATAGTTAACTGGTTAAAAATATAACACATTTATCTTGCGGTGGCTTTAGATTTGCATAGGAATATTTGCATACCATGTTGCTATGTGCTCTTAATGTAAAATTTAACCTTTGTACTTTCTCTCTGATGTGTAAGGTATACTCATTAAGTTAAAAATAATGGTAAAAATAAGTCTGCTGGTGATATACAGTCCATGGATTATTCCCTCGAGTGGTGAGGAAAGGTAAAATGTGGGTGGGAAAACGTTTAATTGAATTAACTCCTCATTTCCTATATTTTTATTCCAAATTTCACTGGCAGAGCAATTTGCATGGTATTTGTCAACCATGTGAACGGCATGAAGTTTGACTTTCAGCGCTGCGGCTCTCAGCGCCCTTTAATCCTATGCGGAAAGAGGGATTTCGAGGTGCCGGTGGAGATCTAAATGTCTGACATCTTTTAACGGCATGGCCGTTCGCTGAGCATCAGGACTCAACAAGAAGCATGTGTCTTGGGTCAGCGTTGGAAGAAGGGGTTGCTGTGGTTAAACCTTGGGACAGAGTTCATAACTCTCAGATTTGCTCCAGTTTTCTACTACTCAGAAGCCCAAAATGCCACTTTTTTTTCTTCTCCAAAAGTTCTAAATAGTTCTAAATAACTCCTAAAAGAAACAGCCATATTTTTGGCCACTCCTCATTTAGATGATGCTTTTAAAGTAAAAACATCACCTTTCTGTACACAAAGCATATTGATGTTAGAGACCAGAAGAGTATATGAGCCACCAGAGCTTTGTTTTCTGCTCTGAGAAAATACGGATGAATCTGCTGAACACTACACAGCAGTTTCACAGGTTAACGGCTCCCCAGCAATTAATGATGGCACCTTCTGTTTTCCTTGCCAAAAAAAATTCATGCGAGTACCGCCCTGCAATGCTACTTCTGTTACCGGCTGCAGGCTCCTTCTCAATCCCCCCCCAAAAAAAACCCTTTGTGTGAAGAAATTCTGCATGACTTGCTTACGTGCAGTAATTGGACCATTATTTTTTTTCTTTTTTAGGGCAGATCTCACGTTGGCGTTTCTCTGTGCTGACCCACCGACGACCTCCGCCGTTGACCTCAAAGGACTACTTTCTCTTTTGGTAAGAGATAATTCAGTCTCCCTGGTATGCCTCCTGGGCACAGTCAAAATTATGTCTGGTGATTCTGCGGCGTGGACTACTGTCTGCTAAGGACTGAGCGAATACCGCGACGTTCAATTAATTCAGGACCTCGGCATGGCCTTGAACTGCCCTCCCCGACAGGGAACGTCTCCTGCCACGTGCCCGCCCCATCCCCGCGGAGCCCTCACCTCTAATAAACACCGCTCTTTAAACACGGGCAGGAGCGTTTGGAGGATATGTAAATGCGTTAATTTTTCATAAAGCCGGTTAGTTAGCGCCCAGTACTCCCTGTCAGCTCCTCAACGAGGTGGGACACGTGGACGCCGCGTAGCAATGCTTTGCTGCTGCTGCGAGGAGGATCGTACAGCCCCAGAAAGTTTTAAATAAATAGCAAGAGGTGAAATTCTCAGCAATGAGCCAGGGTAGGAATTCAGTATTGGACTTCCACTTATTTACTGCCTCATCCAGACCTGCCCGGCGTGCGCTGGTGATGGTTCTTGTAAAGATGCTCAGCGAGGTAAATAAACGCCGGAGCGGCGGCAACTGGCTGTTATTACAGCACCGAGCGGAGGTGTACAGAGCGGGAAATAACTCTCCCAGGGATAAATTACATGTGATGAGGGCCAAAAGAATACAGCTCCTATTTCAGGAAGTCTTCCAGGCAAAAGCAGAGATTTGGCAGTTTTAGCGTTCCTTTCAAGACAATACACGTACACCAAAAACATTACTCTTCACAGAGTACCCCAGAGGCCTTTCCAATCATCTGGATGCTCGCAGTTATTCCATTCCCTCAAATTCAACACAGATCTTCTTTATTAATTTTAATTTGTCATCAATAACCTGACAGGCTCTCTTTCGGCAAGAAATACTGTATTAACTGTTTCACTCACTGTGGCAGCTATTAAAAATGTGATAATGATTAGCAGTAATGAGGTCAAATAGAATAATGTGAGTATAAGTTGCTACCAGCGAAATATATAACACAAGAGGATTTATTATGTTCACTTGCTGAAATGTAATTTAAAAACAGGATATTACCACCTGCTATGCTGGCTCATAGGGTTATCCAGATCATTTAAGCATTTCCTGCTAATATGTTTATTTGCTTCTGGCAGATATTACCACTACTGTATTTCAAATAACTACACTTAAAACAAAGTTAATTGTTCCTATCTGCTTAATATAAATAGGATTATGTAAAGCAATGATTAGATAACTAACTGGCAAACAAAAGTATTTGAGCATTGGTATCATTTAGGAAAAAAATGATGCAATAACGCCGAGAGTGGCGGGCAATAAATCAGGTGTGCGAAAAGCAGATCTCCAGTGAAGAAACTTTTCGTAGGTACGGAGTGGAGATGGGTAAGTGCTGTACGGCCAGAGCTGCTGACGTACGGCCCCTCAAGAAGAGAGAGCTGACAGATTTTAAATATCGAGGCAAACTAAGTGAAACATTAAAACTTGATCAATACGAAAAAAACGGTACATAATCTCATTACGTACCTGTGTTCTCTTAAACAGATTTCACATGGTGACATCGTCATATTACTTTTCAGTTTGTTGATCTGAATAGATTGATCCTTGGTTTTCACTGCAGCGACACAGAGCGATTTGACAGGGACCTGGATGACACTGCAGGTATGCTTCAGCTACAAAAGATAAGTTTAATTTAAAAAAAAAAATGCTCATTCTCATCTGACTGAGCTTTAATTTTGAGCAGAGATTACAGAGTTAGGCCAAATTCTGCTTCTGCTTATGCTTTTTTAAATCCCCTGAACAAAGCCAGAACTCAGCCTTGAACCTGCGCAGTGTAAAGCATGATTCAGCCACCAGCAAGGAGACCCTTGTGCCCTGGGAAGACAAACTGGCAGAACTGGAACCTGCTGGAAAAAGGAGACAGCAAGAGGATGACTTCCCTTGGGATAAAAGTGATAGCCATGCTGTCTCCCCAGCCAATCCCTCCATGACCAGGTTGGAGGGACTGGATTTTTGGAAAATATCTGTCAGCAGTTTTACGCTATGCTTTCATTTTCATTACATTTGGCTTTTCAATAAAATTTGTCATATAAATAATAAAATAGCAACACATGAGCAAAAGCAGATGTATAAAGGATTTCTGTAAGAAGAACGGATGTTGCAAGTCAAGCCAAAATACACGTCACAAATAGACATTTTAGAAACAGAAAACAATATGCATGTATACTTATCTGTCCTATTTAAACAGCTTTTTAATCTGCCACAGGTTTTTCCATGTTATCTTACATATACCTGTTGAACAAATCCATATATAAAGTGGGATTTCCTGAGATTTACATAACCTTTACTTTTTAAAAAGCTTGCTTCAGTGGATAGTGCTTTATTCCTAGTGAAGAAAGAGCATGCTGGAGATTGAAGGCAACTATCAACACGAAGCCCTGAGCTGTAATTAATTATGAGGCAAGGACTTTCTCCTGTATCTTCCCAAACACCACCAATAGGGTCACTCTTCATCTTCATTGAAAAAGCAAGACATCTAACGATGATGAAGAAGAGATACCATTTTTATATTGATAGAATGGCAGTATGCGACATGCAGAAGAGGTGGAATAGGAATATTCCACTACAGAGCCTAGGAGCTTTGTCTGCCTTTTTCAGCATCCTATTTCCAACACCAGCAATGAAAACACGATGGTCCTGAGCTTTGGTGGCACTGAGACCACAGGAAGCCCTAGAAGCCATCATTTCTGCTCCTAGCAGGATCCCTTCCATGCAATGACAACGCCCATCTCCCTCAACATCCGATTTCTGCCCTGTAACTAATGCAGGGGGCAAGGCTCAGCCCAGAGACCCTAATAATTATTGGCTGGAATAATTGAGCTCCTCAGAGACTTTCCCCATGCAATGTTGGCATTAAGAGACTCATGCCAAGCTTGCACCATCTCTTTCCTGAGTTTGGGTTTGTGCTTCTCAGGAAAAGAAAGAAAGAAGGGGGAAAATAATTTTTTTAAAGAGTGAGAGGTAGGGAGATAGATCAGAGCTGTGCAAAGGTCAAGTGATTGATAACACGGCATAGGGAAGGGTGGAGGGACAAATTAAGCGCCGACTCCTAAGCGCCCCGTGTGCCACATGTTGCGAGCGCAATTTCGGGAGCGTTGCTTCCTGGTGGCAAAGCCAATCACTGACGCCGTGTTGCGAGGAGAAGTCATCGGGGGCCGCCCAGCTCTTGTAAGCGTACGCAGGTACCCGTCAGCCCTCGGCACTTGTGCTCCTCCTCTGATGTAACGCCGCCGCTGACTTTACATATCAGCTAAATTTGAATTGATGATAGGTACAGTGTTTGTAATGCTACATCAAGCGGCGCCTGTGTCTGGCATTTATTTGTGCTATTGCTTTGGCAGCTTCTTCCAGAGCCTCCTCTCATCTGACATGTCAGGTCTACAATCAAAGAGGAATAGTGAATTCACTTTTACAGTTAGGCAAGCTGAATGCTATTACCCGTGTATTTGTCACCAACCTGCAGATCCCAGCCTCTAATCTGCCATCTGGATGGATGCTACAAAGTTAAGAGCCAGGGACATGCATTTCTCAGTAACTACCTGCTGTCAGCTATTATTTTAAGGATCCTGTGATTTTCTTTTATTTTGACTAGAAAAAACAAGGCAGCTGCAGTAATAAAAAGGCATATCAACTAGTCACTTTCTGGCAGATTTGTCACTGGTGTGGATACAGTAGTGGTATTTTTTGTTAGCAAATGTATACAGTGGAATATAATATTGTAAATCTGTAGTGCGTTCTTCACAAAGAAAAAAAAAAAAAACAACCTTTTTAGAACCTTGTATACCAGTCAGCAAAATAAAAAATGAAAACGCATTTGTTTTCACCTTATTGTACACATGTATTATATTTTTCTTTTACAATATTGTCCATTGTGTGCAACATACTTTGTAAATACCATGTTTGGTTTTAAAAATTGCTACTGTCCTCCAATTTTAGTGGAGTTCTGACAGTTGCATACTCAGTTACTGCCCAAGTCCTGGGCTGTAAATATTTGCTGAGAAGAATTGGAGGTTTTATGTTTGGAGAATCTGGAGAATAAGATTAACTTTTCAATTAACAATTGAACAATTAACAATTTTCAAATTAATTTATTTTAATAATGCTTTAAAAAAACACAGGCAAGAAATGCAATGATGGAAAACTATACCGGACCAAATTAATCCCTCGTGTGACTCTATTTCAGTCAACATAGTTATATCGGGATAAAATGATAATTAATTGTTATTAATGTGAGTATGAAGCAAGTGACGAGAATAGTGGGAGTGCAAAACGTGTACCCAGTTCAGTTCCTGTGCTTGTATGCAAGAACAAATTGTTCCATTTTCAAACGGCCTCACATCATTTTAGATTATAAAGAAATTGTTTTGCTTTCGTATTTTCTTTTTTAAAAGTTCTTTGACAAAGATCCTACCTGTAGTTCTCAGTCTATGGCTACATTAAATAGTAAAAAAGAAAGTCCTTATATGATGTCCTTAGGACATGGAAACCCAGCTCCAGAGACCCGGGGTGCCCACGGCTGCTGGGACATCCCCACAGTGTAGGGCCAGAATCCCGCACACAGCCCCACTACGACGCATCTCGCCCGGAGCCTCACGTGAGGACCATGTACTCTGGTTTTGCAGAGTGAAATGATGCTTTGGCCCTAAAAACCAGGAAACTTGAGTAAATGCTTTCCCTTGGTTACCATGTCCTCCTCACCACCCTAAACGCAGGCATCTCCCTTGGTGCACACACACTGCAGCCCCCTCTTTTTGCCATAAGCCCATCCTGGTGCCCTTGCTGGAGGGGATGGAGATCATGAACCTTGCAAACCTCTGCCTCCCAGACCCCAACGCTTCATGGACCATGGGGCTACCACAGCCAAAGCCACGTTCAGCAAGCAGCATCAAGGCTCTCGGAAGGATTCTTCAGGGGACTGTAGTGGAAAAGGAAAAATTGTAACTCAATATTTAAAATCTTGTAGAAATATGTAACGTGCCAACTGACTCATGAACAGATAATCCGTTTAAGCCATGTTTTTCCCTCTTCTCAGTTTCCCTGCAATGTTTTTTTCATCATTTGATGAATATTAAGTTCCAGAGACTCCCAGCAAGGGGAAGATGAGGTGTGGGAAGGGGACTCTCAGGGACCCTCATTCATCGTCCCTGTGATCTCCAACAAGCTGGTGTGGGTTCAGAACCTACTTCTGTGTCGGTTAAGGCCAATTTTCACTTTTGACTGCTCTTTTTTCCTGAAGATAAGCTTTTTGAAAAGCTCGAGTGGAGGAACTGATTTATCGCTTACGGCTGACGAGTTCTCACTAATGATCAGAGAGCGCTGCGTACTTTGGGATTTGATTTTGGTAAACATGCACAATTTAGATGTTTATTCAAAACATTCAAATCTCATCAGTCTCTGAGATGGTTATGACAGCCACAAAAAAGTGGGCAAATTGTTGATGGTTGAGGAGCAATCAGGGTGTACGGCATTTAATGAATTAAATTTTAATAGTACTTTCAGATGATTCAGAGCCATCCGGCTTAGATCTCAGATAGCATATGGCATTATCTGATGGCTGTTACTCTTGTCCTCTTTGTCTTCTTCCATTTCGCTTGCTGTGTCTAGTTTTCAATTAGACAGCGAGCTCTCGAGGGCTGGTACCATATCCTGTGTAATTCTCTGTAACTCCTTGTATCTCTGATGCAAATTAGAACAACTGAGCCCCAAAGAAACAACTACTGGGAAGAATTCATGTCGTGGTTTTTTTCAAGTCTGAAACAGGAATATTGAAAAACTTTTTATGAGATTCCTTGCACTTATATTTTCATACCATAATCAATGAAAATAATACAGAAATATTAAATGCAAATTCTTCTGTGAAAAGTGACTATGAAAGTAACGCTCTACCACTCTATGTTCCTGGACTGCAGACCAAATCTGCTCCATTGACAGAATAATTTTATCTGTAAACATCAGCCCTGCAAAAGCCAAGCTCGGATCTGAAAACAGCACTGGTGCTGGCTTACATAGGTGGGCACACGTGGGCATGGGCTGAGCTTTACCCAAGATCACAGAATTGGTTCGCAGCTGATCCACAAATAAACTCCAAATTTCTTCACCAGTGGTCCACCATCCTACTCCTGGACCATGCAGAGTCGTGGGCAAACTGTAACACAAAATCAGACTTTGGGGAGTTTCAGTTGAAATGATGAAATGTGGATTTGCCAGAAAGCCCAGAGGAAGGTTTAACTTTACTGGTTGTTTGTTTATTTATTTCTTCAGGTATTGAAGAACAGAATCTTTACACATGGAAAACAGCAGACAATTGAAAGAAAATCTTCAAAAGGATAATATTGTGTGCAACGCCGATGCTGTGATGAGTGGTACCTGCTGAAATCTAATCTAGACATCCAATTTTGGGAAGACTAATGCATCTCCAAGTTGTCATACAGGTAGAAATACAAGTTGCTCCCTGAAGATGCTTTCATTATGCTTAGTAAAATCTGTGAAGGTTCCTATCCATTTTGGAGGCCCATAAACTGTTTTACCAAGATTTCAGTGCAGATAATTATTTCCTATGTCCATTATAATATTGCCCTCATTTGTTAAAGGATGCTTTCAGCAGTTCTTAGAAAACTCTTTCTAGCATTGCAGTAGTCCCAGCTGCAGATACTGGGACAGCTTCTCCAATGCTCTAAGGCAATTTGATGCTCATAATTGGCACCTGTTGGTCTGAGAGTAGCACAGGGAGTCGGTGGCATCTCCTCTGTTGAGCTCAAAAGCCCTGCCAGCAGAAAGCGCGCAGAAGCAGACATACGGCTTCTTGTGCAGGTCCCTCCAAGAAGAGGTGGGCTATACATGCCAGGAAAATTCAGAGATGGTGGCAGCACAACGAAGCGAGGAGATGGTGGTGAACAGCAGATCTAATATTTCTAATTCCAGCTGCTGTAGCAGCCACTGGGGCTGGCCTCCAAGACCAAGGTAGCCTTGACCAACCTCCCATTGCCAACACAGCCCAGGCACATTGGACAAGCAAATGGCAAAGCAAAATATATAATCAGGTTATTTCCCCATCTTCATCACACATCTCACCCATGCCTGCGGCCACTGCAGGAGTAGCTATGATCAACACAGAGAAGACACACCTTGGCAACAATAACAGGCAAAGCCCCATTTCTTTCTCTTACGCTTATACAAGTCACAAGTGACTCTCCAACTATATTTTAGCAACTAAATGAAAAATAAGGTTTAAACTGAATTCTGATAGCAGTAGGATTACAGCTGAAACACCGAGAGAACTATGTAAACATTGCTGGTAGTATCTGCAAATCCGAGTGCTCTATAAGTCAATCTTCACTCAAATCTGCTCAGTTCAGTTGCAGTGAAGATGAACTCAACCTCCAAGTCTTGTCAGACATATAGACTTGAGCGTACTGGATTTGCGTAGGTGTAACCGAAGCCAATGTCAGTCCCGCAGCTCTCAGCATTTCTGAAGTCTGTGGGCACACAATTGCCAACACAGCTGGTCAAAGACCTTCAAAAGAAAGGTGCCTTTGACAGGAAGTGGCTATCCTACAAAAGAGACGTTTTCTCCCCCTTGCCTAAACAGTTTTCACTGTGAAAAAAAAATAAATTGCCTCTTCACATTTCAAAATTTCTTAGAAAAGTCTACATTTTTCTTGATTCATAGGATTTTGCTTTTTTTTTCAGAAAAGTACACAATCAAAACATCTAAACCAAACATATATTATGACAGTAAAAATAATATCTATTTTTAATGCTCTGTTCTACTCCCCAGAGAGCAGACCAACTTAAGACCTCATACTCCACATAAATACTACGAGGAGAGGCAGTTAATTTGCTCTTTGCTGAAAATATGGTGAGATTTTGGTAAAACCTTGCAGCCAGCAAGGTTCCTGCTGGATCATTTCACTCAAAACGATATTTAGGTGTAAACAAGAGGACGTGTCAGTTTGCAGGAGAAGGTTGCTGCTGGATCCACCTTCCTGTTGGGGTTCATTCACCCTGAGAAGAAGACAGCGATGGGCAGCACCTGCAAGCACTGGCTGCCAAAACCAGCCAGCGGTTTGCCGAGAGGCTCGGCGGCAGCTTCAGTCCTGCTGTTAGGCTTTTCAAAGTACAATGGGTTTATTCTGGGCAGGAGGAGAGCGATCTGCATGCTTTATTTATTCTTTTCAGAGCTGTCAAAAGATCACTCCTGTAGAGGGGGCATGAGGGTTCAAATCCTTGCATGGAAAGCTAATCTTCAATATGAAAGAAACGTAGGATTAGTTGGTATGAAATTCTGCTAATAGATTAAAAGACTCTCTCGCAACCTTTTAAGGTTATTTATTAGTAATTTATTAATATGGTTAGAACAAAAACGACTGTTGTTTTCAGAATTCATTTTTCAGGCTGCAGACTTATACCAGATGACACTCGCGCTCCGGCTCTTTGGGAATACACATCAAACCCTGGTTCATAATTTATGTAATGACATATACTTGGACACTGATTAGCTACCTTATCAGCCCTGTAATAAAGGAAGCATAACCCCTAGTTTATCATTCATTTATCTGAAGTCATTTTGAATAATATCACAAGATTGTAATGTAATCATTATGCTGTACAGCCTGTGTGGGCCAGTACACTACACTGTCAGTGTCAGAGGACTGTCATAGTTCATACTACTTAATTTGCTCACTTCTTACACATTTATGAAATTGGAGTCAACAGTCTGGTGGAGCAGGAATATTCCGGGCAAGAGACTTGCACAAATTGTTAACAGAGCGTTCAATGGGAGTGTGAAGAAGCACAAGACAAGACGAAAACGGGTTTCGCCATGGAATTGAACGGATGGTCAAGGAGCGGGTTGAGTTTCCCTTGACGTCCTCCATCCAAAGCACCGGAGACTTTGTTGACACTTTCTCTGGGCGTGAGAGTGAAGCTTCCCTTTAGACAGCTTAAAAGCCCCCTGCCAGGCAATGAGGCCTCTTCATTGTCTGTAAAACTGTGAGATTTCCTCAGTAAATCATGGAGCTCGTAGTGAGGACTACGGGCAGAATGAACACAGGCGTCCTGCATTGCGCTGGCTCTGGAGAGGGCCAAAGGCAAACTAAAGGAGATCTTGCAAACTCAAGCACAGCCTCATCCTTCTTCCTGGGGCTGCTCGTGGGTTTATAACCAGCTTCCACAATATTTTACATATTTATTTTGGAGCCTTAGTTTCGGAGAGTGGTATTAATTCAGGGTTTCAGCTTTCTCTTTAGGAGAAGGGTTTTAGCCTTTGTGGGCTACGAGACCACTTTGTAAATGTGAGCTGGTAGTGTCCAGAGGAATTTAAAAAAAAATTGCCACATTTATACATATTAACACACATTTATGCCAGTCTCATAGAATTCAGTGCCCAGCTTTCCATCTTTTGAGTATCTGAGGTGCACAAGAATTGTAAGATTATAGCAAAACTTAGCAAGTCTTACCCAGAAGAGGGGGCAGAAGTGAACCACCAGAAAAGATGGCTCAGTACCTGCTCACTACCTGGTCCTGCCAGGCTGTAATCTACCTTTACGCCCTCCCGAGCGCAATTTTATGGATCTGGCCTGATCCCTGCTGTGGGTGTCCTGCGGCAGGGTGCAAGGTGACAATATAAGCGAAGAGGAGAACAAACACCAGGTAAGTGCCCTAGGATGAGAAATTGAGGATTTGGGGGATTTTTATGGCAGCTGGCCAAGGGCAGGCGGAGGGGGGCCCCAGCGCTCCCCGGACAGTGCCGTCGCGGACCCGCAGCCCTGACAGATGAGTGGGGCTGATGTATTGAAAAGCCGGTGACAAGTGGCACTGAGATAATGATTGCTGGGCAGCAGGAGCCATTAGGGTGTCATGGAAAAACCCCAAGATTAATGAACAGCGCAAGTTGGATAAGTAATGAAATAAAGGGAAGGGATGGAAAGAGTAGCATAATATTTATTTTAAGATAGTTAATCAAAAGAAGTGAATAATTAAAGTTGCAGTTAATTTCTGACATCAGTTTAATGAAATTACAACTGCAAAAAATAAAGTAGAAATAAAACACAGTGCTGAGCATCGGATCCCAGTGGAAAGTGCGGAAGCGCCCCTCCAGCCAGCCCCGGCAGAGCGATCGGCTGGATGACATGAAATGTCTTTTCCTTCTGTGATTGCCAAGCAGATCCACATGCCATGCTTTGGAGCACTACTCGTTATCCGTCAAACACAAATAATTGCTTCACAAATAAAGATTAAATGTTTACTGTGAAAACAATTGAATTAGTTTCTAGTACTTTTTAATGTAAGACAGTAAAGGAAAATTATTTAATCATTGATGTTGCATCCAACAGTTATCGACTAGAAATGTAATTCTATTTGAATTTTATTTCTATTAGAATACAACCATATTCCACAGCACCACATTTCTCCACAGATTTCCCGGCAACCTGAGACTCAAATCACAATAAATTTTGGCACTTGAGTTCAAATCTGATGCAAAAAGAAAGGATATTGAGCACAGAGAGCAGCAAAATATTCTTTGCATAGGGAAGAGGGGACGGGGTCAGTAGGGGACCAGTGGGACGATCAGGGCCTCGCAGGGTGCTACCACCCTGCAGTTCCTGCGGCCATCACACCGTGAGCGCTCGCTTTGTTAGATTCAGATGCGTGATGAAGATCAAATGCTATTAAATAAACGTGATTGCATCAAACCTGGTCTGAAGCAGATGATGCAAAAAAAAAATAAAAGGAGCATGCGATGCACTGCACATCTGGAATAGCTACGTAACCGCATGCAAAAACAGGAATAAAACTGAAATAGGGATCATCAGCTGAGAATCACATGGTACATAAAATAAGCCAGGCCTCCTCTGAAAGATTGAAAATTTAAACAGGAATGAAACTTGTGAAATTCTGCTTCGTAAAAAAAAAGAAGTCTTAATATTACAAGAAACAATTCACACTTAAAACAGATTTTATTACATTCTGAAAATAACTAATGTGTCAAATAAAAATAAGCAAAAGACAAAGGCAGCAATATGTGCAAAGCTGTCGTAATCTTGTTCAAAATACTGCAAAAGACCACATCACTACGATCTACAAATTGTAAATTTGTAAATTTACACCTCAACTATAATACAATCTGGAGGGGTTTGCAAATTTCAAAGCGGAAAGGGAAGCCAAAATTGGGATAAAAAATATTCCTTTCTCATTTGCGCAATAGTTTACACCATTGTAATGTTTTTCTTCCTAAGGTAAAAAAAGTCAGTGACAATTCTTGCTATAGAAATGAGTAAACAATAGCTGGTGCCACTCCTGTACTTTTGGTGTCACAACTACTTCATGTAAAATACTATATGAAGTGAACTTTTTCACAACCTGCGACCAGTCCAAGACTTAGCTGGAGAAGAACTCAGCTTTCCTTCAAAGGGCATTTTTTTCCCTCAAGATACTAAAATAAAGCAGAAAAACAGGGTTTAAAAGTTGAAAGGTCTGTTCCAACACAGTTAAATAAATTAGAAAATCTTTTGAATATTTCTGTCTCAGACATTTTCATTATATCACTCTCAAAGCACGTAAATAACAATCTGGGGTTTTTTTCTGTGGATACTTGCAAAAAGTAATTTTTCAAGCATTTATCCATGACGATATTTGCCATCTTGCAAAATAAATAATGTAATATGTGATGTAACTGTAGAGAGATGCAGAATTTATAAGATGGGATCTAGGCAAGGCACAGATATTAGACCGCATAGTTCCAACATTTTTTTCCAAAGGTCTTTGAAAATGTTGTCAATACTGTCTTCTTGAGAGATGTAAGCACTACAAAGTACAAGTTCCTTCAAATTGTGCCTCTACCACCTTCAGCAACAAAATGCAGGTAAAAATTGAGTAGCGTGATGTAACTTCAAGTGATAATTTATGTCACACCTCCCACCTGCACCTCTTACTCTGTGACAAAATCATGTTACTACCTAGCCTTGAATGAGAGCTCTTGGAAGAAATTACTGGGTGCATTCAGATACCTACATCACCCTCGGCCCGTGCCCAGCTTGGTGCAGGTCAACCCCTCGGTTTCCCTCCCCAACAGCGAGCTCGGCCTTTGCAAAAGGATCGGGGCCTCCTAATCCTTTCTTGAGCACAGTCCCTCCTGGGCTCCTATTGCTTTTTCTTTGCTCTCGTTTATTCTATCATCTTTCAGATTTAATACTGAATTTTTATTTATAATTTTCACTGGGGTTGAGCACCTGTGTTTTCAAACGGAATATAAAGCAGATGTGAAATAATTACGACACAGCACTCTTTCGCAGGACAGAAGGCACATTCCTGGCACCTATTATTCTGATTTCACTCCTTTCTGAGGTCATCTTTTAATTTCAGAGTATTCTGTTCTTTCTGAAATAGAAAAAAAAAATACGCTTGAAGTTTCTCCAGGATCTATTCATGCGCATATGGCACTTGGAAGGGAAGGAGGTAGGTATCTGCTTACTACTGTACCAGTATCCACTACAAAAGGTAACCAGACAGCACTGAAAGCCCAGAGCAAACATGAAGTCAGCTCCCAGAGCCGGTGTGTATGCTCTTTCCAATTTCACCTGCACCCCTGAGCTCCTCGCAGCCCAGAAAGGGCGGCCAGGCTGTGGTCACGGCGTGGAGAGGCCCGTAGGCCCTGGCCCGGCCAGGGAAAACACTTGCTGGTTTTCAAAAAGTAGGAAGGTGTAAATCACAGCTGTTAAAAACATAGCCTTTGCATGCAATTAATCTTTAAGGGGATGCTGTCAAGTTCTGAGGATTTTAATTACCGTAGAGTCAAATCTTCTTTTGCTAAGCATTCCAGCTGTACTGGCTTTTGCTAAAAGTTACACTCCTCAGCTCCCGCTAATTACAAAACACACCAAATCTACCAAAACTTCCGCCTAACTCCTAGATACCAATAAAGCTACTCCTGCAGCAGCATCCTCCCCAGTACTTCCATTTCCCTTTTTTTATCAGAAACTTTGTCAGGTTCCCTCCTCTTTGCCCCGTGCCCCCCCACCCCGCTGCACCTTCCCCGTGCTCCCCAAACGGGCTGCTGTGTGATGTTCTGAAGGGTCCAAGTTTGGTGTCATCACGAGCAGACCTTGATGCTTGAAAGCCGGTGCTCGATGCTTGACTTCGAAAATTTGCACAGGTCAGAATTAGTCACTTAATGTTAGAAAAAGCTGTTGCTCAGTCCCAAACTACACAAATCTGTCTACGGCAGGGGCAGTTCATCTAAACGGTTCACTGATAGTGTATTTTCTTGATAAATCTATGTTTGATAATACAATAAGATCTATTTTCATTAAAAATAATTTTAAAAATTTGATAATATGCGGAGATCTATTTTTGTTCTAAAATCAGATCTCATCATTTATGTTCATATAAATTGCAGTCTTTATAAGATCCTCATAGTAAGTAATTGTTGATCACCAGATATAACCATCTCTCCTAGTAGTTTTGTTTTTCAGTTGCTGTTCAAGTGGTTAAAAAAAAAACAAAACCCTTCCTCTGTTGACTTTAATTTACAATTGCTCATTTACCTTAAGTGACATCCATAATGCTTCTTGCGATGAGCTTGGTGTGCTCTTATTTAAAGTGGTGAAAACAGGGAATAGGTGTTGGAAGTGGCCATGGTAGCAGCATGGTAAAACTAGTAATTAAGGTTGGAATCAGAACCAGTTTGTTATTTACTATTAGCGATTTTAACGCATGGTCTATATAGAGCTGCAGCTAAAAGTGTCCTTACTTACCCAGCAGTGCTCTTTTAAAGGGAAATCTTTCTCCAAAAACAAGAGGATCACAGTTCTTCCGCAGTAACTTTATTCTACCGGCACTAGCACCAAGCGAAAAATGCTTACATCGTGCTACATCTATCACGTAATTAATCCCACTATTGCTACACAAAATCTCATGTGTGATAATATTTTCCAGAAATGTTATGTTACAAAAAGGTCAAATATCATATAATTTTTCTGCTGGATCACCCTTCCAGCCATGTTTACCCAAAGATATTAGGTTCCAGAAGGTAAAAGGAACAACAGCATTGATAGTCCACTGGATACAGGCTGATTAAATGACACGTGGGTTCCTCTCTTCCCACCACAGACAGGCTCTCTGCTCATAGCATTGCTTTTCCAGGGAGGTTCACATCCATTCGGAGATGTGGTTGCTCTACCAAGCATGTGGGCTTACTAAAGGGTGCCCTAAACACCCATGTTAAACCTCAACATTTGCATGGTATGGACACAATAATCTCCTGCCTCTACTATGGTGTGTATATATATGTGTGTATATATATATATATGAGAGTGTCTTCCCAGCAGATCTAGCCCTAATGGTGGGACAATGTCACTCTACATTTTACTCAGCCCTTTTTTCTGATCATTGTGTCTCCGCAGCCCTGAGCCTTGCCACCATTTCGATTTGGGATCTGCCTTTCCAAGAAGAGGTTCAGCAGTGGAGTTCCAGAGGAGGGAAACACGCTGAAGAGATGTCACTCTGATTCTCATCTTTAATTCAAGAGTGAAAACTAATACACCAGGCTGCATAATACTTGGATTTGGAAACCAAACCAAACCCTGTTTCATGGAGGTCTCCTCCAAATAAAAGTCAAAGTCAAGAAGGGATGATAAAAACCTTACCTAAATTGATCCTTTTTCCTCCTCTCACCAACCTGTTCTCCCCGTGAGAACAGAGGTGCAGCGTAACTCCTTTCGCTGGGAATCTTCACATGATGGCCTTGATCAAACGTGCCCATTTCTGTGAAAAAAAAAGAAATAGAAGATGCTGAACTAGAACCGTCTCCTCAATATCCTGATGGTGCACCTCGACTTCACCTGTGGATTTATGTTATTAATTTCAACAGGACCTGCTGTACTATTTGTGAACATCACGTGTCACTCATAGGAGAGCTGAGGCTTGCACCAGGTCTGGCAGTGGTTCCTGCCTCCATCCCAGCCAGGAAAACACACCGTGCAACGCAACCATGGATGGAGTTGCCAGTGACCACAGGCACACTCCCTACTCTGGGAAGAGGGATCCTTCATGGTCCTCCCACGTCTTGGGTTCTGCAAAGCACATTGAGCAAAGTAAGGTCCCCTTTTTTTATTTCATTTATTTCACGGATCTGATCCAAACCTCCCGAAAGCAGAGGGAGCACAATGAATTCCCGTGGCCTTTCGCCTGGGTGCCGCAGGCCAGCGACAGGCAGGTTCTAAAATAACACTCCACCTTGCTTATGTGTAAAGATTAAAGTATTGTCGAACCATGAGAAAATGTCCCTTCCATTTCGGTATTGATTAGTCTTTATTGAACATGCACAGTTCTGCTACTCTGGCTTTGGTGAGGTTTTTTTGTTTTGTTTAGTTTTTACTTCTTTCATGATTTCAAGTGCCTTTGAGTGTAATTTTCACTTTGCTTAACTCAATCAGCCAGTGATAAAATCCAAACCGAGATGCTGAGTCCTTAAAAAGAACCTGTGTTTTTTTCTATTCTTTAAAAAGTACTACTGCCCGTATTTACTCTGAACCATCTGTTACATGTCTAATTAAAATATATTTGTAATGAGCTTATTAGCGCACAGAATATGTCCTGAACAGGATGTCAGTCAAGAACCGATTGTTTCGGTAGATAAGATACCTTAAACTCCTATTAGTTTAACAAAATAATGCATTGGCATTTTCATCCTGCATAAAAGCAAATTCAGAGAGGGCAGGCATTCGCGTACTTTTTGTAATAATTTCCTCTTCAAATACGTTGCTGTTCCTTTCTAATATCGAGTCAGATGGCCTCTTATAATTGCAGTATCAAATCTTTGCCTCAGTTTTCAACTGCAGGTGATTTCAAATGATTAAAGATGCACAACAGGGAATAAACAAAAATGCTTACATGCAATTATTTTTAATTAGTATTTGGCTATAAAGTGTGTGCCTTCATAAAAAAGTCTGTTATTCACATAAACATCTGTTACCATACACACAAGGAAACACACTGTAAGTCTGTCATCACATCACCAAAACAGAAAATACTAAGGAAGGCTGGACAGGAAAGCCAACACTTTGAGTTTTTAAACAAAAGATACAAGCGTAACTGCCAAAACAGACACTGCACCACACCTTTCAATTAGCGCAGCTCACAATCAAAGGAAGAGCTATTACCAATGGAATTATACTTGAAAATGTTAAAATAGATGGAATTATTCTTTGAAAACAATGGAATCCGTAAGCACAAGACGATTTCAAACTCTTTACTAATTTTGCACCAGCGAACATAATCAAAACGCTTCCTGTTTGCACAGTATCTCTGCGTACTCTTCTGACAACTTTTTTAAATCTTATTTTTGTTCATTATTTAAGCACTCTCAAAAAAAAAAAACCCTCTGCTGTGGTGTTAGCACATAAATAAACCTGCAGTGTATGGCCCTGGCCGCATTTTATAGAAACCGGCTCGGGGACGTTGACATATTTTACGCAAGCATGCGACAAACAGCAAAGTAAGAGAGATATACAGAGCGGTATAAATTAATCCCACAATAATTGATAGGTGGAGATAAGGTTGCTCTGCGGAATACTGAGAATAAAATGAAGAGGAGGTGTGAGAGCACCTTGCAGATGAATTACTGAATCGGTGGGAATTGCCGAGCTCTGCCGCGAGGAAGCTCTTGGAAATGCCGCGCTGCCGTAACACCTCCAGCAACCAAACTGAACAGGTAGCTTCCACCAACAGAGAAATCTGCAGCCTCAACCACCCAATTTAGGAGCCCAAAGAACACGGCTCGATTGGCATGAAAATAAAATCAATTGTTTAATTAAAAAGCACATGTGACGGTATCTGCCAGTTGTGCCTCAGCATTAGCTATATTCGGATCTGAGGTGGGAAAAAAATCACTGCGCCTCAATTGTGGCTCTGCCGGGACCAATAACTAATCATTACAGCAAAGCCAACATGGGGGTGCTGACCATCAGAAACAGGGACGGGGACACCACACGTAATCCTGCCCCAGCACCTTGACCCATTAATCGTGCGCACAAATCTTTCTGCATATCCTGAGAGACCTCATGTGTCTTAAAATCCTTCCTTCACTACCTGTTAATGAACGTCCTCTGGGTCTGGCTTCCTATTCAGCCCAGTACGTCTTGGCCCAGAGAGAAGTCGAAAGTACCCTCAGAGTTTCTAATGGCGAAGATGACCCTCTGCTAGAAAGCAGATCTGAATCTTTTCCAGCTCCCGTTGATTTACAAGCCTTCTCTTGCACATCAGCATTTCATATATCTTCCAAAGTGTCAGAAATATGAAAGTCATACATTACACGCAAAGAATGGCCCGGTTCATTACTATCATTTTATTTATTTAACAAATACGGTATTTAATCAGAAGAAGCTGACAGCTACAATTGTTTATTGCAATCATACAACACGACAATAAATAAACATTGCACACTAAGTAGTGGGTAGAAGGATAACTGCAAACATCCCACATAAAAAATTCTTCCGAAGAATTCCTCACTAACGGACAGTATTTGTAAATCTATTGACAAAGAGCTCCAAAAAGATGGAGCAGTAAATAAACCACGTGAGACCAGACAAGGTAGGTTTTGCATTCAGGCAAGCAAATTAATTTCTCGGTTGACTCCAGAAGAGAACTACGCTACTTCCAGCCGGCTTTGAACCAATACAATCACACACAACACACTCACTTGTAAATAACAAAAGCCACATGAAAGTCGATTTGGCCTTTCAGTGATAACCAATTTTCCATACCATAAAATGCCAAGAACCGCTTCTCGGTTCACATCCATGACATGGAGCGGGGGAACATTGCAACCAACCCTCACCAACCTCCGCTTCACCCACGGGAGCAGGGTCCCCTCCCTGGAGAATCTGGACCATGTTATGGCCTACAGTCCTCGACTTGTTCTTTTTTTCCTTCTCTTTTGCTTAAGTGACATTCTGTTCTCGGCTTTGTGCATCCCAACTTAATTGCAAAAAAAGTGAAGAAATATATCTGCATTTCAAAAGCTTCAGCTTTCACGTCTCCCTCCCCACTCTCCGCAAGCGCAAGGCAAACAGGCTGAGCTTTAAGACGCCTCTGCTTTCATAACTTCAGCGAGAGTTTTGCAAGAGTTAGTAGAGCAGGAGTGTGTCTCAATAACGGTGACAGATGGCTGGGCCGGAGAGAAGATAGAATCATTTTCCTCCTGAAACGTGCCACAGTGCCATGGCAGGGAGATGCTACCCTTCACCGCGTAGGGCACCCCAGGTTGAGAATAAAGTCAGCACTTTTCTTTATTTCTCTTCTCAGTTGCTCATCCCTCTGGTTTAAAAGCACCTATCATCCAGCTTTGAATGTTAATGCGGAGGGAAGAAGTTTGAACTCCTCATCCCTTGAGACAAGGCAAACTCTGAAGGAAAAGGTAACCAGGTCAATCCCGGCATCCCAGCAATGCTCGGCTGGGGGGTTTGCAGGACGGGGGCTGGGGACGGCAGGGACGCCCTCTGCCCCTCTCCAAGGACTGTATTTACTTCTGGACGTACAAACCCGTGTCATCGCCGGCGTTACGTGAATCAGTTGGGGGGAGCAGGGTCCTGTTGCATCCTCCGACACCTAACACAGAGCGGGGGACTAACGGCTGCTCAAAAAAGGGCTATGTCTGTGTCTGCTACATATTCAGAGAATTTAAACTTTGCAAAAGAATCAGAAAGGGAGCAGGAAGAAACAGATGAAATGGCTATTTCATGTCCATGCAACCAACTGCCTTCCCCACAAGAGCCAGACCCAGCATCTCATTTCCAAATTCCCAGGAACTACAGCTCGGAGCTTTCAATGGGAGTCAGAAGGGGAAATATTTCATTGCAGGAGCAACACAAGAGACCAAAGGTGAGGTGGATCCATATGATCGGCCGGCAGGAATTCTGGAGGTCAGCCCATCCAACCTCCCGCTCACAGCAGGGCTGCCCATGAGACCAGACCCACAGTCCAACACAGTTCCCAGAAACTTTCAGGTCCAAGTGTGGAAATCCAGCACGCTGCTCTGCGGGGCATCACCGCCACGCCGGGGCAATCTCAGCCATCCCACACGCAACATCCCCGCGCCCCGAACCCTTCCCCTCCTGCGCTGAATGGTGTGGTGTCAGCACAGCCCCCGCCCCGTCTGACTGCCGGGAAAGGGAACAGAGCGTGCAAGCGGGTCCCTTCCACCAGTCACCTTTTTGTACCTAGAAACACCTGCCAGGGAAAGATGTGCCACCAAACCTTTGGTGGCTCCAGATATTTTAGTTTCAGGAGGCACAAATGCCAAAAAGAAAATGCTAAAGCTCTTAAATTATGCATGTGGCTTAATTGTGAGGGGTTTTTTTTACTCACCATTTATTTTTTCTCCAAAATAAGTTGACAGTAGTGAGAAAAATATTAAAGCAATGTACCCAAGAAGGTTAAACCCCCGGTACAGTCTGCATGAAGGAGGTAAGCTGTAGCCCTAAAAGATGGTCTCGTTGCAGTCAGCAGGAACTCAATGCCTTCTATGAATGAAATGCTTCAAAAGCACTTATAAGGACTAATTAACGCAAGTCCTAGAGATAAACAAAGCAGTGAGCACCAATTGTGCCCGCCACAATGCGAGCTTATTGTGAAGACTTCAAGTGAGCGTCACATCTTTGAAGGAGGAATTTCAGTTTTTCACTTGATAAATTAATTTGTCTCCAGAAGCCTATTATTCCTCTAATGCACAACTTAAAAACAGGATGTATTGGGGACTTTCCCATTGAGGGAAACATGAAATAACACTACAATGCTTGGTGTCTAGTATTGTGCCAAAAAATTCAAGTGCATCTTTGTGAAGTTTAACCCAGAACCAGCTGATTGCTTGAGACTCTCAAACGCCACTTCAACAACAAGCGCTACCTGATTTCCACAACCACCGAGAAAAAATTACAGCCCTGAGCAGCTGCGTAGCCCAGAAGGCAAACGCAAAGGATCCAAGTTTATGTGTTTGTTGGGATTTTTAAAAAATCTCGTGATTACAAAGCAGCTAGCTCAACGCGTCGGGGAGGGGGTCCTTTATCAACCACTTTGTTAATTATATGCATCACCCGGTTTTATTTTAAACTTTATCCAAAGCTTTGCATCGGGCTACCCCGGGTGCTGGCAAATGTCAGTGCCCAAAAGCAGTACATACACTGGGAGCACAACTTTTAATTTGATATAGGAATATTTTGGAAAGACCATCGATTTCTAGAGGAAGCAGTAAATATCCTCTTGGAAAAATAAGGAATATTGACATGTGGTGTCCAGGCCACTGGTAGTATTTCAGAAATCTTATACGTGACAGCTGCTTTCCTTTTTTGCTGTTGTTTTAACCAGTCAGAGCAACAAACGTCCTGGTTGCAGAACTCCCTCTGATTCCTTTGAATGTCAGAGGTTTCACGGTTTTCTTAGAACCAGGGGAATCTCAAAGAATGACACTTTCTGTTCCCATTTTTCTGATTATCTGCCTCAACATTTCCCAGAAATAGGTAAAAACTCCAGTACATTTTGTCGCCAGCATGAGACGGAGGATTTCTTCCTTTTCCAGCATGGGGCTGTCACATCGGAGTCTCTAAGAACAGTTTTATTTAAATGTTTCAGTACAAGGACTTGCCAAGCCGATTTTTTTCCTGCAGCGTCTATCTCCGAGTCCCCCGGTTTCCCGTTTCCTTCTGCTGGCTGGAATCCACCAGGAGATGACATCTCATCCCTGCTGCGCTAAGGCCACAGAGCCGTAAAATCTTGCAATACGAAATTATGACATCAATAATATTTTATAAATTCCCTTTTTAGCCGTGTTTTCTATTTTTCTGCTAATTCTCAATTAGCCGGAGCGGCCGGCCAGGCCGCGCTCCCTCGCACAACCAAGCTGGGTCACTCGAAGGGGTAGGGCCGGGTCCTCACAGTTTTCTTTGAAGAGTTGAGGCTAATTTATGAGGAAAACCACTAAATTATCACTGTGCTGAGAATAATAAATCATTAACAGCCAAAATCGCCGCTTCATTCTGGCAAACAGAAATATTTATATGGATGCCTAAGTAGTACAGGAACCATCTGCACCCCGGGGGGGTATGTTTGCTCCATCTCAGGCAGAACGGGCTTGGGAAATGTTTGGTAATTTCCTCACTCTGCTGCTACTTACTGCCTTCACGTGCATCGGCTGTACGCACAGTAAAATCATGTTTACAATTTCGCTCATGCAATTTTTTTTTTTGCTACTTTTAATCGCTTTCTGCATCACCCTCAACACAAATCAAAGTAGCATATGGGTCTCGGGTTTAAAATTTCCCCTTCATTTTTTTTTTTAAGGTTTCCAGGTTCACTGTTGTCAGGTTTTGCATCACCCTATTACAGCTGTGAATATTTTCTCTTCAAAGCTGAGAAGAACGTGGTGGAAAGTACTCCATGCTTACTGAGGAGCTTCTTCTTACGGAGAAGAGATCCATGAACTTCACCCCTCTCTACCATCACGGGCTAGAAATAAATATGCTTTTAGCCATCCCATTTGTGCCTCAACCTTTCAGCACCCTTGCCACTTATCACATTTTTCAAGGTCACCCACTAACACTGTCTCCCCAGTTGCCAAATCGATACAAGCAACATCACACTTCCCAGAAAAACAGTTCTGTTTAAATTCAAGCCCCATTAAAAAAAAAACAAACCAAACCAAAACTTGGATGTCTCTTTAGCAAGAATCAACGAACCCAGGTCATATTCCTCCAAAACCAATGGATTTACACCATTAGCTTTGAGTGAGCACCAGAACGGGCATTGAGGACGTCCCTTTGCAACCCAATTAAGTAAACTGGGTGCTGTCAGGCCTGTGCTGAAGTTAAGTACGCGGTCAGGCTCTCGGATGAGCAGGTTTAGCACCGCTCGGCACTGCTCAGCAAGTCGGAGCTGCCTCTGAAGGCGCGGAGGCTTTGTGTAGGCAAGGGCAGTGTGATCTAGTTCCAGGAAAAGTAAATACCTACATTGTAATGTAAATCATTTTCAATATTTTCTCAACAGAAGACTAACATCCACTAGTGTTTGCAAAAGCCTTTATATAGAATATTTCTTCTTAGATTTAACTACTACAGATAAATTCCAGATCCTCCGCAGGCTTCCCAAACACACGCAAATGTGAGTCCTTCCTTGCTCTGCGATGTGGGCTCCAATGTCCTGGCCACCCACAACCTGTACCCCGCATTTCCCTGCAGAATTTTGGAGCCTGGTTTACGATACAGGACCAGCCTGCTGCTGGGAATGTTGAGATGTAGGATGGCAGCTTTCTTTTTGGGCCAAGGACAATTCTGTGTCTGTCCAATGCAACCTCCAATAGCGCCAAGGGATTATTTGCCATTTCCTAGCTGCATGGGGAGATGTCTTTTACTTGTGAACGTAGCACAACTAAGAGAGGGAAAAAAAAATATCCCCCTTGTGGTATTTTTGAATCCCATATTGCTCTTTGTATTATGTTTCAGCTGTGTATTTGTGCCACTCTCTGTCCCCCTTCCAATATTCCCTTCCCATGCAACGGGTCCCAGAACCAGGAATCCTCTCTGAAAGCGATTCAGAACTAAAGCAAATGTTATTTACATATAATAAACTTCTCCTGGATGTCAGCTCGCCAAAATGGATTATTCACTGAAGCCTTGTCGTTATAGCGCATGGTTATTCTGCGCGCCGTTATAAGAACCATGATGATTGCAATCCATTAGTAACTGTCACAGCATAACTCCTGCTACAAAGGAAGGAGACAGGAAAAAATACCCACTACCTAGAAACTGGAAATTGGATTCCGGAGATGTATTTATTCTGAATTCTGGGTCTGGTTGACTGCGTGGTCTGTGGCAACCCACTTACCTGGTCTGTTCTACGCCTTCCACTTTGGAAAAGTTAAAGGAATAGTATTTTTTCACCTCTGTAAACATCATTTATATTATCAGATGGAAATGGCCAAGTGCAAAATTACGACCATTAACCTTTCCTATGGAATAATCCCAGGATCCGCCCGAGGAGCCGTTCACCTGCCAGCAACACTTGGCTCTCCTCAGGCAATGGGAAATAAAGCCTTTACGCAGGAGCGAAGATTAACTTCACCGGCCAGACACGGCAGTGGGAATGCTGGGAGCAACACAGATAACAGCATGAGGAGAAATTCCAGGAATGTTGTATCTGGAGTGCTGGAGTCTGTGTCTTCCGAAGCGGCCAGACTGCTGCTCAACATGAGCTCTCCTTAAAAACACCCAACTGTTATCTCCTGCTCTGGATGGGAGCAGCTCTGAGCTCAGGGTCTGCAACCGTTCTGGCTGCCACGAGGACACCTCACACTCTGCACGGCCCAGAGAAACTGGTGGATGTCTGCTTTTTAATTGTGCTGCTGTTCCTAACTGCATAAAATAGTCCTGCACAGTAAAATTACATTCCTGCAAAATTCAGATCCCCTCTTACGGGCAGCAGCTGTTGAAATAACTGTTTTACAATATAATCCCCTCGTTCAATAATTCTTTGCCTTCCAACATCACAATTTACATTTTTGCCAAGGAATCAAACTGGCACTTAAGTATGAGAACAACCGAGGATCTTGCCTTTGTCTCCAGCCAACTGATATCCTAAGCCCTGCTATGACATTATATAAATATTCAAAAAATGCCTGTGAATTCCATAATTTCTCCAGGTCTCACAAATGAGGAATTATCCAAGTAATGGATTATGAATGGAGCAGTAATGTATGGAAACACTACCCACCCAAAACGTATTAGAGCTCCCAAAGACTCAACATAAAACAAAATGTGTTAGAGCTTTAACAAAATAAAGCTGGCTCCTGAGATTCAGCCTCACTAATTCCCATAAAGGACTCCAGAAAGGTGAAAATACATACAGATATTGCTTATTTATAAATATTATCAGGAACGGAAAAGTGCATTCAGGAAGATTTAACATGTATAAAAGACGTGCTAATTCAACTATAAGCTTTGCAAGTTCAAAGTGGTATCTTGAAGCTTGACCATCAATCCAAATTTTCAAATGTTAGGTGCATTTTGCAAGATGCATCTCTCTCCTCCCCAGCTCCATGATCCACAATCATCTTTACATTTTGCCTCTACAAATTTGACAAATTTTTAAAATATTTTGATATAGTTGGCTGTTTTTGAAGGGAAGTATTTGAACAAAACAACTATTTGCCTACTAAGCCTCGGGTCACCGTTGTGCCCAGGCCCAAAACCTCTGTGAAAGAAACTCATGCCATGTTTACAGAGATGCTGACAGTCAGTTTGAAAAGCCGTTGCTCAATTCATTCCTCCATTGCTGTCAGCATGCCAGACCCTTCAACCATTTCTTACTCCAGTATCCCTTACTCATGTGAGTGGGACACAAGTAAAGATTACTCATCCGAGAAGGAGTTGCAAAACTGCATGTTAAGGCTGCAGCCGCAGAGCCAGCCATTGTACCGGGGCTGGGCGTGCGATGACTAACCGCAGCGAGGAGCCAGCCTATCTTCTGGGAAAAAAAGTTCTAAGAATTATTTTTTAAACTAATTAAAAAAGTTATAGTCTGCCGCCTTTTTTGTTTTTCTTTTTTTTTTTTTTTTTTTTTATTTTGAAGTTGCAAAGTCTGGAACAACAATGGGTTTTCTTTTTTGTAGCATATCTTTAAATTATAGGAAACTTGTCTCTTGGCCAAACTGGGCTGGCTCGCAGCCAGAATGGATGTCTCCATTCTCATCCTTTCCCGTATTCTTTCAATGAGGAAAATAAAAATGTTTGTTTTTTTTTTTCTTAAGTGAAGCAAAGCAGAGGCTGAGATGGACGAACTCCTAGCTGCGCTGCTCCTGATGGGCCTCCTTCACAAACAAAAGTTTACGAAACCCACGGAAACAACCAGAAGGGCTCTCATTGTCTTCAGCCAGCCTCGGTTCAGGGTCTCACAGCTTAAACTTAATCAATTATGAATGTTCTCAGTATTATGTTTTCATCGACTTTATTAAATTTGTTAGATCATAAGGTTGAGAGTCATTCAGGGTCAGCAGGAAGATAGAAAAAAGGCTGATGAAACTGCCATGTGAAGAAGAAAAAGTGTTCTGGATGCTTACAAAATACTATGATTGCATAAATTAAAGAAAAAAAATAAAATGGAGGTGTTATTCTCCAGCTAGAATGTTATTAATCAAGTATTTCCTGGATGACTGAGGCACAGAATTTGTGTTTTTGCAGCCAGTCACATGGCATCTTTTAGTAAACCCTGCACATCTTCTCTTGACTTCAGACAATCTCATGTTTCTGAATGAGCTCTAGGACAGACTTTGCGAAGGACCCAGAAAACCATGGAGTTACGACTCAGTCCCCATCTGCCTGCCCCATGTGATGATGGCAGGGATGGATGGGTGGCAGCACTGGGAGGGACCATCCTGCCCCAACAGCCGCTAAGAGCTTTGTGCAGGAACATGCACCATGTTTTCCTCTAATGTCTTGAATCAGGAGGTAATCATAAAATCATAGAACAGTTTGGGTTGGAAGAGACCTTAAAGACCATCCAGTTCCAACCTCCCTGCCCTGGGCAGTGACACCTTCCACCAAATCAGGTCACTCATAGCCCCATCCAACCTGGCCTTGGACACTGCCAGGGATGGGGCATCCACAGCTTCTTTGGGCAACCAGCCCCAGCGCCTCACTGCCCGCACAGGGAAAAATTTCTTCCTTATATCTCATCTAAATCTGCCCTCTGCCAGTTTAAAGCCATCACCTCTTGTTCTATTGCTAGATGCCCTTGCCAAATGTCCTTCACCAGCTTTCCTGCAGCCCCCTTGAGGCACTGGCAGGCCACTATAAGGTCTCCCTGGAGCCTCCTCTTCTCCAGGCTGAACAGCCCCAGCTCTCTCAGCCTGGCCTCATATGAGAGCTGCTCCAGCCCTCTCAGCATCTTTGTGGCCTTCTGATGTTGGGGGCTCCAGAGCTTAACGCAATAAATACCTGTGCACTGCCTGACACTGTGTGGAATTACAGCAGATCATTCTCCTGCATTTAAAACCAAAAAATAAGTCAAAAAAGTCTCTATGCCCTAAATCTAACCATAGACTTATTGTTATAAAATACACTGGGCTCGTGCAAAGGGACGCAGAAATTACAACCGCAGCTGAAAGCCAACTTACCAAGAAGATACGAGCCATTATTACTATGTTTATAACCCGGGATCAGGTCAGCCGGGGGCGAGGGGCTGCGCCCACATCCGACCACCCGGGCGACCCCAGAACAAAACTGTGGCCCCGTCTGGGACACGCTCAGCTCCCCGCTGAGCACCCCACCGCCCTCAGAGCAAATACCGAGGCCCCCAACCCTGTGCCAAAGTTTTTCAGAAGTTTGCAACTGCCTTTAAGAGGAACAAGGCCTGGTCCCTTAAATAGGTGCTATCTTTATGAAGCAATGAGTAGCCAAAACGCAGGGAAAAATGCAGCCAACTCCTCTGCTATTTTTGATGACACAACAAAGTCTGATTTTCATTAAGTTTTGCACGTATATATCAGGGGTCCTCCTAGGGACCAGGGAACAAATGCACTTGGTTTGAACTCTATAGCTATTACATACTATTTTTTTATTGATTT
This sequence comes from Chlamydotis macqueenii, assembly GCF_036417535.1. Lineage (NCBI taxonomy): Eukaryota > Metazoa > Chordata > Aves > Otidiformes > Otididae > Chlamydotis > Chlamydotis macqueenii. The sequence continues at coordinate 38,243,690 of NC_141562.1, forward strand.
TTTTTTTTTTGCCTGTAATTCTCAATATAGTTCTATTGTGTTCATGGAAAAATATTTATTTTTAGTCCCACAATTTTCCAATATACTTGTTTTCATCATAATTGCTTTCCTTCTCTTACAAATGCTGTGTGATTACCGGTTACCTCTTCCCAGTTTTCTAAAAAATATACCAAAGTATAGCAGGTAAGATTAATGATTTTAGTCATCTTGAAAAGGCAAAATGAAAATAAAGCATGGTTAAGTGTATGTAGTATGCTCTCAGATGTGTATTTATAGCTTCCAATGGTGCCCTGCCCACGTTTTTGGAAGGAAAAGTTGCCTATGGAGTAAATACACAACCTCAAGGAAAGTCAGCCTTTCTGTTTCAAAATATTTGCACTAGGAAAATAAATTAAGAGACCAGCTTGCCATCTGAAATGTCACTTAACTCTTCACCCGCACGTGGTCCCATCAGCTTCAAGAGGTTTTTCATCAGAGTAATGAGGACAGGGACAAGGGCTGGCACCGGCAGACCCGGCAGCAGGGTCCTGGCCCCCCGACCAGGCATCTCCTGGCATGCAGAAGGGGAAAACCCGGCTTGGGTGTCACACTGGGGTGTAAAACCTTGGGCGTCCTTCCCGTCTCAACTAACCCGCCATTTCACTAGGATTTGATACCAGCCCTCCAGAGCTTCAGCCCCGCAGCTAGGCCAGGCCAGTGGCTTTTGCCGATACTGTGGAAGGGGCTGGCCTCGGGAGAAGTCCTATGGCCACCCTGGGCTCCCCATCATCTCCTCCTGACCTTGCCCGGCTCTGCTCCGGCCAAAGCTATTGGCCGTTTGGGGGAAGACTCGGGCGAGCGGGCACAAGCACGGGAGGAAGGCTGGAGGTGCAAGTGGCCAGGGGAATGCACGGGGGAGTTGCAGCAGGGATGAAAAGCTGTAGCTGGAACGGGGAAGAGTGCAGGGCCATCGGGGAGCCATCTGGGAAAAATCATTTTATTTATAACTTAAGTAATAGCACAAGCCACACAGCAAATCGATTTGCTTTTGGATTCTAGCTATTGTCTGATTGCCCAGACAAACAGCATCCAGTTTAAGTGGAGTCCGCAGCAGTAATAACAAAGAAGGAACACAAATTTTAATTATGTTTCTGGAAGTCCGTATAAGTATTGAAGAACAACCTAAAAATGATTTTTTTTTACTAACTTGCAGTTGAAAATGTGTCATTAAAAGCTATGAGTCTGATTTTCTGCTCTGCTGGTCAGGATATTAACCAAAATGATAAAGTATTCATTCTTGGAGGGGAGAAAAAGTAGAGGGAAATAAATGCTGAAGGTTTCGTGCTGGAGATATTATGCGAATGACAATAAAATGAGCAACTCCATCACCTCCACTTGCTGGTCCTGCCATGCTGCAAGTGAGTGCGGGAGCAAGAAGAAGAAAGCGCAGAGGGAAGCGGGCAACAAAAACAAGCAAGAAAGGAAAAACCGTGGTCAGTACATTGGAAGCACAACCGACACTTTGTTTTCAGGCTTTTTTGCCGTGACTTCGGCAGGAGCGGGGCACCAGCCGCCGCCGCCGCGCACGGTGCGTGTGTTTGACACGGAACATCAGGATGCCGTCGCTCACATCACCAACGAGTCAAATTAATTTCTTCTCTCCTCCGCTCGTGTCTTCCCTAATTCTGCAAGCTTGGCTTCATACCCACTGCAACTTACATTTATTTGTAATCTTGCTGCTTACACTCCGCTGAACAATAAAAGAACAATAAACTTAATAAAAAGCCCAAGTGATTGGAAGCAGCTCTGGGAATGGCAGTCCAGTATGAAAGCTATAAATTTACTTGTATACTCATGACATTGTCAGCTAATTTTTATGAAAAGCCCATCACAGAACATTGCACCAAAACACTGTGATCACTCGTATGTCACCCATCATCCTTCCCCTGATAACAAAACAGAAAATGCATCATAAAACGATACTTCAAACGACAAATTCATCTTGAAATGCTCACTGTATACAGTAACAATTCGTTCCTGACCTTGTCTTGCACCTGAACCTTAAATTAATCATTCTTCTTCTATAGCATTAAAGAATACCCAATGGTACTTTTTATTGAATTTAAAAGTTAAAACTTCAACTAATAATATCATTATTGTTCTGGTTAATATTTCCCTATTCAAATCTAGAGTTCAAGAAGTTGTGCAGCACAAAGTGAGTAAGAAGGGGTTTGGAAATGTGATTTAAAACTATTTTTTTCTACTCGGATCAGAAAGTATTGACCGCTACTTAGAGGCTGAACCAAAGCGCACTGAAGTCAAAGGAAAACACCTATTGATTCTAAATGGTTTTGGATCAAGCCCGTAAGACCTAGTCCTGAAAAATGCTGAGTACGTTAAACCTACACAGGAGCTAAGGACATCAAGAGTTCACAAGACTAAATCCTATTAAATACATAGGGTTATCCTGACTTAGAGTAAGATACTCAGTTGGATTAATTAGGAAAGATCTTCCAAGGTATGGCCAACGCCATCAGATTGCTCTTCCAGTAGGTACACTGCTGATGTAAGGAATGGGACACTGGCACAGGTCTATGGCAGACGTGCATTCTACGCACGCATTTATGGGTGTCCACCAAGGAGTTTTTAATGAAGCAGATCTTCACCAGTGAAAGGCTTGTAGTTTTTCAGATGCAGAGTCTAGAGATTTCAGCAATGGCACAGCAGCACTTCTTAAACACGTACGGGAAGGTCCTCCGTACCTGGGGAAGCCTCTGTGGATAAACAGCCAAGAGACCTCTCCGCCCACCCTTGAGGCCGCTCTGCTAACTGTAACTCAGTCGTCACTTCTTAATCTTTCTGCTAAACATCACAAAAACAGAAGCCCCCTGCCTTTCGTCCTTCCCCTCCCCACCAGCTGAAGCTTGGCCCCTTGGCGCAGTCAGCGGCTGCTCAGCCTCCAAATCCCCTCCCGACCTCAGGAAGCATCGCTCAGGCCGTCAGCTTCTCATTGCTAAAGTTCAGAGGTATAACTTCGCTAGGAATGGGAACGTCTTTTCTTGGAGCAACGGCAACGAAGCCTGATCATTGCCGCATAAAAATCAGCGTGTTTAATTGACATCACTTTAGGAGAAACACGACACAGCCTTTGTTCGGGGCTATCGCAGAGAGTATGGCAGCTACCAGGAATAATGGTGCAGGAAATGTGAATTCAGGTTGTCAGCCTTCCGGTTCAATTCCTCTTACCTCCTTGCCAAAACAAGGAAGGATGAAGTAGTAAAGCCTCCACCCTATTACTGAACGCTTCAGCTGTGACTGGTCACACCCAGATGGCCCCATCCCTCCTGACTGACAAGCAAAAGCCCCCAGTTCTTATTATCCAGCTTTCCCAGATAAACTTTTGTGTGAAATTCTGCAGTGAAAACCTCTGATGCAAATGGGAATCGTGCACAGGCTAAAATAAAGAAAACTCGACACAAACTGAAACACACAATTTATGGCTGGAGAGGACTTTGGGGGAGGGAGAAGAACGCAGAAGAAGGGGCAGCCCAACACTCAGTATCTCATACTATCCATTGAAAAGCTGATTTTCTTAGGGTAAAATTCAAGTATCTGGGGCCAAGCAGGTCACAGAAACTCATCCTTGCTGCAAAGGCTCAAGATAGACTTTCACATTTCTCAGAGGACCTCTCCCCGTGCCTTCTGAGAAGAGCCCCGGTTGCAAAGGGGTCAGGCGCTGCATGACCCGCCTCCCCCATGAAGGCACCTGCTTGAAGGCACTTTCAGCAAGGCTTTCCTGCTCAGCAATCGCACCACGCACCTTTCTGTTCCAGAAACGTGGCCAAAAGACATGTCTGGAGATGCCAGTGTCTCCTCACTGCCTGCAGAGGGAACTTCCTGCATTGAGTTTGGACTTGGTATCTCACTTTGATGTGACTGCAGAGAGACGAGGTGAATTCTAGTCAAATCTTGCCACTTTTGATTACCTTCTGCCTGAGATGAACCTCACCTAGGTCAGTGAGATGATTTCTGGTGGCCTCCATCCAGCCCGTTGGAGGGACAGCGACAAACTCCAGGAGAAGTCTGGATTAAAAATACTGGGCTGTTTACGAAAGGCAGTACCCAAAGTGAGGAAAGGTGACAGAATTTGACTCTGAATTAATAAGCACCGTTTTACGTATCAGAAAACATCACATCTGACAGAGCTGCCAAAGACAAGCGCAAGTCAATTTTGCAAGAGGAGGGTTTATTGTGCTGGTAGCGGAGGAGAAAAAACAATGTTTTACAAAGAAAAGAAACTTGACATGGTATTGAGGATGTTTATTTCTTTTATCATATTATGTATGAATCTTTTATAAGTTTCCAGTGAACTATATTAATTAAAAATTAGTTCTGGGAATATTTTGCTTGTAGCCTAATAAGCTATTACGTCAATATGGATTTTCATAGACTATTTTAAATTTGAAATAAAGGGGTCTCCTGAGTATGCGCAATGGAACAAAAATGTTACAAAAAAAAAAAAAAAGCAGAATGCTTAATACTTTTTACTTGTGCAAGTTCAGGATCAGAGTGCAGGTCTTTCTAAGTAATTTTTATGAGGTCCCTCCAAAATGTTTAATTATTCTAAGTTTTACGGACTCACACTCTGTAAGGAAGTTGATTACTCTTATTATGGAAATTTTCACTTTGTCCTTTATTGCCGTCCATCACAATGCTACGACACAACAAAGCAAGACTTCCACCAGTGGTCCTCTGGACACCGTGCTCCAGCCACACCAAAGAGAACATCGCAGTTATTCTACTCCGAGATGTTCCCATCCATCAGAAAGTACAGAGAAGGCAATAAAACAGGTGCAACAATGGTTCCCACCTATTTGTCATTACGCAGATTTATTGCCTCTGCTGTTAAACCAGTACAGCAGCCTTCCTTCCCCATGGAAACCAGCATCTCCTGAGGAACCACAGCAGACCTGTTGGTGGGTCACAGTTCTTGCCTGGAGCAGCGCAGCTCCACGCTGGGCTTGAAGCAGGGGTAAGAAAGAAGCTCCCACTAGGACGGCGGATCCTTTACGGTACGAAAGAAATGGGAAAAGCTCAAATTCTTGGCCGGCAATTAGGCAAATCGTTTTTCTGGGATTCCCAGTACTGAGTGCAGTTCCCATTTCAGAAGACCCACAAGAGCAGACCCTGAATTTCTGGCCATTTTCAGTTTAATGTTTATTTTAACTGTTGTACATGAAACTTCCCATGCTTCAAAAAACCTCAGATAGGTATTCCACCAGAAGGTTTTAAGCCAATCCCTACACCTACTTGTGAATTTAGAACAATCGTAAGGAAATTTTGCTGATGAATAGTTAACAAATTTACAAACAAAGCCAAGTTACTGCAGGCACCAGCCCTTCCAGCAATGCCTGCAGTTCACAGGTGAGCATTAGTTTTGAAAATTAACCCTAATTTGATAAATGCAGGCAAATTAACATTCCTTTGAGGGCCATAAATATCATCCTTCCTGGCTGTTTGCTGTCTAATTTTTCAATTTCATTTTTAAGGGCTTTTGCTGATTTAGCTTCTTTTTCACATAGCAACTTACTGTAAAGACATCAAGCAGCAACCTAAGCTGGACAAATGCTTCTCCTACAGGAAAGTCTCTTTGGTCCATCACCTTGAAGGCAACCAGGGGACTGAGGATGTCCCTTTTTCTCCCATCCACGGGCAGATACATTGCAAAACACAGTTGCTCTGGCTGTGCTCACTCTGGAGTCATAAGAATACAAATACCACCACACCAGCGGACGAAGCATTCCTATCAGCCTGGTCGAGAGGCAGTCTCCAGCACACCGAGGCAGCTGCCAACCTTCCCCAATCCAAACTGTGGACCGCCACTCCAGTGCTGCCCATCACTCCAGGAAGCCCGTGATGCTAATCTAAACCAGTATAATTAATTATAATTATTTAGCCCCACAATAAGTAAGGTATTACACTGTTGGTTGATTTAACCTGATTCAGTAACCAAAGTCAACAGCAGTTAATTGATTTGCTCGGGTTCACACCCGAAGCAGAAGACACCGAGCGGAATGAGAAACACAGCCTCCCGATTCCCACTTCAGTCTTTTATCCCCAGACTCCAGCTATTTCTACCACGTTAGTTCATATTTTTAAAAAGCAAAGATCTACCAGAGGAAAATAAACATCACACTTCTTTGTGTTATTCAGTCTGCAGGTTGAAACGTGCTCTTCATATTCATATTAATGAGCTGCTTCTCATGAGGCAACCCATTAAATTTAATAGGAGAGCTAACATAAACCTCACATGAAATGAAATCGTTGCTGTTACGTTTACATTTCCTTGAACAGTATGCTTTGCATTCCTGTGTTATGAACGAGCTTGTACATTTTATTTAATGATAAACAGGTTTAATGACTCTCTTCTGCCACCTTTTTCTTCTCTCCTAGTTGAATAACGGGATAACATCCTTCACTGAACACCAGCCACAGAACGTCTTTCATGTGAAAAGTACCCGAATATGCAAAAGGGTTTTTTCTCGTTATTGTAGTTTTTCAACAGTTTTTACAAGATCCATTATTAACCGATGGAGTTTCTACTTTGGAGAGTGGCACACAAGGAATCCATTCAAAATGTTTGCTGCCGTGTTTGTTTGCGGTTGGTTTGAGGGCTGGGGCACCATTGCTTTTCCTTTTCCCATACAACAAAACAGTGTTATTTCAAAACACGTTATGAAGTCCAAGCACATTGGCATAAGCATGATTTCCTCTTACTTGGAGCTGCAAAATCATCATTATTGTCAACAATATTTCATTATTATTAAATTATTATTGTGCTTTTTAAACTTCAAGCAAGATCATCTACAGCCAGATTGCCTTTCCAAGTAAAATTTAGCGCTATGCACCATGCACATGTGCTCCGAATGAAACCCTCAGGTCATCCAACAGGCATAACTGGCAGCAAAAACTTTCCCAGACTCCTTAAAATTACAGCAATATTAAGCTTAGGAATACTAGATTAGATAAACCATTCACATTGACTCCTGACCCGCAGACTCCCCATACCGTGGTCCTCGCTGCCTTCACCACTGCTGGCTATTGGGATCATACAACCAATTTTGTATCTCCATCACCACAGTACCTGAACATAAATCAAACAGCAAAGGTAGCCGCCATCGTGTCCTGCCCCCAAAACAAGAAAACCTGTGATAAAGACAGAAGCAAGCATAAGTCTCCAGGTTTTTTAACACTTTTGCCACAAAATCTGTTTATTTCTCGGATCTCCAATTCTTTCTCCAGTTCTCAGGTATCCAAAAAGGAGACTACTGCTGTTAGTGATGATGCTCAGATCCTCTGACGCTCCCAAACCGAACGTCATGGTTAGGCCAAGCAGTAGTTGGTCCATCACAGCCTCCTCCGGACCACGCTGGCTGCAGAGGGTGAACATCGTTATGTGCAACAGGCTGACAAAAATATTACGGCAGTTAAGGTTGCGTAGTGAGGGCGAACTGGAGCTTAAGTCATGTGGCTCTCCTCCAAACGCTAAAAATTAAAATATGTGTTTGGTTGAACAGGAAAACAGCTATACCTAGGAAGCCACTGAGTTACTCACTTTTTAATTTTCCTGTAGTCATTAGAGAGACATTGTTTCTCAGCTGTTTTATTTTTCCTGCTGCAGGATCACATCTCTACCAGCGTATATAATTTTGGTTCCTGTGACCAATCTCCTCTTAATCTTCTGGTTCAGCAGGGCTGGAGTCCACGGTCCTGCCACAGTGCCCCTTCCCTCCCGCTGTGCACACCAGAAAGCCTCGCAAGGAAAATTAAAAAGGATCTGCATTTAAAAAACATTTGTATCTATTTGCTCCTTGTACAGGCTTACTTAGTCATACACACACCTAACTGTAAAAATGTCTGAGAAGTAAGGGAATGCAAATTGGAATTTAGAAAAAATAAAACCCTTGACGACCCTAAACATAAAGGAGTCGTTGGACGTCCAAGAAGACGTCCTGGGAAGAGCACCACGGAAGAGCACCAGTAGCACGACATCGTGTGCGTGCCGGGCTGCGGATCAGGGCTCTCGGGTGGCTAAAGTAGCCAAGAGGGAAAAAAAAAACAGAGAAGAAGAGGGGGAGAGGCACGGGATGAGAAGGGCAGGGTCTCTGCGAGCCGCTGGCCGGGCACGCACAGCCCCAGCATGCTCCTCACCCAGCACCGCCTGCCATCCCCGCTATCCGGGAGCAAGGAGCTGTCACCATGCCATAAGCCTAAATCCCATAGGAAAAACGCGAAAGAACTAAGAGAGGAGGAGAGTAGCTTGTTCCTTCAAAAAAAGAAGAGGAAATGATTGTCGCAAAGAGCTGCAGCGTATTTTTTAGAAACATTTGAGCGCGCCTTACATCAAAACACCCCGATGTTCAGCACAGGTGGCTTACCAGCCCTTTTTTTCTCCGTCATTTCCTTATGAAAGCCGCCTTATTTATCTTTCAAACCTATGTGAAAATTACAGAAAGAATACAAAACAAGTAGGAAAAGTGTTTATTGGAAGAGTTACAGTCTTGAGGAATATTCTCCAAGGGAAATGGATGTTTAATTAAACACACAAGGCAGCGCTCGCCCAATGGAGAGACGCCTCTGAAGTCCTAACGGCTGTTTCCTGGCATACATTCCTTCTGAATATTCGTGACTTGTTTATTTTGGATAACGCACGCTTCCACGGGCACGCCGGCGCGTTAACGGCACACGGAGAGGTGAGGTAATAGTTAAAGTAAGGCAATAAGCGCTACCGCAATGTAACTTCCATTCGGGTAATATCTTTCTGTTTCTAGCCGAAGACGGGAATAAATTAAATCAAATTGCAGAGGGATGCTTTATCTGCATTCACCAATCCGGCTGTTGATGCTGATCATGTAGAAAACTTGGGGTTTTTTTTTGTTTTCCCAGGGCTGTCTGTGACCGCGCATACCAGAAACAAGGCGATAAATGCCGAACGCTTTCGTAAATGGAAGAATGGAATTAGCCAACTTGTTAATGAAAACTTATTTGGGTAAAGAGTTGTTCCCTTCAGAATGGGCGCTCTTTATTCAACCTTTCAATGTCAGTTATCATTTTAAAAGCAGCTTGACCTGGAAGCATACAGTTAAAATTGTGGTGACTGTTAATGACAGTTTTATTGGACACGATGCTTATAGTTCACATTTTGAGGTCTGTATGTAATTGATCTTTCTCCCCTACATGAGAAACACCGCAATAAGTTGGTTGCAGCACCACATTATAGATATAGAGAAATAATAATGATGTCACCTTGAGATTCAAAGATCGTGGAATAGTAATAGTCTCCTAGCTCATTCTCCCAACTGTGATGACCTCTCCAGTACTAAATCTTAACAGTCTCAGCATTATTTTTGAATTATTCATGCTAGCCTTTTCCCTCACTACAAAATCAAGGAAAATGAATGCATCATGCTCTGTCAGCTCCACAGGTATTTTGGTAAAAATATAAAATGTTATTTGGTTTCAAAAAATCTGTGCAGCGATACAGGTCACTTGCTAGTCTGAGCAAAAACAAAAATTCATATGCAGGAGACACGGGACGCATTCATTGCAAGTCTGAACGAGGCATTTGGAATCCCTGGAAGTTCTGAAACCTGCGTTCTGATTAATTGCATCTTCATCTGCAGAAATAAAGCGAGAATTAAACAAGCATCAATACACACAAACCATTTCTCACTAACTTTGACAGCGCAACACTGCCGTCATCTCGGGCGCCGAGCAGGATGACAAAACAGGGAGAATTACAGATTAGAACAGAGAGTCACTCTGTTAACGTTATATTTACAGCTGAAATTAGTGGTAATGCTCGAGCCAAGTAAGGAAAACAGAGATTTCTTGAACCACACCACGCTGAACTGCAGCTGCGAGGCGCTGAAGACAACTCCTCCGCTCCTCGAGGCAGCAGGTTGATAACTCTGCTAGATTATCCGACCTGGATAATAAGAGAGAGCTACAGTTTTATTCCAGTGATGGATCTCATAAAAAGTGCACATGGGAATAAAATAAAATGCATGTAAATGTAAACTCAAGCAGGTATCTGATTCATCTGTAGCTGGTGACCTTTAAGTTCATGATGAAAAACAAATGTCAAGCTTTCAAAAGACAGGAGTATCCCTGGCTTTGCCGGGGATTTGGTATGCTATCGCACAGACTGTATTAATTTAGTCGGGCATCAATAACCTTGAAATCAGGATTTTGCACTAAAAATCTAGTTTTATGTTTATTCAGAAAGCAAAGATAAAAGGCGACTTTATTTTGAGGGACCCTCCAGCGGCTGCAGGGCAAACGTAACGTAACGTTACTGATTTTGCCTACCTTGCTATTCAACGCTAGCTCCCATGGCAACAGATTTTATAGGAATACAAAGAGTGTGATGAAGATCTCCCTTTATTTTGCATGGAGTTTAATTACGGAAAAGTCTCCTGTCTGCAGAGTTATTCGGCATCCCCGAAAAGGGGAAACGCTCCCGGAAAGCCTTGGTCAGAAGGAGCCGCAGGTCCCCAAGGCTGACCAGAGAAGGACCCCGTTTATCTACTTTAGAAAACGGCAGAGACACTGCGTGTTTATAGCGACACAAAAATTTTGAACGGATTAACAGGGGAATATCACATAATTGCTAAAGAAACAACATGTGATCAATTAATTACTTCTCTAACTCCAACAAAAAAATGCTTTTATGTTGCTATTCTCTCCTCAATTAGTTGCTAAGCTGAAAGACAGTCAGTCTGAAGGTTCCACCTCAACACAGAAAGGAGACTAAAGCATTTAAATTGGTTGGGTTTTTTCTCCTTTTCTTTTCCTTTTTTTTTTTTGTTGTAGTTACACTACAAGAGACTTACCTGCTCTCTCTATTTCTTCTTTGTTCTGGCTTATAAACAGACACTCTTACTGTGATGAATCTCATGTCGTATTTTTAAAGAAACAAAGACCCACCCACATGTCAAAAAGAACAACGAAAGCATTTTTAAAAAATCACCGGTTTTAATTTAATTGAACATCAGCCAGGACTGTTCCTCCTGCAATCGTGTGCTGTTAACACGCACGGCAAAGCGTCCCAGCAGGGGAAAAAAAACCACAGACCAACGGGCAGCCATGGTTAAACCTAGCGACAGCAAGAAATCGAAGACAGGTAGGATGCGCACCTTCTCTCCACGCAGCGACTCTGTCACCGCAAACGAAGTCAATTGCCATTGCATAAACCCCAGTTTTTCTCTTCGCCTGGAATTTAGGCCTGTAGAAATCAAAGGGAGCTTTGCCACTGACTTCAGTGAGAGAAGCATTACTCCCTTAGCTTGGCTATTTGTATTCACTTGCTACCAAAAGTTTAGAATTCTGATCACTTTATAACTAAATTTCTGCCTTTCAGTCTGCACAACATGCTTCCACATGTAAGTGTTACGCCAAAAATACATCCTGTGTTTCAAACACTTCTGTATGCACATGAAAATGGACAGACACCGAGGGCACGAGCCATGGTGAGTTGTCGCCGTCGCAGTTCTTTGATGCGCAGACATGCGGTATCTTTTGAAACTGTGCAGGGTCGTCCAGTAACAATGGCAGAGTCATTCCACCAGCGTGTTGGGTTTTCCTTTTCTGATGGCACACGGACATGAAAGAGAACCTTATCAGCCCGTGAGAGCAAACAGCGAGCTTGGGTCCAAAGAGAGCTGCCCAAAGATACCACCACGGCTCCCTTCGGACAACGGCTGTCACCATGGCAAGAGCCAGCTCCGTCCATGGAGCGCTGGCTGGGAGATGGGCTTGATGACCTAATAGCACGTTTCATCTCCGACTTCTGTTTCTACGATAGCCAGAGTTGATGGCCTCGGGGATCAGAAGGTATTTCAAAGTAGAATGTGTGGTCTCTTACTGAACGGTGACACACGACGTTTAACTTGGAAAAATGCAACTTAATATATCTAGGGAAAAACAATCTTAAACAAAGGTACTCGATGGTGAAAGGAAACCTGGCCAGAAGTAAGAGCAAAAAGAACACAAGAGTGATAACAGCAGATTATATATGAGCAACCCAAAGTTTTCAGAAATTTCAGTTTGAGAACTTCTGACGATGCACACGCCAAGGTGCCACTTCGGAGGAGGAGGCGGGGCAGGACGCGTCACCCCATCACTGGCCGGAGCGTACCTGAGTATGCTGCATGCAAACCTCAACGCCTCTCCTCCCGCTCATTGCTATTCAGCTAACTCCTAGCATCAAACTCATTCCTAGGAGGAACACGTGTATCAAAAGTCAGAAAAATTCAGCTCCTCGCTTTTGCCCATTAATCTAAGCAGCAGCATCATAGCGAGTTTAATCAGCTCTTTTAAAATTCCTTTCACCTAAATTCCATAAGTACGCATCTATTTTAGGCTCTTGATATAAAATCCACCAAATATTTGTGGGCAATTCCTGCACTTCTGCTTAGTCTTGTAAGCCCAGAGGAATACGCAGCAGCAGACCCAGATCCCATTTTTAGCCTCCAGTTTCTATTTTGACACCAAACTTCAACTGAGTTGTTAAATTAAAAAAAAAAAAAGGCATATAAGCATCTTTGTGGATAGTAACTCTGTTGGTTAAATCTCCCTTTAATCTTTCTTAACAAGTTTATCTCTCCCAAAATGTCATTGGTTTTATTGTTCTTTTTTTTTCAAGGGTGCATAGACCTCTTCGCGCACATGTGATGTCTAAAAAATTCAAAAATCACTTCATTCAGATTAAAAAGGATCACAGAGAAATGCATTTAGGGCGGTCTAGCAAGACCTCTTCCTTGGAAAGAAAAAAAAAAAGGAAAAAAAAAGGTGAATCCTTGGTCCCAATGAAGTCCATCCCAGCTGGGAGTCACCCAGCTCCTCTCAGGAGTGCAATATTCTGTGCCATTCTGCAAATTTTTACTGCATTTTGCTTCTAGACTGTATTTGTCCTCACTGCTTTTCAGATTTCCTTGCTATTTAGGTCTTCTAAACAAAACATACGCTTTTAGAATATTCCACTCAGAAAATTTAATATTTTCAAGTGAAATTTCATTTTGTTTTTCTGTGCCCGCGCTTTTAAAGTGAGTAGAGCCTGGGATTTTTCTTAATGCAAAATGTATATATTATGTTATATGAGGCACTGTGATGATTTTATTCCAGCGTAAATGTCATTCCCACATAGTAATTCCATTTGGACTAGTAGAAATGACTCTTTTTTTAGGTGTTTGCACCTAATAGTAATGTTAAAATTTAGAATATTTCATGGAAGGATAATGACACAGCCAATTAACTGGCACTGCAGGATTTACTAGTTTCCACTGGAAATACTACATCCCTCCTACCCATGCCATACTGCTGGCTAACACTTTAGAATAAAATCGAGATTTTGTATTTAATTGGAAAATGTCTAGAAATGCCCATGTGGAAGTGAAGAAACACATTTGCCTCCCCTTAGGTATTTACCTACGAGCGTCGTCAGATAAACGCCACTCAGCATCTGAGGTCGGCTTTGGTTTGAATGGTGCTGTGCATTCCTGAACTCCTTCCCAAATCTCGGGAAGGCAAAGAGAGGAAAACAAATAGCAGATGTGGGAATTGGGAAAAGGAAACGGTCATTTTTCCAGCGCGGGTCATGGAGAATAGATTAGTAAGTCCAGGAGAGTTTAAACATGCTGGCACAAGCAAGAGAAGCTGGCCTTTGCCCAGGACAAACAGTGCCAAATCCGTGAGAGCAGGGAGCGCCGTGCGCGCGGCCGGTCGCCGGCTGCCAATTTCGCGTGGTTATCCACATGTCGTGTAAATGCCCTTGGCTCGCCTCTGCGCCACTCCAACCTCTCCCGATTGCACCTCGGGGCTGCCGCCGCCGCGGCGGGTCGGGACGAACGGCTCCCGTCGAGGCCGGGAGAATCGGAACAAAGCCAAGCCCAGGCTCCCGGTCGCAGGCGCGGCTCCTCTTGCGCGCGGCGGTGCAAACGGGTCCCGTTCCAGCAGGCACATGAGGCTTAACGTCAGGATTGCCGCCGGAATCTTCATCTCGGTAATTACAGGCACCGCTGGTTACAGACTGATGGCACGAAACCCGGCTGGGGAGAGCAAGGGCATGCTGGAAAGCATCGAGTGAATTCTGGGTAGAGACTTGATTTCATTTTTATGTTTTATTGATACAGTAGCATGTGATGCCACTTTAGGTTGTGATAAATCTAGGGCATAATAATTTAGTTCAGTAACTCTGAACCGAACAGGAATAGTAATTATTCCCCAGCACCTTCTTAGGCTCATGCAATATTTGAGCCACATTCCTACCAAGAGCAGACACGGCCAGATTAATGCTCTGAAAGTGAAAATACAGCTCTGGACACATGAAAAGTGGCCAAGCTCCGGTGGACGCAAAGACCACCCAGCCACCGCACGACGAATGAGATGTCATCCATGGCATCCCGCAGCTCAGGATGTTATTCTTGTGCAGCCCGCAATCAATTATGTCCGTACAAAATGACTACACTCACTTTTTTGGGGGTCTCCAGGAAATCTTTGTTCAAATTGAAGATGGTTTTCTAACAGGCTCCACTCTTTACCCAATTTTCCAGCTGAGTTGACTGAGGCACAGGCAGGTCAAAAGGCTTACCCAAGGTCAGGGAGTGAATCAATGACTTGGGTCAGATTAGATCTCAGCCTGTTCTTAGCTTTTCATCCTTTACTGTTACCACCAGATCACCGTTAGAACCAGGCTAACAAAAATGTCATGGATGTGCTTTAAAAATATATATTTTTAAACTTGCTATCCCAGTAAGAATTAAGTTCTTTAGATAGCACGCCATATAAGATCAGGTTCCAAGAGGTTAGGCCTTTCCTGCAAGGAATTCAATATCCAGCACAATGTAAAATCACCAGCAGGAGAAATATTTTTACTACTGTATAAAAATAATAAAAATGCAGAAAAGTAAAATTCACAGATCAAATGCTGAAGTCCTCACTCAGGTCAAGTTCTGCCTGGCTTTAATTGTATTTTGCCTTGGGAAAAGGCTTCAGATCTGGCCAGAAATTAGTATGCTGATCCCATGGCATGAACGATGTTTTATTTACTTACTCCCTAAAATATGCTGTAGAGTTCAAGCAGCACTTAAAGAATCGCTCGTCCAAGTCTGAAGGAACCATGGTATTTTTGGGAATAATGCTGGGCTACCTCTTCCAACCAACCGCTATGTAATTTGATATGAAGTGACCAAAAAAGCCCACTTCCTCTCAAGGGACACGTGTTTCCTGAGCTTAGGCACAGAGAGGCACCCAAAACACTGAATTTTCACAAAAACATCTTCCCTCAGAGGAGAGAGGAGCAGAGGGACAGGTTTCCCAGGGAGACTGTGCTGTCCCCATCCTTGAAGGTTTCAAGACTCGCTGGGGGAAAGCCCTGAGCATTGGGGTCTGACCGCAGAGAGGTGGCCTGGAGACCTCCTCCAATCCAGCCTGGACTATCTTACGGTCCTACAGCATCACCATACACCGTCCTTTTCAGGAGAAATGTTTTCAGACCACTTCAGAGGCAATCTGGGCAGCCTCCAGCTATCCCTCTGTGCTGTGAGCTCCTCCCTTGCCAGCGCCCTTGCATGAAGATGTGGAATATAACTTTTTTCCACAGCTACGACTACATAAATAAAACAAAGAACATGTTAATCAAACTGTGTTCCTTTCTTCAGTTTTATGCTACTAAAACACAGACATCTTGTTCCGGGCTTTTTGCTTTACAGACAATGGGAAAAGATTTCTTTGGAAAGCCTTGTCAGGAGTTGTACTTTCCCGATTTTAGGATTCTGGTCGGCTCGACTGCAGACGCACTCGAAACTCTTGGCAAAGTCCAGCAATGAGGAAGCTGCATCTCATCAGTTCTCATCTGCAGATCAAAGCAGTTCATTGGCAACATGAAAAGGCGGTACTTAAAAACTGACAGGATACCCTTAAAAAATTAAAAGAACAAGCCTAAAAATTCTGGGAAGAATGCATTTTGAGTTTCAAGCAAAATAAAACAACATCTAAAGCGTAGTATTAAAAGAATCCTTAGACTCCAGAGAAACATTTGTATTTGTCCAGCATTGAAACGATTTCCTAATCAAAATGATCTCCACTCCATGTTCCAGTTCAGTATAAAGCTATTCAGCCATGATACTGGGTTAAACGAAGCCGATTTTCCTCTTGCACTTCTACGAAGACCAGTTAAAGCTAAAAACAGGAGGGGTGACAGCGATTAGAAGGAGCATCCGGAGAGCAGAGCAAAAGTTAGGAACTTTTTCACCAAGATTTGCAAATACAGGACATAGAGCAGTTGTTCATTGGCTCCTTCTGGTTCCTGGTACCTTACAGCATTATTACAAATAGAAATGTTACCTCTCTTTTGACTAGCACCCCTCCTTTCTTACTCCTCAGGCTTGCTCTGGAGTTGCCTTTGCCTACGTCTCGTTTTTGTCAGAACCGGGAGCACGAGGAGGTTTCAGCAGATGCCTGACCTTTCAGGGTGTGCATTTTTACCTTCACCACCTAGGGACTGGCTTATGCCTAAAATCTGCTGCAGGTTAACTTGAATTATTTCATGTTAAGGTGCTTAATGTCACAAACTATTTTTTTTTTTCTCCCATTGCAGGTCAGTTGCCATTTTAATGTGTATTATGAAACCGCCTTAGAAAGCCGAACATGGAACAGATTTGCCTACACTGATGTAGGCATGAGAGCAGTCCCACCCCACCCTCGCATCTGCCACCGGACTGCACATGGATTTGCTGGACGATGGTGTCAGGACCATTTTGGAGGGATGTCACCTCCCAGTAGGCACGAGAACACAGCCAGGTCCAGCCCTGCTCCATCACAGCCCCGCTTATCCAGCACGCTCCTCTGCTCTGATCCCAGAGACCAGCACCTTGAGAACAGGCATGGATACGGGCCAGAGTAAATTTTATCATTTTTTCATTTATAAAATATTTTTACATATTTATTTAATTTATCTATTATGTACTTAGGCTGCTGTTTGAATGGGGAGCTTAACCCAGACCCACGCCAAGACCACAGTGAGGGCCAGGAACCCTGGGCGTGCCCTAGCATGCACCATTCATGCTACACGGACACTTAAACGAAAAAGATGATAAACATTTGCCCATCCCTTTAGATTACTGCCGAATTCTACTTAGCCCACAGCGTACACCGTGTTTTTATACAGATGTCAACAAAAGACACGAGAAGTAAAGACCGTGCCCCAATTTAGCACTGAAGCTGCACATCAGTGCAGCTGAACACGGTTCCTGCTTCTGTTTGGGAGTGCTACTTGGCACAGCGCTGCATTTCCTCCTGCCTTTCCCTTTGTCTTTCTAATTCCTCAGAGAAATACCCTTTAAATACGCTTTCTTTAGAGAAGTACCATAGAGCTGCTAGTCTGTCTTCGCTAACCTGTCCTACTACCAGCACTTCATCTACATCCTTAACTAGGACATCGCTAACCATTTCTCTGACTTGTCAAAGCAGCAATTTCTTGCTTCTTTTCTTTCACTCCAAAACAAACAAACAAACAAACAAATGCACATTTTATTATCCCTAAAACGAATGCTGTGATTGGACAACAAAGTTGTTTATTTTCTATTTCCTTTTTCAACACGATGATTATGAGCAGGACTGAACACAAACTGGAGACCTGTCCAAAATATGTTGGAGAAAAAGATGCTCAAGAAAGATGGAAAACAAAGAGAAGGCAGTAAACAGTGATCAAGGGAACAGAGAAAAAGAGAGGGATAGAGTCTCACAAGTCTCACTGACAAGAATGCCGCAGCACCAAACGGCTCTCCTGGAGAACATATTGATGTTGGATGGCATCAGAGCTTTACACTAAGTATTTCTGCAACAACTTCAAAGCAGTATTTCCCTGAACAGGTAATTCTGCCAACATTCAGTCACTCAACAACACAGAAAATGAAGATCCTTCTCCTTTCTCTCTCTCCTAGAAAGAACAATTTGCTCCGTTGCACTCTAGCCCATCACACAGATAGTATGTACCATGTACAGGAGTTCACAGCACCGAAGGTGACACTATAATCTGCATATGATAATTTTTGTTTGTGTATGGCTTTCCTGGATTTTGCATGGCATCCAGGATGCTCACATTTTTGAGTCCTCAGAACCACAGGATGAGTATTATAAACACCTGCAAGGCTCTCCTTGCTCTCACAAGTCCCACAGGGTCCATCAGCAAAGACTCTAATTTTCTGTTCATAGCTAGAAAGCACAATACAGTCCTGGGATGCCTGAGCTGCTTTGGCTGAGCTGGGTCAGGTGCAAGGGCAGGACGGTGGGTGGGTGGGCAGCCAGGCAGCAGCGCGGGCAGGCTGCCAGCACATCAAGGGGATACGGCAGCGTGGGTCGGGCAAGACCCAGAGGGTGAGCTGCAGCTCAGAAGCCGCTCCCTGGGGAAGGGGTGGCCCTTGCGGAGCTTTCTTCAGGGTCCCCAGCTGTGCTCTTTCCAAGCCCCGGCAGCCAAACCCCGAGGACAGGGGGACGGGCTAACACAGCATCATCCACAAAACCGCCAAACGCACACGATGGGATCCCCAAATATCCCAGCCCTCGTGAGCTTTCCTTTGCAGGCTCCCCTGCTGTATGGGTTTCAAGCTTGGCTGTTCTTGGCTTGTTGGGATTGAGCAGTTCCATCAGCGTTGGATATCAAGGCTCAGACCCCAGGCTCGAGCTCCTGGGTCTCAGGCATCTTGGCAACGGAGGCCCGGCACGGGCTCTCCAGTCTCCTAAGGGACTCTGTGCTTTCCCTCAGCTGCCCAAGCACACATCCACTCGCCACCAGATTTTCCTGAAAGCACAAGGCCAGGGTGAAAATGTGAGCGACAACAGGTAGAAGGAGTCTGTGCTTCGTGCCTACTCTTCTGCTCTGTGTTCATTTCTGCCGTGTGGGTTGCACCGCCGCCATCCATTTCCAGTGCACACCAATGCTGATGCACGCAGAACTGGTGGGAACTGGTTTCCTTTAATGCAGACACTCTCCACAGCAAAACAGCCACATTTCTACCTGTAGAGAGTAATTCAATATTAACAGTTTTGAGTGTTCTTCAGCGGCTACGTGATGAGGTTTGCTAGCACTCTGAAGATTACACGAGGCTGGAATTACACACACAGTTTATAAAATCACACAGAATTCATACATTTTACATAGACAGGCTCCCTAAAGTGTCACACCGCATTTTAGCACCAGAACTTTGTGTGATTCAGTAAAAGAATCCTGCTCCTCTGCAACGGATGCTCAGCTCTGCAACCTCCCACACATGCATATATCATCATTGACTTCCAAAAGAGCACTGTTGGCTTGAGGGACAGAGGTGCACCTCCTGTAATGGTATATACTACATTCCGCAGCAACCTTTCTTCTCATATTTCAGAGTTGAAAAAGGCCTGTCAAAAAGGGGCTATTATGAAAGGGAATTTGAAGACATTCATAAACATCTAGACAGAAAATTGCATTTTCAATATGAGAACCTCAATAGTTAAGGCTACATTTGGGAGATCACTATGACCCTCTTATTTTCTGCTTACGCTGTCAAAGTTTGAATTCATGTTGGGTTTTTGAGCAATTCAAACAAAGGATACTTTCATAAACATCCATTTCATAAACTACGGCATATCTAATTCTTTGGGTTCTGAAGGCTGAGCTGAATGTGGTGTTTGCAGTCTACTGAGAATATGACTGGAAAACATAAAACAATCTACTAGGTAAGTTACAAAGCTGTTGACACAGGGAATGAAAATGGAAATTCTGTAGTAGTCTCCTACATCCCCAGTTCCACGCTGTACTTTGCCTGATGCTAGCTGATTGGTGCTGTATATCTTGATGTTAGTATCCCATTTCAGAAATGTTCTGACATTATCTATCTGGCAGTTTGAAAAATAGTATCAAACTCCCAATGCATTTGAGCGCGCGCGCGGGCTTCAACACAGCATTCATAATATCCATTTCCGTCGATGCAAGAGGCAGGCCAGTACCAACTCTGAGTGGATTCAGTTCTAAGACTACAATACGTGATTCTACAAAACGCACAGGTACACGCGTGCGCGCACTCCTGCACACGCACACACAGCTTGGCTGGAAAGACCAAAAAGAATTAACTTGATTTAATTTCCAGCGCCTCCTGGTAAACATGCAGGTTCATTTGGGAGCAAGTCTACCCCTACAAAGTTACTGATGCCGGGAGTTCTGTGGATGCAACAATTGTTGGCACCCCCCCTGCCCGTAGCATAGGAAGGAACACAAGGAGGAATCTTCATTCAGAAAAAAAACCAGAATGATTAAGAACACTTTTCAAATAATTTACGATGATTACAAAGAGGGGTAGATCTCTACACAGGCTACAATAACCCAATCACTTGAAGGATGTGTTTGTTCTATTGCAAATATGCTTAATATGTCAATAGGAAAAAATTATGCTGTAAATTCTGCTGTAATAATTATTGGAAATGCTTGAGCCTTGCTGGAATTTGGCAATAGCTGCAAAAGCTCCACTAAATATAGGACTCTAGGCACACTTAATTTAACAGGAGATTTATCAGTGGCCTTATTGACCAAAAATTCCTCTTATTTAACATTTATAAGCCTTTTTACCACACAAATTTCTCTGTAGCATAACAGATTCAATTTATACTGGTTAGCTTCACCAATATCGTCGAAGTATTTTCCAACAACTTCTGGAACAGAGCAGCCAGGAGATAACTAAACCAACTGAAGTAGGGCATATGAAACACCATAACTTTTTATGTTTTTGCCCTAAAGAAAACGAAGCCAATCTCTGCTAATATTCCTTTCATTTACACGGTTTGCTACTAGATTTCCCTAAAGGCATTAGCGGCTGGCAAACAACTCCCAGCACCTTGATTACAGGAAATCATATTTCTCCCAGTGCCAAGCTTCTTCATAAGTACTGAAAATGGTTTGCCTACTAAAATACATTTTCTTAACTCACCAGTAATTCTACACTTCGAACCACCCAATTTCCTTCCTCTCCCAGTGCAGGAACCAGTTGTATTCCTGCTCAATATATCCGGACTTACAGCTTACTTTTTGGTTTGTTTTTTTTTTAACAGAGATGAGTCCATGCTTCCACACTTTAAAGTGGAATCAAACAAGCTTAGACAGTGTTTTAGGAGAAGAGGGAAAGAAAAAGTTTTATTAGCAGGGATTACAAACCATTTCAAAGATAATGGCAATTTAAAACATGCAGATCTTTACCTCCAGTCCCTCAAATTTCAAGAATTGTGGAGATTAACTGCAGAGACTCAGACTGTTCATATTTTTATGCAAGGAAGATGCTCTCCTCTGATTAAAGCAGCAGTGTTCTTTAATAACCTCAGTTGCTATTGGAAATGATGTACTACCACCAGTGATTTTTTTAGGTCTCTAGATTTTGCTACAAACAGGTCTTCCAACCGCCAATCTGCTCCTACCCAGACTGAAGAATGAGCCTTACAAACCCACACTTCTTCAGAACTACCCTTCAGACCTCTTCTCTCCTGCACCATCAAAACTGAACTCCTTTTAAAGTTCCCAGAAACAGCTGCACTCAACGTACCTGTCCAGCCGCATGCTCCACCTCCCACCGACCCAGGTGTGCGCTTCTCAGCATTCCACTCCCATTAAAACACACGGACAAACTCCCATCGTGTGCTGCAGAAAAAGTCTGGTACAAGAAACAATTTCTGTTGTTAAAAACCTATTTTGAAACCAGATTCAGAGTGCTTTTCACAGACACACACACGCTCTCCTTCAGGGCCAATTTACACACACAACGTGCCCACATCAAATAGCTCGCTCTGCACTGACATGAGCTTTCCAGGTTCACATTTGCAGGACACATCCCTGCTGCTGAGAAAACACAAGCGTCTTGGCAAACAAAATCACAGTTTCTGGTTTCATTCAGCCTTTTTTTTTTTTCCCTGGTGATTATAAATGTGAAAAACAAGACTTATTTACTTGTTGAAGTGAAATCATACCAAGTTACATTACAGCTGAGGAGGTTCACGCGGAGAGGTCACCAGAGCGTAGGAAGCGATCGAGGCCAGGCTCTGACTCAGTAAGGCACATCCACACAAAGGCAGAAACATATTCTGCCTGTGCTCCAATCTGACGATTTTCTCTAGGGGGAAATTAAAGAACTACAAGTGAGGTCCAAATCACAGTGATTTTCAGTCCTACATCTTTCCTGAGACTCCATCTGTTTCTCTCTCAAGCTAGCAAGAGGGTAGTTACAGCTCTGGTGCCCGAGTCTCTCTTCCACAGCAGATGTTGCAGAACGTAGATGCTTTCAGAGGTTAGGCCTTAACAAGGAATTTAATTCAGGCTGAAATATTTGCGATTTCACAGCTCAAAGCCTTTAATAAAAACCTCCTTTTTTAGTTTTCCAGCCCACTCCATTACATTCTGTGACCCCAAAGCTCACGTATTAGTCTGAAGCCTTGGTTTACTTGGAAGCAAATTCACATGCTGTCACGAGACGGACATTTTGCACTCCACCGCAGACAGATGTTCCAGTCCCGGGAAAATACTGTCCTGTACCTGAAAACACCGCATTAAACCAGCAATATCTTACAAGCAACAACAGACTTAACTTTTAGAAATTATATATCTTCTTATAGGATTAGTGTTACGAAAATTTCCCTTAGTATCAGTGAACTAGACTGGATGTGCCGTAACTGAATGCTGGAAACTCCTAGGAAGAAAATGAACACCTAGAAGCCCTCAGAGCTGACTTAATAAAGGAGTCCGGCACGGTATAGCAACTACAGTAGTAGGAGCAGGTCTAAACAGATGAAAAAGGGGAGAGAGATATCTCTCCCATGTCACTGACCAGTGAAACGCCTAATTAGAAACAGTCTCCTCAGCCTTGCTCTTGCCGGTAAAGGACAAATTAGGGAGAAATTTAAAAGTTCAGTTGTTGGGATTATAATGGTGCTTACTTAAAAGTAACGAAGATGAAAATCTGGACAGCAGAAGGATTAGAGGAGAACTGAATAAGATATTAATAATTCTGAGGGCAGAGTGAAAACCGATCAGGAGTTTTACCTTTTTTTTAATCTCATTTGCTAACAGAGGAACATGGCAGTGAATTAAGTGACAAGGCAGTACAGCTAGAATCAGCGCAGAGAAACACTGCTTTCTAGTGCAAACAGGCAACTTGCGGATCCACTGCCAAGACCTAAGACACCAGGTTTTAAGAAAGTCTGGATATCTAACATTCCCCATTCAAACCTGTTACAACGCAAACTGAAATCATATTAAAGATAATCAATTTTCATGCTTCAGGCTATAAGGAGGCTCCCACCGTGGGAGAGGAGTCAGAAAAGATTAATATGTATTTTGGGGAGGTTTCCACTTATAATAAAGTTTCAGGAACTGGCTACTTTTGAGGAAAGGTTATCAGGACAGAGAGATTTTATCCAGTTTAGCACTGTTTCCCTGTAATATGGCATTCTAATATTTTGAAAATAAAAAAATAAATTAATTTTTAAGAGCTAAAACAGCAGACTGAAATTTTCAAAGTGCTAAAAATGGTACACTAACATTAGTATTAGTGAATCTCAAATTCCGTCTCCTACTTTACCCTTTCTCTTGCCACTCACTACTCACAGGGTAGGTGCAAGCAGAACCTGACTTTTTCCCAGGTCAGATGCGGAGAGAAGCGTACAGCAGAGAGATAACCGCACCCACTAAGCAGCTAGTACACCACTCCATCGCGGCTCAGATCTGCACAGCTCAGAGCAGAGGCAAAGGGAGCTTACATCTGCTCCGCGGATGTCCCCGAGACCCTCCTATTTATTTTAAGGTTGCACAAACCTGCAGTTACGTATTTATTTACTGATGGTGTGTATTCACAGTGGGAAAGCAGCCCTTCAGGGAGTTCACTGCTAATCAAGTTCTCTTTTTAAGCAGAGCTACTGTCAGTGCTAACATCTACCACGAGCACGCTAGTCAGTAGCTTGGCTCCTCCTCAACTGGAACAATCCAGGCAAAGCTGCAAGGCTGATCTTTATATCAACACCTTGAAGGATGAAAAGGTATTTAGGCTGATCATTTAGGAAAGGAAGACTGCAGAGACGGGTTTTCAGAACAGTTGACTTATAAATACATTTTGCTTTGAGCTTTTTTTTTTGCCAAGCAGCAGATCCACCTCTTATTGCACAAATGTCCACCTTCTCTCCTTTTAATTCACATCATGACACAGGATTTTAAGATGTCTGAGAAAAAAAAAAAAATAGATAAATCAGAGTTTGAGAAGTCTGATATTTACATTCTAAATTAATAACTATCTCTAGGGTATCCCATCCAGCCCAGAGCTTACTGATGTGAAGAGATCTTTCATTTAGAGAAGAGATGATCTTCACACAAGCCATTGCACTTGCACGGGGCACGCAACGGCGGTACCTTTTAACTGACCATTAATCCGGGCTTCGTTAGAACTACTGAAAAGCTGCATTTTCTCTTGTCAGCATACAGCATCACACAGTCACACAATAGTTCGAATCATCTGTTCACTCACAGCTCTTGAAAAGCTAAGTCATAGAGATTCGCTCTGAATGTGTAAAAGAGAAACCGCGACCCATAAGCCTGTAACTGGTTGTACCTTACTACAAACACAAAATACTTTTCCATACACTTTTCCTTTATTGTAATAGCGTTTCTCTGCTGCTTTACACCAAATTCCCTTAATCAGCTGTTCATACCATGCAATCTGAAATTGATTTATCATTGTTAAACCATTTATATCAATTGTAATTCATCCTTCATTGATCACACAGGTTCACAGATCACTTCTACCTTACTCAAAACTGGTGTGTTTGCAGGTCGCAATTAGCAGGATGGTGTGGAAGCTCTGGACATTTTTACTGCCTGAGAACAACTTTCAACAGCAACTTTTGGCCAACGCTTTGCCTAGGTAGATAATAAAGAAAGTAAGACAGCGTGGTAAACATTCCTTGCTTACATTTCCTTGAGATTCAAGGTTAACAGCCCAGAAAGCAAAAGGGAAAACCAAAAATATTACTGCTAAAACCAGCGGGAGTGTCTCCGTCCCATTACACACCAGCGTGAGCGGCTGCCCTTTCTTAAGCTTGCACCAAGTGCAACTTCTGCAAAGGTATTTTCACCTGCACTGGGGAAACTTCTGCATTTTGGACAGTGTTTTATATTTTCTTAGAATCAGACTGAACACACAGGCACTAACTCGATGTCATTTTATTTACAGTGTTCATTCCCTAGGAAAAAAAAAAAAAAAAGGATTTCCAGAATTCTGTAATGACTTTTGAAAAATTGCTCTGATCTTTCCCAAGTGGATTCCTCTATTTTGTGAGAGCTTCTGAGTCAGTGACTAATAAATTTTTTGCTGATATAACTCAGATTAAGATTCAGACGGTGAAAGATTCTCAGGCTCGAAAATTAGTGGTTTCTTGTTGCAAACTTTACTGGTACTTTTTGTCCTGGTTTGGTTTTTGTTTTTTTTTTCTTTTTTTTCTTTGACCTCAAATAAACCTCACCCTACAGCCTGCTTTCCTCCAACATTTCACTCCCTCTCATCTCCTCCATGTCTCCTCTTTTAGGAATTGCGTCTGCCAAATGCTTCCCCTTGTGCACGCTCTGGTCCAGTTCACCGTCCCCACCCTTCCAAGAGGGAAAAACGCCGATTCCTCGCTGCTGCCAGTCTTTGCCTGTTGCCCTTCATCATCCTGCCTCTAAGTGCGAGCAGAACAAAGGATAAGCTTAGATAATTTTAAAAAACACGCTTCAAGACCTGCATTTTGCTTCCAGATGTGGTGGATTTTGCTCAGCAGCCACCCATATTTCAGTGCCTGAAGGAAAAACGAAGGTGCACGACCACCCCAGGGGCTCAGCACCGTGCGGGCTCTGACTCCTCCCGCGTTACTGCCCGCAGATTGTTATTTTATGATGAACTTTTTCAGAAATCCGTGTTTCTGCCCAGCTGCGTGACTGAGCTAGCGGCAGAGGCTCTGAGCCCGGCGGCCCTGCGAGGAGGCCTGCCCGGCTCTGTTGCGCTGGGCCTGCAGGCCCGGCCGGGCCCACCGCATCCCCGGGGTAACGCCGCGGGACCGGGCCGGCTCGGGCCGCTTCCCCCCGCCCGGGTTTCCGGGCCGCGGAGGCGGGCGAGCGGCTCCGCCCCGGCAGCGCGGCGCCTCCCCCGCCGCGGCCCGAGCGGAACAGGGCCCCGCCGTGGCGCCGGGTTTGCTGCGGCCTCTCCGCCGCCATCCCTCCCTCCCTCCCTCTCTCCTTCCCTCCTTCTCCTCGCGGGCAGGTGCGCGGGGCGGGCCGGGGAGCCGCGGGGCTCCGGGGCTCGGGGAGGCGGCCTCGGCGGGCCTGGCCCGGCCTGGGCAGCGCGGCCCGGCCGGGGGAGAGCGGCCGCCTCATGGTGGGGGGGGGGGGGGTAAGATGGCTGCGGCCTGGGGCCGGGCCGGGAACCAGGGCCGCTCGCCGGGCCCCACTGCGACCCCCGGAGCAGCTGCGCTGGGGTTTTCCTCAGTTTTACAGTTTACTTAGTGACCGGGGTTTCTTTGCTCTCCATATTCCTGCAGGCCCTCGGAGCGGAATACCCCTGGTTTTGCCCCAAGGCCTTTGCTGGCAGAGCAGGCGCTAGGCCCGCGGGTCGGTGGGTGATCATTCCTGCAGGGGAATGGTGGTGTTAAAGCTTAACCTCCGCTCCTGCCCCAGCCAGCACTGCCAAACCCTTCCCTTGCCCAGGGGAAGCGGTTTCGTGGCAGCCGAGGCACTCCTAAAAGTGTGTGGGTTTCCATCGGGCCGTGGATGGAGCAGCACAAGGAGTGAACGGGTGGCAGCAGCCTGTGTCAGAGCAGATTAGCGTGAAAAACTGGCTAAAATAATTCATGTCAGAGCAATATTAACATAACAGTGTCCTTTGGCTGTTGACATAAAAGCCAAGCTCTGCAACTTCTTTATAAAATAGGTACCCTATTGTAAGTGCATGCAGTTCTTACAACAAATGTAAAGAATGGTTATTTTTCTTTTGCCCCTGACTCCCAAATAAACCTGTTACTGACTTGTATTTTATTTTTGTGAAATGGAGCTCTTATTAAATGGTAAGGTGCAGTCTCTACAGTGTTTCACATAGGAAAGCCTCCCATTTTATAAACTGGGACATTACGTTTAGTGTAGAAATGACTGTCACGGTGTAACTCTTGTGTCCAGGCACAGAAGACAAGGGTTGTCTTCTGGAGGGGTCTGTGTGGGTGACAGGGCTCCCTTGTGAACCCGGTGAAGGTTTTGGCCTCTAAGCCCTGCCTGTCTCCCTGATGCATGGGGGTGTAGGAGCTGTCCCTCCCTGAACTGCCTCTGTGAACTTTGGTCTTCCCTCCCTTGTGTGGAATTGCAGCTTAAGTGGAGCCATGATGGGGGAATCTCCTGTCGCATTGCGATGCCTCCCTGCCCCGTGGTGTGGAAGCCTACAGAAGGTCTGGTGAGCCAAAAGTCTCCTCTAGCAGCTCTGTTCCCTCCCCTGTGCGTGAGGACAAATTGGCGTAGCTGGCAGGATCCTAAATGAGGGGTTGGGACAACCCCTTTGGAAAGGTTTTTGTTTGGTTTCTGCAGGAAGAAGTGAGCAGAGCCGATGCGTCTGTGTCTGCATCTTGTTTCAAGACCTGAAGGGTTAGTAAACGTGGGACAACCTGGCTCTGGTTTTTAGGCTAACTCTTGCAACCTCGGAACAGAATCATAGATACCACAGAGGATCTTATTTTAAACCCAAGTTATTTCTTCAGGCGTTAATTTTGGGTTGTGGCTTTTGCCCTTTTGAGCAGGTCCTCTCCCTTCTCTGTCTCAGCTCATCTCTTAAGTTCCTTAATGCGCGTTTGACTGCTGTGATGTTTGTAAAGCTTATCGCCTCTGGCGCAAAAAGCCGCCCCTGTAATGCAGGATACCTCTGTCCGAAAACATCCAGTTGGGTGAAATTTGCCAAGTGGCTTATTTGTTTTCTTGTGAATGTTTTGTCAGTCTGTGATGTCGTTTTTCCAGGTGGAAAGTTTTGTTTGCTTTGTTTTCAGACTGGACAATCCTACCAAAAGCCTTAAGCTTCAGAGGAAAAAAAAGAAGTAGCCACGTGAGCTTACAAGGTGGCTTTAGCAATTCCTATCTGCATTCTGATCCATGACAAGTTAATTACACCAATTACACCAGGAACTGAACAGAAGCTCTATAGGAAACTGTTGTAGTTATATTGCAACTTGTGTTACCGTGACTACTTTATCTCTTGATAACTCTGTAATTAACTTGTCACCACTGTTTAATGCTTAACGTATGTAGAGAATCAGTTAATGGCATCACTAAAGGGATAGTAGCCTGAAGGAGAAGCTCATGCCCTTTGGGAAGGTTATCGGGGTTTCCTTGAACAGCTAATTTAGGGACTTGTGCAGAAAAAGTATTAAGTTTGTTACGGGAAATGTGGATAAGATGGAAAGGCTGCACCAGAGAAATTCTCTTTAAACTGACTTTGGTGGCAGGGGAAACTGTTAGAGGAAACAGTCATGCAAAAAATCCAGCGCAGAATGTGTCAAAGGCACGGCTGACTGTTTTTGTTGTGTTCTTTTCCCATGCAATTAGGGTTTAGAGGAGTGGGAACAACTGATTTTTGTGAATTAAGCCTTGGTGTGCCAGCTGTTAATACCCGTTCGTACTCCAGCCAGTGCATAGCTTCCCCGTGAGCCCCGTCCGTCTCAGGTACCGAGGGTGACGTCCTCTCTGGTCGTGACTGAGATGTGGTTTCAGCAGTGATGGTCGTTCTGGTGTTGGTGCTGCAGGAGCTTTGTGGGAACAATTTTGTAGGCCTTGATTTGTTGGGGTGTCAAGACTAGTGAGCCATTCTGCCTGGGATGTGGCTGACCTGAATTAAACTTATTTTCTGCAGAGAAAAAAAAAGCCTCACTCCTTGTGATAGTTGTTAACATCTCTCATTTTATATATTTCACAGAACAATGCGTTAAATTCTGAACGTGTGAAACTTCTAAATACATCCTGAAGGCATTGGCGTCCAGTCTAACTCTTTTAAAGGTTTCCCGCGTGAGGATGATTTCCCGTTTGTAACACCGGCGCAGGCGGTGAGTGCCTAGCCCAGCCTGCGTTGCCCGTGCCCAGGAGTTGTCGGGTGAAGCTGAATACGCGTCCCGCCAATCGCGTAACTCGTAAAAGCAAGCACTTGTTAAATCTATTTGTTTTTATTATGGACATCGATCTGCCAGTCGCAATAATGCATTTACGGACGTTTTTCTGCAAGCGCAGCGCTGGTGGCAGTTTTTACTGACAAATTGAGTCATATGGACAGTAGTTCAAAATACGCTTACGTTATTGACGGATCGTGCAATTCTGTAGTTTACCGAGTGTTCGTAAGATATCTGGCCTGGTGAAGAGAATGTAACTGCTGGGAAAATGTAGGACAAAGTTTTAATTTCAGGAAGCTTGAAATCTTTTTGGTAGTGACAGGCTTCAGCACGTGTCTTGGCTGGCTTTGTGAACTTTAACTGCTTCATTAACGCCATAATAAAAACCCCGGAGGCCTGGCTTGGTGTCCTCACTGCAGGCGTCTGGTTCTTGAGTTTCTTACCTCTGCTGATAGCTGTGAAGGTTGTCGTTCGCTGTGCTGGCAAGGGTTTCAGTTGTGCTAATTTGTCTGAAGGTATAACGAGCAAAACTTTCCTGATGCAAGAACAAAAACCCCTGTTAAATTTTGTCTCCTGTAAGGCTGACATGGTCACCCAGTACAGTATGAAGTTAAACACACAGCTGGAGGAACAACCGAACTCTAAAAGCAGACCAAACCTGTACTGAAGTATTTTCCAGAAATACAAAATGCGATTTTAAATCTGTAATCTCCTTGGGTAGTCCAGACTACTGTTTAAAAAAAATCTAATGTGTTTGAATGTCAATAAAGCTTGTGTGGCTCTGGAGTTTCATGGAAATTGAATAATTATGAAAAATTTTCTTTTGAATCATGTCACTGTTCTGATGCTTTTTGCCAATCCTTTTTCAGAGTGTTTCCTTATTTATTATTTTATATCAGCAGGGCAAAAGCACCCTGTCCTGATGTCTGTCAGGAATATCTGCTATCTGGTTTGATTTATATTGTGCCAAATTAAATGGTATAAATTATTTCAGGTATTTTTTCAAGTCACTTGTAGAATGTGGCCATGCAGCTGAAATGCTCCCCAGTGCAGTGAAGGTGCTGAAGGTGATTAAAAACGCTTACATCTGAACAAATCCCCCTTAATCTCAGGGCAGAAGAGGGGAATTCATTGATACAAAGATTCTCCAAGTGAAATAGTAGTAAAATAGCACTACTGACAGAGCGCCTGTCGTCTTGAGCAGCTCGGCGGAGGGGAATAAGGAATAATTCTGCCTCTCTCAAGGCAGGAGCCTGCGGCATCTGGAGAAGCGGCAAGCGCTGGTCCGGATTGCGCTGGGTGTTCGCTACCCAGCGTGTAGCTGAGCTGCGGGTCGTGGAGCAGGCAGCTGGGGATGCTGGGTTTGGGCTCAGAAACAAACTTTTGTTTTGCATTCTCTTCTGACTTGGGGAGTTGGAATCTTGCTTTTTGGGGGGTGTGATGGCATAGCAGTAGAAATCACTGAACGCTTCGTTTCGGTTTATGGTGTGCTGTATAGCTGTGTGCTGTTGGAATAGTGAAGAGACGGGCTTTTGGCCTTACCTGGTGGGTGCATTGTCAGGTTTTAATTATTGCTCAGATGCCACTGTTTAGTGCAATTTGATCAGATTAATGAAATTGGTATTTCAGTGCAGTAGTGTATCTAGCCCACCGAAGTCAAATTTGCTTTGTTTTCTGAATCGCGCTGTCTGCGTGCCCCAAGTGCAAATGTAACTCCCTCCAGGTAACTCTGCGTTGGCAGAGAGCGCGTATTAGTGCTGCCTTGTGACTGTTGCCGCTGCATAATCATCGTTCAGTGACACTGAAATTATCTGGCTGCTTTAGATCAGTCAGTACAATGCAAACAGGAACGTCAGCTTTGGTTGTTTGTACATTCGAGTGTGCTGAAGGTCTGTTAATTAGTGAAACTTCTTAATAAACACCTAAAGTACACCTAAACCCCTGTTAAAAAGATTATTTTTTTCTGTTTTGCATATAAAAACCAGGAGATGGGATGTACAGCACTTAAAAACACACATGAAGCGTTGCCTTGGCTGTGTTGGCGGTACGTTTTTAGTGTCGGCGGTGTCCTGGAGAAACAATGTCCACAACTTCGTGTTCCCTTCGTCTTGCTCCGCTGAAGTCTGGTGTGGTCAAACGGAATGTAGTGGGAAGGGTGGGGAGAAAAGGGAAATCCCTTGCACGGTCACCTGTTGACACCAAAAATACCTCTGGTTGGTTGCTAGCAATCCATGAATACCAAGATTTTTGGTTGGTTGATTGAGAAAGGAGATTGACTTTGTTCAAACTGGCTACATTTTTTTTTTATATTGGTTTTTTTTCCCCCTGGATGTGTAAGTGAATTAGTTGATTTTGAATCCTATTTGCAGTGGGCATGGGTCGTCGTCTCCTTTTAGCTTGGAGACTTCGGCAGTTGGAAGGACAGGCTGGGTCTACAGCTGGTGGTGTGCTTTCAGAAAGTGAACCTGAGGCCCAACAAGGCAAAACACTTAATCTGAGAGGAACTTTTTAAAATAAATGCTTGTGGTTTGTTTTTTTAAATATAATAAGGGTGCTATTTTGTTTTCTCCAATTGCATGAGTTGCGTGTTAGTGGATACACCTTCTTTTCTGTTACTGGGAACGTGCGTGGCCTGGATTTGAACGTTTTCCAGTTGTCTTTTTGTGTAGCTATGCTTGATTCCGTAGCGAGAGTTTCTAAGAATATGATTAACCCTGTGGGTCATCTTATAATGTAATTATTAATGATTGATTCTGTTTATCCTCGGAATCAATACAAGAAGCAAAATGGGCTGGCATATATTTGGGGCTGATTTCTAA
The DNA here is from genome assembly GCF_036417535.1 of Chlamydotis macqueenii. NCBI lineage: Eukaryota > Metazoa > Chordata > Aves > Otidiformes > Otididae > Chlamydotis > Chlamydotis macqueenii. The sequence continues at coordinate 38,275,711 of NC_141562.1, forward strand.
CATTCAGTCAACACGATCTGGTGACGAGGCGAGTATGGGTTTATTCCTCGCGACGTGTTTGATGAATCTGAAGTGCGTAATTAGTTTTGTATAACGCTGGTGATACGCGGCGGTTTTTACGTGACTTATGTTAATGTGGCCAATAGTGTTAACATCTCCTGCCACTAATAGTTAGGGTGGGGATGGGTGGTAATTGATCTTCCTGGGAGTGCTGTAATGTAAAAACAATTCAGGCTGTTTGAAGTATATTTTACAAGTGTGCATTGGGCCTTTGGGATGTTACACTGAAAAACCCAATTGTACAGTTACCATGGGAACCCAATTAGAATAGATTGCTTGAGTTTTTTTCAGGCTTTCATCTTGACCAAAAATCTAATGTACTTTAAATGTTTTCATATGGAATTCTATTCATATACTGAGTTGATATAATAGCTGTTTTTAAATTTTAGTGCTGAAACCAGGGAGTATTACGTTCTGTGCATCCTGAGGACTTGTCTTTCAAGGAGAATCTTCCTTTAGCGTTTAAAAGTTGATGAACTGAGAAAAATACTTTATGAATCTGGGAGTTCTTACCGTAGTGCTGCCATCACGTGTACTTTTCAGGCTGCAGTTCTGTGCAAGTAAACAGGAAAATATCTTAAAAGCCAAGGACTTCTGTTCTAGACTATCAACATAATATGGCTGAAACTTTTCCTGACCTTTAAGGATCTGTTTTTTTAGGTACCTTCTGACTTTTCTTTAAATTTCTCTTCTGTTGACCTATTCAGAGGTTTGGGATGCTCACAGGGTGGGTCTACGATGTGTTAGCTTTCTGCACCGCCTCATCTCCTGCTGAGCGGGAGCTCCTGTTCAGCACCTGAAGGCATTTGTGGATCTTTCAGGTGTCTCAGGAATGTCCTGCTGCTTGGCTGCTCCTCAGCATGGCTTCAGCCTCAGCACAGCTCTTGTGTAGGAACAGAAGTTCTGGGGAGCTTGGGAACATCTTGATTGAAAGGCCAAGGGGAGCTGAGGCAGCAGCTCAGTAGGAGATGGGCTTTCTTGGGCCTAGTCAGGCAGCTCTGACCTGGTGAGGATGGGGACAAATTATTCTTTTTCCTCACTTCTTGTTATTATTTGATCCCTTCAGGTTTGTCCTACTCTCTGCAAATGCAGGAGGAAATTTTCCATTTTGCTGAAGCGGTTGCTGACAATAAGGTTTCAGTCTTTTAAGACAGGTCCAGTGATTCTGGTGTCTCAGTTTCTGGAACATGATCCAGAATGAGGTATCGCGATTGAATTTGATCAGTGGCATTTCCTGTGCTATTCAGAAGAGGTACTGGGTGCTTACCTTCAAAATCAACCTTGGGGGAACCCTTCCACTCAAAGTGAAGAGGAGTTGGTAGTGCATATATTGGCCTCATCCAACAAGACGGTCTTTGAAAGGTTGAGGGAAGTTTTGGAGTGATGTGTTGGACTTTCCCAGCCCTCTGACTTAGAGCAGTGGTCTTGTATGGTTTTCCCCTATCTAGCTGCAGGTAGTCTTCTGACCACCGTGGCCTGGGGTGTTACTGGCTCTGCGTGAGTTGCCTGTCATCAGAGGAAAGCCATTCCAGACTAGTAGATGGTTGAGTTCAACCTGAGGCAGAAACGGGTCATGAACACTAGTCAGTCTTCATCTCTCCTTAGGCAGTGTGCAGCCTTCTTGGCCACCAAGGTCTCAGTGGTCCTAGGGGCTTCCCCCAGTGTATCGACGTGTTTCTTGGGACTCACCAGCAGGCACCAAGCAACTGTTGTGCTTTTGAGGTGCTACCTAGTCCTTCTGTAAGAATCCTTTCTCTTAAAGCTGAAGCTTGTTTCCTGTTCTCCTTGAAGACTGATCTCCTCGAAGCTGGGTTTAGTTTCTCCACTCATGAGCTGTGTGTGCTTACACTCAAAGTCAGTTTGTGTTCTCTGGTTCAGCTGGTCAAAAATACAATTTGTGAAGACCTTAGCAAACACAGATGGGTGTAGAGTTTCCCTGGTGCCTTTTAGAGAGTGTTGCATTGAGCAAGCGTCAAAGGGAATTGTCTAAAACTGTTGAAGTTTTTGGTGACTAATCTGGATTTGCTCTTCAGCTCTGTGTGGGTTGCACTTAAAAGCATGTGAGCAATCTTGTGGGGGTACGGCAGAGATTTTTAGATAAACATTAATGCATTGTGTGGAACCTGGCTAGCAGTTAAACAGCTGTTGTCACCGCAAATCATAGAATCACAGGATGGTTTGGGTTGGAAAGGGACCGTTAAAGCCCCCCCAGTCCAACCCCCCTGCAAGGAGCAGGGACATCTCCAACCAGATCAGGTTGCTCAGAGCCCCGGCCAACCTGGCCTGGAATGTTCCCAGGGATGGGGCACCCACCGCCTCTCTGGGCAGCCTGGGTCAGTGTGCCACCACCCTCAGCGTAAAAAATTTTTTCCTTTTATTTACTCTGAATCTGCCTCCCTCTGTTTTAAAACCATTACCCCTCATCCTATCCCAGCAGACCCTGCTGAAGAGTTTCTCCCCATCTTTCCGGCAGCTTCTCTTCTCCTTGGCCTCCCAGAGAAGGTGGCAAAGGCAGAGGACAGATGCGTGCTTCTGAGTGTCTCTGTGTAACGCTGGCCCTTACGCACTGCGCTTCCCTTGGGTCTTTGGCCCAGGCTTGAAACGATCTTCTGGATAAATCTTTTGGAGGCAAACAGTCTAGCTTTACCCTTCAGAAAAATCAGAAAAAAGCTGAGTGTTGCTACGCACCTTGAAAGTCAAAGCTCTGAAGTGACAATAGAAATAAATTGCTATTTTATTTTTAGTCCTCTCACAGGTACTTTAAGGAGTATTGGGAGATTGCTCATCTCCCTGACTTACTCACATTTAAAAATGGGATGAGTGAGCTTTGCAATGCCTGCCTTGCAAGGGTGTGACTGTTAGTATATTTAAAATACTAATTATTGAGCTCTTAAAATAAAGATGTAATATTAAGATTAAATAGCACCATTTTCTGGTAAGTGGTTTTGAAGTGGCTGTAAGTTCTGTCACCGCCTTGGACTTCAAGGCTGGATGTGTTTGAGAGAACTTGGAAAGCCTTGGATGTTTGTATCGTTTCTTTGGAGAGATTTATCTTTTCTTAGCGGATGCAGTTATCCTCTCCAGTGGAGTAGCGAGTTCCCCGGCTTAAGTGGAAGAGTTCCCATCGAGGTTGGCTGTGAGTCAGGACTCCGAGGCTGAGCTTTGTCGCATACTCTCCCTAATTTTCAAAAATGTGATGTTTATAGCACCTCTTCGCAAAGATACAGTGATCTTAGCTAATTAGCGCTGAAAAGAAAATAGGGGGGGGGGGGAAACGAAGTAATTGCCAAGGAAATAGTAATCATCCTTTATTTCAAAGGGGACAGCAAGGAGGAATCTGTTGTGGTTTTTGTTGATGATACACAAATAATGGTACTACAAATAGTAATTGTAGATGACATTTCTTAGTTACATTCTGGGTTTAAAAGTATCTAAGAATTCACTTGCTTTCATGCCTGAGATTGTGTTACTTAACACAAAAGGCTGGTTTTTTTACTGGGTGACTCAGAAGTGCATCACTGCCTGTACAAATATTTCTTAAACTAATGCTGTATCTTTTAAAGCATTTTTATTCAAAATACAGAGTTGGGTCGTGCTTGTCCTGGAAGAAATCTTCAGTGTGCCATCCGCTGATCTTTTTGTTTGACTCGTAACAAGCAGTAGACGACCTAATGAACATAAAAATTAAAAAAAAAAAAAAAATCAAACTCCCTTTTGAAATTACCTGTACTGAAACTTAGAGCCCATTTAAAAAAAAATGCAGTGTTGGTTATAAGGGAAATGACACTGTTGGCGTGTACGACACTATACTGTTCCTGGGGAATTCGAATTAAATCTCAACCTAACTGAGAATTTTTTCGTTACAGGCAGAGACCTTTCATCTACCATGGCATCAAGGCTTCTTCCAAAAGTAAGTTTCCAGTGAAATACCCTTGCATTTGGGTGCACGTCGAAAGTCCAGCATTACAAAAGAGTTCACGTAACATAGTTTGTTTTTTCCCCAGTGTCCAGCAGTCAGTATTAAGAATCCAGCTGACAAGATTGATGCTGCATTGTAAATCTCTGTAGCTCTGTCATGGTTGGTAACAGGCATCAGTGGACCTTTCCCCATCACGAATCTGTCTGCCACAGAGCATAAACTAACAGGACAATGCTACATTTTCTGTTGTAAGTCAGCTGTTTGCTTCCATTTCTTAATAAATACCTCATTTATTGAAAAACAGGATTAAATTTGAGGCTTGATGCTTCAATGAGGTAAGTGTGGGGCAGGAACTTTAAAATAAGAAAACATGGCTGTTTATCTAGAAATACAGAACAATTTACCTCCCTGAAAGCAAGGCATTAACACGTTTGTAGTCTGTAACCATTTTATTCAAATAATTAAAATGAACTTTGAAGACAGGAATACATTTTTTCTCTGGAATAACTATTTTTGTAACGTTAGGAGTGCTCCTCTAGGAAAATATTTCTAGTACAATCAAACTTGCATATCTAACTATTCCTGCTGGCAACCTCTATCACTGTTAAAAATATCTTAATGGTGGCATCTCTCCTGGTTTTAATCTGCTTTATGTAATGTAAAGTGGCTTATAAATGTCATATTTTGGTGTATACTATGTCTTCTCCCCCTCTGTAGAAGATTTTCTTTCTCTTTTCCACAGAAGAAAATTGGTTTTGTTTTTTAAAATGGAATGGTTGAGGAAGAAATTCAGGAAAATAAATTCTTGCTTCACTTTTTTCTATGAAACAATCATCTGCTTAGTTATATTTATGTATCTTCCAATTGCAAACATCTTCTAGCAGGTACCTGGAAAAATGACGGAGAAATATTTGCTTATCTTCTGCACAACCAGGCGTGGTAGGAAGAATCACGGGTTCCCTCTCTTTCAGAACTAGGTGTGATATAGCTGGCAAGCAACATGAAACTAATAATTTATAATCTAACCTTTTCGTTTCCTCTGCTCTCACTTCTAGCTGAAAGGTGCAGCGTGAGCTGTTAGGGGAGTTTTCCCCCTTTGATATGTGGAAAGGCGCGGGGTTTAAGGTAAAACACGTGAACTCTCACAGCCCGGTCTGCCGCGATGAGGGGGCTGTGTGGATGCAGCCCAGGCTGCTCCGCTATTTGCTGCTCTTTCCCCCGTTCTGGGTGCCTGTTAAATGTGTATGGGATGTAGCTCCTGTTTCTTTAGTGATGTTTATAGTGCGTAATTAGCTTGCAGTTTTACTTTGAGCACAACCACACGTTGGCGTTACACACAACATACGCCTGGTGTATAGGCTTTGCAGAAATGCGTTATCACCGGCGTAACGTGCTGAGCGGTTTTTAAGCAGGCTGCTGAAAAATGGTTTCTGATTTTCCACAATCCCTGTATTTGTCTCCCAGTTGATCCCTGGCTTTGCAGCCGTGTTGCGGTGACCAAAGATCTATGTTGGGTTTGCGTGGAAGGGGCTGAAGCGTGAGCATCCATAGTTGGTTGTTTTTTGGGTTTGTGGTGTTCTTACAACAATGTGGTAATTTTTCCATTTCATGAGGAAATTGAATTCTAAATGTAATTCTGTTGCTCTCTGGATTTCTTGTAGTTATTAAATTTAAACTTAGTAAACAGATTGTGGTACTAACTGTAATGCTTAGCTCCCTGTTGTCGATACCGTGAAATGCTTGTCCATGCTGTCCTGAATCAAACCGAGACTGATAACGGTAGGAAAATTTGGACGTGTATGCTAAGGCTATGATAATATATTTCTGTACGAGTCATTCTGATGCCTGTCTTTTGTGTGTATTTATTTTCCTGTAGATGTATGTGTATTTTTAGTGGATTCTTAATACACAGTTTGCAGCTTCATTTGTTTAGAGCCATTCTACTCACTTCAAAAATTTCAATGAAATTCTTTTCTGGAACCCAATTCAGATTCCCGACTCCCCTTCAGCGTAAAAAAGGAGCACTATTAATGGTTTTGTTCATATTGCTTAGATTTATTTTGTTATTATTCTCCAGCTCCTACTCTTCAGGTATAGCTGGTTTGGTATTATAAAGAATGATGGATTATACAGGAAAGTTTCTTTTGAAGCACTCCTGATATTGTGCAATGCACTTGGGGGTCAGCTGCACTTGACTGATGCATGATTTATCCGATGTCCCTGCCACTTTCTGAGATAAAGCTGCTATTTTATCAAAAATGCCAGCAAGTGTGATTTAGAATTTATCCACCTCCTTTTTCAAATAATTGTTCTGATTACTTTCTGGCACGGCAATAAAATGATAAAGGTAATTGCACACAAATGTGAGATAGCACCAAAATACAATAAAATTAACCTGAATTAGCTTGACTTGTCGATGAGAAGTATTTATGAAATGTATTTTTGCAATAAGGGAGACTGATATTATAGCTGGAAGGTGAGTTATTGCCTTAATGTAATACTGTTTGAAATTTAAAAAAGAGACTGTTACAGTTGAGGGTGATTGTGCCTTTGAAATTAAGTTGAAGTGATTCTTATAATTGGCAGCAATAATGCATTGTGAAGGTAATATCTTTTATTGTGTTACGCCTAGTTGCATTAGCTTTTATTTAGCTGGTCCTGACTTCAGCTCTGCACAGAACGCAAGAAGGAGCAGATCAAGAATTTGGTGGACTTGGGTGATAAAAATTTGAAATGTTACCTAATATTAAAGTCATTCTTCTGCTAGATTTTTTTCATTTTTAGCCCATTTTCAGTTCCCCCGAACATGATAGGAGTCTCATTTGATTAAGCTTTCATCTCTTCTCCTTGTATTTGAGTTGTTGCTGTGTATTTACATACACAGCTGAACCCTGTCACGGTAGCGCACTTCGGTCTTGCTGTATGTATGTATGCACGCGTGTACATCAGGTAGTGATTTGGGCAGTTACGTTTTGTGTTTCTCAGTGCCTCAAAACATAACCTCTTTGTATTAAAAAGTGTAAACACGCTTTAACAGCAACCACTTCCATGGTAATTTGAGGAGTAATCTTAAAATGTTGGCTAGTATCTTGAGTTTATTTTTTGAAGTGATGAAAAAAATCCAGACAGCTGCACAATGACTTCTTTTCCTTTGCTTGAGACTTGTTAAAACTCAAACTAGCAACAACTAGATACTAGTTTTGGGGACCCTCTAATTAGACAACACATTCTTCATCTGTGGTTCCTTGGTATGATACTTGTTTCTTTGGCAAAAAATTCTTAATTGTGAGGTAGTGTTTTATTCCATTGATTGCGTGTTATAACAGGGAACAGCTAAACAAATTATAAAACTTAGGTTTGTAGTGCCTTGCACAGTGCTTCTCGTTAAATATTTTCAGTCTAAAAATAAGGGGTGAAGGGGCTTAATCCCTTTGTTAGGTAATCAGAAGATCATCAAGTCCAACCATCAACCCAACACCACCATGCCTACTAAACCATGTCCTGCAGTGCCATATTTACACGTTCTTTGAACACCTCCAGGGGTGGTGACCCCACCACTGCCCTGGGCAGCCTGTTCCAGTGCCTGACCACTCTTTCAGTAAAGAAGTGTTTCCTGATATCCAACCTAAACCTCTCCTGCTGCAACTTGAGGCCATTTCCTCTTGTCCTAGTTACCTGGGAGAAGAGACCCACACCCGCCTCCCTACAGCCTCCTTTCAGGCAGTTGTAGAGCGCAATGAGGTCCCCCCTCAATCTCCTCCAGACTGAACAACCCCAGTTCCCTCAGCCACTCCTCACAGGATTTGTTCTCCAGACCCCTCACCAGCTTTGTTACCCTTCTCTGGATGTGCTCCGGTGACTCAACGTCCTTGTACTGAGGGGCCCAAGATGAAGTAGGAAAATGCACTTCTTGAGTGCAGTCTGGAATGCCATAGTAATAACCTACCTGCTCCTTCTCAAGGAGCAAAAATTGTTTTATTACAATTAAAAAATCATCCTTTCAGTAAAATAAAGAAGTCTGAGGTAGCCCTGGTAAGTATGCCGGGAATTTGCCATTGGACAGACCAGGATCACTCCTCTCTGCCAAAGCCACAGACTGAAGACGTCGCCAAAGAGCCAGAGGCTACCACTGCTTGGAAACACAGTTTGATGGCTTGGCATTTCGGGGTCTTTTGATTGCCATCCAAAGAGGATTAGTAACATAATACGATGGGACAACAGAAACTTGCTTTTGTTGTCTTTGATTGTTTAATAAAGAATTATGTGTTTGCTCTTGTTGAATACTTTCAAAATGCCGTAGAAAGCAAATGTTGCTCTCTGTACATGAACATCTATCCCTCTGTTTGTCAGGGGCTTCTGGGAGGTGGATAAGTGAGGACAGGGACTGATTTTTAGTGGCTGCTGTGCCAGCGTATATTTGTATGTCTTCAAAATACGCGGTTTAATTCTGTACTTTCACATTTTTCATGGGACTAGTTCTTTGGAAGGTAAAGAAATTGTTTTATCACCCCAAAGTAACCCTGGATTTGCCTACAGTCTGTCTGACATTTCCTTTCCAGACCTTCCTTAGCTAGGGAATGAGAGTAGGTTCTGTTTTCACGCCCTCTGAAGTTACAGGTTTGGCTTAACCAGGGTTAGACTGACCTAGAGAGGCACTGGAGATGCTGGAGTGCTGCGGTGTGTTTCAGTGCAGCTTTTCTTTCAAAGCCTCACCCGGATTGCAGTCCTGTTCTTCAGCCGTGGAAGTGTTTATTACTGCCGCAGCAAGGACAAAAATATACCAACCTGACATCTGCTGCAGGCTGAAAGTTGCTTTGGGTGCTGTGGGAAGAAGAAATACAGGCAGTACGTACAGTTGTTGTGGGATGTGTAGGGGAAGTGGCTGGTGTCCAGGTGGGTGGCGATGGGCACCAGTTCACAAGAGCCTGATGCAGTAGACAAAGGGCTTGTATTTTAAAACTTCAGAAGTAATTTTCGGTGTTACTTTGCTTGTTAGCAGGTTATATTGACAGAATTAGATCTGATTAGCTACTGTGATGGTGGTTTTGTTTCAAGACTTTCCTCTTGATTTGAAGCAACAAATACAACGCCTTTTTCCTTCCTCAAAATTAAACTTTTGCCTTAATTTAAAAACTAAGGGGCACTCAGCTTCCCTGGGACTAACAGCTTTCCCTGTGTTTGAAGGATGCTATGTGTGATGTTCAAGTGTAATGAAGGAAATGTGTGTTATCTTCTTCAGAAATTATTTTTTCACAAAGTAGTGAACGCTGTTGGTGGGACTGCCCTGTGCATGTGGGTTGCAGAGGGCAGCAGCCCTCTCTTGTTTTGTAAGACAAGGAGAAGCCCTGCCCTGCGTCCCAGGACAACTTTCTCCCAGGTTCAGGGGTCCGGATTGATGTCAAACCAGTGAGGACATGTTTGGCTCAGGGCGTCCTTATTGCTTCAGAGTTCACTCCGTTGTGTTTAGTGGGACATCTTCAGACTCTTTTCTTTTTTAAGAGAAGGGAACAGCTTTTAGAGAAGCTCGTATTTTAGCTTTGAAAGCAATCAAACATTTCGTGATAAGCAAAAAGACTGAGTTAAATGTTTCTCAATCTGTGTAGTTTTTATTCCAGTATATGAAATATGGGTGTGAAACGTCTGTCTACCTCTTCCCTTCTTTCCTCTCCACACTGAAATTATTTGTAGTTCAGAAGTGCTTTTTTCTCTTCAAACAGTAGCAGCCACTGCTCATCTGGAAGGTGAAAATACAGTCGATTAATCGAAGTATCCACTTCGATTTGTGGATTTGTGTTTTGATCACGTGTTGATTGCATGGATCCTGTGTTTTTTCCCGATCCTTAAATTTTTCTCTGCTCTGAAACACTGAGTGTAAGAAACGGTTTTCCACCCAGGACCGGCTGCATAGGGTTGGAAAAGTGCCCTCCGCGGTGAAGTGTACGTTCACGAATGCATTACCTCTGCTATTAATATCTTTTCCCATATTCTTAATGCACAATGGATTGTTTCCTTTTAAATAAACATGCAGAAACCAGTAAAACAAATACAGGAAGTTTTAAACTATTAAGGAGATGTTGAGAGAACTATAATTCAATGAAAACCTTGGATGAACGGAGCACCGGCATGCGTGGCTCCCCAGCAGCCGTGCCAAACTGGAGGCTGTGGTCAGCCTCGGTGCTCCTCTCTGCAGTCCCAGGCAGGGTGGCAGCAGCATTCTGCAATTAAAAAGTTTTTGCAAACAGCGTTAAGGATTCTGTTCCTAAATTATAATTTCGCAGGGTTGTCTTTACGATGGTAATGGGAGGTGTTAATGACTGGATTTTTTCTTCAGCTGTCTCAGTACGGAAGAGCCGTAGCGCTGTTTCCAACTTATTTCTTATGATGCTCCCCAATTGTTTTTGCCTTGACAAATACCACTGGTGTGATTTGGTAGGGATTTTGTTTGGAGAGGGATGTAAGTGTCCTGGATCAGGAAGAACGACTGTAGCAAGATGACCGAAATGAAGTAGCAAATTGCCAGACCAGTCCAAGTGGCTATGAAGTATTCCCTGTAAATTTAAATCCAGTATTTCAAGCTTTCATTGAATTTTAATTCAAGACTTGAATGATAACAAGCAGGCTTGAGAACACTGCGATTCTCAAAAGAAGGACACTCAAAGAGTTCAGGACTGGGCTTTCTTTCCTGTAATGAGGATGAAGAAGCAGTTTCCCTGGCACTTACTGGTCATCCTCTCAAACTCCACACATCCCTGGTATTGCTTTTTGGCAAGAAGCTGATTTTCTGTGGCGTCATAGGAACAGGGCAGGTGCTTGAGAATTACAGCTTGTACGCTAGCTTCCTAATGCAGATACGTCAGAACTTTGAAGTGAGAGTCTTTAGGATGTACTTTTGGAGAAGAGAAAATAAATGAACGCGTTGGTACTGTGTCCCACCTTTAGTGGGATGGGCTAGCACCAGCATTCTCCAAGTGAGACCACCCTCAAACTGCGGTGATCTTCTTGGTTTAATATGTCCAGAAATTCAGCTCTTACAGCTGAGAATCCCTGCGATTTGTGCTACTGTCAGGTACGGTGTTATTCAGGATCCTCTCACACAATAGGTGGTGACAGTTATTTTCAGGTTTTGAAGCCAGTGTGTAGTTGTGTCCTAGCCCAACAGCGGAGCGAGATTGCATAAGAAACCTAGGATGGTATCTGGATGGGTTCCTTATTTATAAATAACGGTGACTTTCATGATACGGAAGAATTAAGCAGAGAATTTTCAAATGTGCCGCGGTGGCTAGTCTAGAAATGGTACAAATACGACTATTTCTGAGTTGGAGAAATGGCAAGTGAAGTAGAGGAAAGAATTGTCATGCGATTCCATCCTGTTGGTTGCATTCACAGTATCAGGGAGCTCAGCAATTAACACTTTCTGTTAATCTGAAAGGATGAAGAGACCCGTTTCTTGGAGGAGGCTGTGACTTCTCGCTGATTAATGCACTTGGGCTGTCTTGGTTTAACAAAAATAAAATTGCACTATGGACAAGGACACATTAGGTTTAGCAGCTGAATATGTTATGTTTGTCTTGATTCTCAGTAATATTCAAGTAAAAAAAAACAACTGTGAGGACTTGCATTTGAAGTTCAGCCACATGCCTAATGGAAACACCTTGTTAAATCAGATGCAGAGGGGATCGTCATTAACATTCTGATACGGCGTGGTGTCCTCGGGGCTGAGCACTTGTGGTGGGTGCAGACACGTCCCGGGCAGTCCTGTTGCATTTTTCCAGGGGAAGTCTGGGGTTTTATCCCTGTACCTGCGCACTGAGAGATCTTTAAGGGGAGAACACAGGGAAGGTGATGTTCACGAGGATGTTTTGCGTTCCTTCTCCCCTTCATGTCAGTGATTTGGGGCATGGTGCCGAAGCACGGGGAACGCCATGAGGTTTGCTCTCTTGACTTGTCTTCTGGAAAATAGAAATCTCTTGGGAGAACACAAAGCATGGAAACATTTTGCTGTGGATTTTTTTGAACTTTATTGATCCTTGAAATTTCCCTGCATTTCTTTATTTATCCATTCCCCATTATGGATATGAATTGGGTTCTAAAATCTCAGCCCAAACTGTAGGGAATTTTTTGGAGGTTTAGGAGCAGTAGAACATAGAAAATAATTTTGAATTATTTACTGTAATGTGAAATACCATTAATAAGAATTAAAATCTGTATTTAATCAAATGGGAGATGTATTTTAGTCGTGAAACCTTGGCTGCAGCGAGGCTGTTAAACTGAATTACGGTGGAAAGCGTAAGAGTTTGAGATCCTTATGTGCAAGTCATCAAGCTAACACTGCCTTTTGGGTTCTCAGCACCTTGTTTAGGAGGGAAAACTCACTGCTGGTTTACATCCTTAGCATCTGAACCCTAGGAAAGCAATCTGGGTGGCACATCTCTCTTTCCCAGCGGTGTTCGGCAGAGCTGGTGTGTAAGTCAGGGGACCTCCGCCCTTGGAGGAGCGCGATGCCACCGAGGCGCGTGCGGCTGCAAAGTCACGGGAGCGCGCTTGGAAAATGAGGCTCCTCTGTACAGGACATTAACTCGTAAATCACGCTGATATTCTTACTGGTAAATCTGCCGCTCTGAAAACCTTTTGATACTGGTCTGTTATTAATGACAAAAATGACTTCATTCTGTTGGCTAACAACAGCCTTCCAGTTTCCTGTAGAGCACGTAGCAGTTGCGTGCGATACAGGCTTACATGCACTGCACCTATATTTCTCTTTCTGTAGCAAGACTCCAGAGGATGGCAGGAGATGTTTCCTCTCTAAAAGTCCTATTTTTTTCTACCTAATAAATTTCAAAATTATGAGAGATTTTGGCACAGATTTGTAGGTATTACAGTGAAGAAGGAGAGTGAAGGTGGAGTTCGTGCAGTACTTGATCAAAATTCCTGAAATGATGCGTTTACGTAAGCTGGAGAATAAACGCAGAGGAGAGTTTTTTTGGATTTATTAGATTTTTTGCTGTAGGCTGCCATCCATTTCTAGTTCTCACAGCTTCAGCAAGGGCACCGCAGGGAAGATGCAGGCAGGAGCAAGTTCTCGATATCCACCAGTCTGCGGTGAATGATGTCTAAGCGTTTGGTAGTTCCAGCTGGCCAAGTTTAAAGGCTGTTTATTTGCATTTGAAAACTGCTGGAATTCAAATCCGGAGGAAAATTTCACTTTATTTTAAAATAGCGTTGCCTGATGGTTGCCTCGATCTTCTCTGGCTCGTCTCGCTAGCTGTAGGTGAGTAGCCAGAAGGCACAGTTGTGTCTGGACGGAGGATGGTGCGCGTTGTACGTCCGTATGACCTTCATCTTTGAGGCTCCCAACCCAATCGCATATGTATGTGGATCTATGTCATGCCATTTCATTCCTTTATAAAAATAAACTTTCTGCATATTGCTGTCCAATGCGTATGATAAACAAGACTGAAAATGCTAGTTACACTCACCCAAGGTTTTCATCTGTAAAGCTTAGTTCATCTCGGTGTGGACTCGTAGGGTTATTTATAGATTTCTGTTACGCCGCATCCCGTGTTTTGTTACAATGAAAAAGCTGTCCCCTTATCACAAAGTCGTTAAATTCTTGGAGTACATGGGACGAGGTTCAGTGCATCTCGTTTAGCGCTGTCACACAAGTAAAAATGAAGAATGTGTACTGGTTTTCCGCATATGTAAACTTCTACGTTGCTTTTTACTGAGATTTCTGCAGTGAGGTGCTGCTCCAAGAAAAAGCCTCTCCTTGAGGAGGGCGAAGGAAGGAGGAAGAAGAAGGTTGAGAAGGAGAGTTTCTCTGTAACACCAGCAAACATCTGATTGTTTAGCAAAAAGCAGATTTGGATTGTAGTCAAACTAAATAAACCGCTGGGAACCTGCAGTTCTTCAAGCCGGGCACACTGCGCAGAACTTCTCTGAGCTGAGTAAACTTGCACTGGTTGCTGCCTGTCCGTAACTGAGGAATTGCGTAAGTCCTTCCCAAAATTCTGAGGTTTCAGTTTACTTTTGCCCTGGTGGGCAAAACTATCTACTTGAGTTTTTTTTCCTCCTGTCTTCACACAGATTATGTTACTCTCAGATGTGACTTCCTTACATAGCACTTAATAATGAGACGTAAAAAGAAATTATCTTGTTTTGAAAGCAGGCAGTGGTCAGCTGTAAGTCGTCACGCATGGATTTTCCTGTCTCCTGTTGCACCCCTAGTCTGTCATTGTGCTCTTCAGTGAGTTTCCCAGCTTCTTAATAACTTCTGCCTCTCACTTGATGCTTCGTCAGGCTCTCAGCATCGTCCCCCTTGCTGTAGGTACCGTAAGTAGGGTGAACTTTGGAGCGCTTTGGGGTAGACTAGAAACGTGGGTAAGCACTGGGGAAAATGAGTTTGTCCGGTTGTCCGTGGAGACTGTTGGTTCTGAATCGTGCCGTCACAAGGGAATTTTTCAGGTGTAAGCAAAGTGCAAGTTTGCTCTGCGGTCTGAGTGACTCTACAAACCGAGAAACCTTGTTGGTCTCGGTGGAACCGGAGTGTTGGTTGATCGACCTAGCTTGTTCTGCCTTACAGTTTTTTGGGTTTTTCTTGATTCCATTCACTTTTTTTTTTTTTCTTGGTTTCACTTGAATTTAGCCATTTGGAGCAAAGGCTTTTTTCCCCTGGTTGTGCAGCACCGGTGGTGATGTGGTCCCAACCCACGGTCTAGCGTCTGGACGACTCTGCAGTGGACATTCTTGTGGTGTCCTGTCCTGCTTCTTCCCTAACGATTGTACAAACCAAACTGTAAATACAACTCAAACATCTACTGAGTCAGACTTTTTAGCCAAGATGAATTTGACAAGTATGTTATTGTTGGTCTTGTACGATATTGAGCAATGCTTGGCATCTGTTTCCAGCCGCATCCGATCAGTAATCGTAAAACCAGGCTCGTAACAATGGGAATAAAAGATGTTTCTTTTCCTAAGGAATGATTGATTTTTTTCATATATTTTTCCAGCAGACATACTCTATTTGTATTCCAGCAGTTATTTGCATAATGCCGCTGCTGTAAACCAGCAAATATGCGTTGTTGTCACAGGAATCCTTTGGAAATCGGTGTCAAAGCGCATCGCGTGTTCGCTGAGAAACCAGCCGTGAAGCTGCTGTTCCTGGAGGTTTTTACCAAGGTCACTGTGCTGCTGGTTAACCTGGTTTTTGAGACTTCGATTTAGATGCTGACTTCCTAGGATGGATCATTTTAAGTTGGAATTTTGAAAGTAAAAGCCATATTGAAAAAACTTGAAATATGCCGTTTTCTGGCTTTTTTAAAAAAACATTTTGTCAGATTATTCAAAATAACTTGAGATGAATGTCCCCTGGTGAAAATGCATGCGATTAAACAGGAGTTTGTTTTCATGAACAGGTGAATTCCAAACAGGGAGAGCCTCAGTGCAAGGAGAAACACGCGGTGCTGCTGAGCCCGGTGGGAAAGCTGGAGATTTCTGGGTGTGAGACAGGCTTACATGAAATAAAACTGCCAAAAATGAGCAGGCTGCCAAGCGGGTAAGTTCATGTCCTATTGATCCTGTGCTTATGTACGTGGCGGAGGAAAGAGATTGCCCAGAGGATCTAAGGCACAACCGTGCTTATTTGTTTTTACTGGCCATACTGGGAGCACAGTACTTGCTTCTGGGAGAGGCAGAAGCAGCCTCAAGGAGTGGTGGCTCCAAAATGCATTTCTGTCTCTGCTGCATCAAGAATACTACCAAAGAAATATTCTAATATAAAAGTATTTTTAACATAAGTTTTGAAAGTACATCCTGCCCTCTAATTTTGGACACACGTGTAAATCTGTCACTGAGGAGTGAGACTTCCTCACATACTTTGCAGATTTTGGAGACCTGGATCCAGATAGATATGTCCAACAGGCAGAACCAGGACTGATTAATTGTTTTAATTACTGCATACTCCTTGTGAGAAGCTTTGGTTGCTTTTCCATAGCTGTATTGCCTTCTGGAGTTCAGAACAGCTGCTACATCGGTCCTGTTCAGATCTTTGATCTGTGCTTTTTCCTTATTTGTGAGGAAATGCTCAGTGACATTTTCAGAGGGAACACTGAATTCTTTCAAAATTACTAGATGCTGGATTTCGTTGCCAAATTCCTGTGCCAAAGTGAAAGTTACTAATACTGCTTCTTTAAAGCTGGTGTTTTCAACTGGTTTGGTAATAAAATTGCAACCCGTGCCACAGCCCATTACAGCAGAGCTCTTTCTGACATGACTCAAACAGATTTGGCTTCCCTCTTACCGCGTTATCCTTCCCTCCACTGCTTTTCGCTTCTGAAGTTCTCCCATTTGTTTGTGAGTTTTCCCTTTTCTGTTTTTCTATTTTTATTATCCTTGTAAGTGTGTGTGAAATTAATCAGGAACATGAACCATAATGTGTATTCTTCTTGAAAGATGTTTTTCCCTCTAATACAAAACCCTCAAGTCCCTGGATTTGACAGTTTTGCCAGTTCCGGTGATATGGAAATAAATACTTCACTTTCTTTGTATGCTGATTTCAGTATTGGATTTCTGCTGCTGAGGAGTGGAAATAAAGCAGTATTTAGGATAAGGCCAAAACTTGCCTTTGCTACAGAGCAACATCTGCCTGAAGAACAGCTAAGCAGATGGGGACTCTTCAACCTTGAGAAGAGGAAGTGTCAATGAGTGGGTGGAAGAGTCACAGAAGAAAAAGGTCTGTGGGCTCTCGAAGGTGGTGAATACAAGAAATTGTGTGTTCTTCTTTATAATGCTAGACATAAAGGGAATTGCAGGAGAATAAAAGCTGAAGACAAAAAGCAATCATGAAGTGGGTACTAAAAATACAGACTCAAAGTGAAATGGCATATTATTGGAGGAAAATAATTACAGGCTTTTAATTAGTAGAGCCCAAGAAGATGGATGGGCGGGTATTGTTATACTGGGTGAGTTTGTGGAGTTCTCCTGGAGAGGTGTGAGCAAAGGTCTCTCTTTGACTTCTGTATTCAATGTTGAGGTATCAAATATTTCCTTTGATGGGCTGCCTTCTCTTGTTGAACAAAGTTTCTAGGGACAGAAATCGATTTTCCAGGCGCGCAGACATTTTTCCAGGAAGTTACATGGATGTCCCCAGAGGCTCCAAGTACTTTATTACTCACCTCTGCCCGCGTAGGTGCAAGATGCTGTTACTCATAAACGGGTTGTTCCCCTCCTTGAGGGAGCCTTGCTGCAAGGCAGGGTCTGTCTCGTGTGTAAGGGTGGTTGCTGCTCTCTTCGTTTACCAGAACATCTGCCATTTGCTCATCTGTGACCTGGCCATCGTGGCTGGTTGAGGAAGGGTCTCGTGATCTTCAGGCAGAAGTCAGGCAGTCTAGATCCTTTTCCTAATTATTTAATTTGATCTTGATCTTTCAGTTTTCTCAATGATGAGCTGACTTCACTTCTGGGAAGCCGTGAAATTTTGAGGCTTTAGTGGTATCTTGATAACACTTGACTTAGCAGACTGCATGATTTATATGCAAAAATTGTTATATTAGAGGGACTCTTACTCAAGAGTGGCTCAGAAGTTAATGGTAAGCAGAATATCCTTACCATTACTTAAAGAATTTAAATCTGAAAAAGAGAGAGGTGGAAGATGGGACTTCCTTTCGTCTTTACTGATGATGAAGTTCTAAAAATTTTAAAGCCATCTGTAAATGTTTGTGCTGAAGTATAACATTTAATCTCTTCTGCTCGTCGCTAGTGAACAGTTGTTAAATCTGACCTCATTATTTTCGACAGAATAAAATAAAAACAAAACAGTGCCCAGTGTTTCTCCTAACTGCCTAATAAACACTATGGTAAGAACATTGGGTAGAAAAAAAACCGTAAGAAACATAAAAATTGATTTTAATGGACCCCTGTCAGGTAGAAGCATAATGAGCACGAGTCTAGTAATAAATGTTGGTATTCTGCTCCACGGCGCTTGAGACTTTTCATGTAGAATTGCGTGTAACAATCAATACCGATTTTAGGGTTTTTTAACAACAAAAATAAGTAAACCTTTGAAATATATAAATACTTAAGACTTGCAATCTGTCAGACAAACGCAGTTGTAGAAAAATCTGATAGGAGTGCCTGGTTAATGGCGTAATCGGTTTGTGGAGATCTTGCTCTATTTTACAGCTTCTAAAACGCTCTGCAATTAATCACCTGAGATTACAGCCGAGTCTGTGATGGCTCTCCTTAAAACTTAAGAACACAGACTATAAGGTCGACTAAAAGGAGAAGCAACAAAGTAAAATTCAGCTTTCGGTATGCTTGAAAGAAATTGATCTATTAATGAGATGAAACTAATTGTAATAACCTCAGGTTATTCTGCTCTTGTGAAGCCGGCGGAGTTTGGAAGTCAAAGCACGTCTCAGCGTGACGGTTTCTGTTTGGGGAGGAGAAATTTTTATTCGAGGTTTTTAAATACATGTGTGTGTATGTACACATAAAATTTCATGTTTTTACGTGAAGAATTTTAGCTAACTGTGATTGTGAAAGGTTTAATTTGCTGAATACTAACTAAAATTGTTGCTAATCATCTTGTAATCTAGGTGCAGCGCTAACAACTGGCTAACTTGAAATCAGCTGTTTCTGTTTTAATATTCAAATTGTGGATTGACTTGTTCGTTAATCATTGAAGTTGGCATTGTCAATGAATAAAGTGCTGGAGACAGAGCCGGAATAGATGATACCAGTATCAGAAGAGCTTAGGAACGATGCAGTTCTTCACCATGTGCTGTGCAGCGGCGGTGGCGGTGGTTTTGACCTCGGTAGGGCATCGTAAGGAGGTGCAGGCGTTGGGCTTTCGGGCTGACCAGAGATCTGTACGATCGTTATCGGGCTCTTTTTGAAACAAGTTGGAGTGTTATTGCTTTGGGGTTGTAAAGTGAGGCAAGAAGTGCACTGAAGATGAAGCTTGATTTTGTAAATTTGTCTGTTTCTAAAAGCTTCAGATTCACTGTTCAAGTTTAAAAAAAAAAACCAAAACCTAAGTGTATATATCCTATAGATGTATTTTAGTACTGTGTCAGCTATTGTAGTTTTTCTTTCAGTGTATACAAATTTAACCGTCTTGATCAAAACTGATGTTTCTCTTTCCTCCAGTATTCCTGCCCGAAACCCTGTAAGTTTTTAACTATTTGCTCATGTCCAAAAGAAAAACTTACTTTTTTTTTTTACTGCTGTTGTACTTCTAAGCGTCTTTAGCAGCTTTGGAATTTCAGAATTAATTTTCTTCGTTATTCCACTGTCGGCTGTGGTGTTCCCACCCTGGGATGACTTTTGTTTTGAGAAGCCTTGTCTTACTTCTGAGCTGGAGGGCTAAATTATGTGCTTTGGCGAGTAGGGAGTCACACTCCTGACTTCTGTTAACAGAAACAGAAACCATGCTGGTGTTCTCCTGTGCTAAGTATTTACAGCACAAGATACCTTGAAAACATGGGGATGGTGACTTGGCAGTTAGGACAGCAGCAGGGAACAGTTTATCCCCGTGCTGCAAAAATTCAGATTTTTTGAGGAATTCCCTCTTCCCTGTGGAAAATTGCCCCAGAATTCTGAGCTTCATGCTCAGCATGAGGCAAGGGTGCTAATGCAGGGAAATACAGTGGCAACTGGGGGATATTAGTAAATAATGGGCGATAGTATAACATGCCTTAAGATAAACCGAAACGGCTTCCAGTGTGTGGTTGGAACATGGATGGAACCTTGAATTCGAGAGGCTGCAGAGGAGTTTTTGGCATTTCATGCATGTTTCTGAGAGCTGGAGTTGGACAGGTTGACTTGCTCTACCATTG
This sequence comes from Chlamydotis macqueenii, assembly GCF_036417535.1. Lineage (NCBI taxonomy): Eukaryota > Metazoa > Chordata > Aves > Otidiformes > Otididae > Chlamydotis > Chlamydotis macqueenii. The sequence continues at coordinate 38,295,523 of NC_141562.1, forward strand.
CGTGAACGGTCAAAACATGACTGTTCCTGGTCATGTTCCTGGTGGTGTGGGAATGCCCCAGCCTTCCCTTCATGCTATTTTCAGAAGAGGGATTATTTTGGAAGCAACGTGATCCACCTGCCCTCCATATTTCCTGCAGGTTATTTGCAATTTTCTTCATAGTGTTTCATTTCCCTGCATCTTACTGAGGAAGAAAGGAGGAACAAGGAGGCAGTTTGGCCATTCTTGTTTTATTCATCTGCCTAAACCTTTTACGGGTGAATCTGCAGTTCAAGAGGTTCGCCAGGGTTTCAGTCAATCTCTCTCTGCCAGTTTAACATTATCAGAAACTCTCCAGAATCTCAGTTTAAACAGATTTCCAGCTATTACAGATTTGAAGAGAATCTCAAGTGTGTGGAAACGCGGCGGATGCGGCGGTGCACGGGAGCCTGATAAGAGCCTAGAACAATAACCTGGAGAGGTGTGAACCACGCCGTTCATCTCTGAGGTATTTAATCACCGCCAGTGATGATGGTCTAAATGTCAACTTTGCTAACTGTTTCATTCCTCACACTGTAAAATTTACTGTGAGTGATATCTCACTTTGATGCCGCAAGTGGGAGGCATTTGGGAGAGTGCCACTCCTCCTGTTTTTCCAATAAGCATCAGCCAAGGCTAAGAAACTTAGTGGAGCTCACGGGCACACTAAAACTGACTGAAGGAGGCAGGTAGCGACTACTCTGCTTAGCTGCTTTGAATAGATCTCTGGTTTACCGCGGACTTCTGATGTGACTTAGGTGAGTAGAGGGTTATTGGCAACGTGGCTTGGAAGAAGCGCCACTCTTGCCCTGTTCAGTTCTTCCTTAAGATTGTTGTGTAACAGCAGAGATTTTCTAATTAAAATGGGATGGGATAAAACCCAAGTGAGACAAAGTACACGTGCAGTAAAGAAGGTAATGGCTTTGGGATGATCTCTAAAAGTGGGAGCAGGGAGAGGAGGGGCGTATTGGAGACCTGCTTGAAACTTAACCTACTGGTACTGTAGGCTCTATAGACTCTCGGTTGTTTCTTGAGGAAAGACGTGGTGTATCTGGTGGAACCCAACCACTGGGTTCTGTTCCTGCTGCAGAGCCTGGCTCTTCTGCTAGTGAAGATGGACAACTGTATTAAATACCATTAATGGCATATTAATATTTAATATTAATGGTAACCATTAATCTTTTGTAAGTAAAGCTATATCACTGGTTATTTCGAAGACCAAGACCATTATCCATATGAATTAATCTTATGGTCCACATGCAGTTTATAGACCTTACAAGTAATAACATCAAAAAAGATTCAACATCTCTGCACTTTTTGGACACTCTTTACTAATTTTTGGTTGTTTTTCTTAACTTACACTGTAGCAGTGTCTGTCCTCTGTAAGGTCATAGTCTTCCCGTAGGGAAAGACGTTAAAACACCGATTGTGGACAGGTCCAGATGCAGTGCTTTCCTGCCAGCTAAAGCAGACCGCTTACTCTTGAGAACACCATAATCGTCCAAGCTGACGGCACTTATCAATGATCAAAGTATGTTTTGCATGGCACTTTCCTTTTTTTTTTATAGTTTAATGTATTTAATCACTGTTTACAGTGAGTGGAAAATGGTTCATTAGATGGATCTTTTGTAGGCGTTAATATAAACAGATTAGGATTGAGATGCAGACTGCATTTGATGTGAGTCTGAGTGCGCCGAGTCCTTCGGAAGCGGCTTGGACCGCTCCACATTGTTCTCCACGTCTGTAACACCTTCTTCTCAAAAGCTTCCAAGTGCTGCTTTGGCACCTGGTCCCTCGGGGGTGACGCTTGGGGAAAATCCCCGCGGGGTTTTAGATGTTTAGTTCCCTTGAAAATGGGGAGAACGCTGTACTGTGCAGTGTTCTCCCCACGTGCTCTGTGTTGATGTGGTCTTTAGGCTGCTTTGCGCGTGTTGTAATGCCTCACAGTCCTGACAATGTTGGTTTTCATATTGATGAGTAAAGTGAGAGCATATTTTGTGTACCTAGGTAGAACAGTCACCAAAAGGAGAAGGTTGGTCTTACACATGCTTCTCTCTCTAAGCCTTTTATTTCTGAATATCTTTTAACTTCTGGCACTAAGCTCTCACAAATCTCATTGAGTTTTCTGCCATTTATCTTAGAAACACAACATGCAGATGCCGGGGTAATAGGAAGACGATGCTTGTAACTTCAAATTACTTCAAAATAACAGGAAGGTGGTATTTTTTTTAAAAAAAAAAGGAAAGCAAAAAAAGAAATATTACCGTCTCTGGTAGAAGTGTCTACAAATATCCAGGCATCAATCTTTATTTCAGCAGATTCAATGGATGTGGCAGGAAGAGTTATTATATAGCATAGTCCTCCTTTTATTAAAAATAAAGTGGGCTAGGTTTTTTCATAGCTTCTTGTGGAGATGCTACAGATTGTTTATGCTGCATCAAGGTAAGAAAACTTTTTATTGGAAATAGTGTTTAGAAAACTTAAACAAAATAAACTCTAAAAACATGTCGAAAGTTCAGACTTTGCCAAAGCCTTACGCGTAGTGCAGCTCAAGTACGTTGTTTCACGTGGCTTTGGAAACGGCTTGCCAGAGAAGTTGCACTGTCAGGTGTGGGTGGTGAATTTTATTTTGCGTGATGGGCAAAACCCACGTTCCTCTCTCACTTGAACGGAAGTGGATCTCGAGCAGCTCCGCTGTAATCAATACTGTACTTTGGGTGGGCTATTTTTCCTGACAGCACGGCTGCTTTTCGATTCATCTGTCAAAGGCAGTATTAGGAGATTCAAATAGGAGTGGGTTTTGCAAGTCTTCAGTTACATTTTTGTCCAGAAACCTACCCAGAGGAGCCTTTGAGGGCTCTGTGTAAAAAAAAATAAAAATAAAAATCCATATTTCTGTTGGGTGGTTACTCACGGCACTGATCTGATGTTTTAAAACCGTAGCAAATGCCGTGTCAAACCGCTAAGAGCCATGTTTCAGAGTGCAGAAGAACAAAAAGCTTGGCTGCTTGACCCGTGCATGTTCGTAAGCCTCGATGGTTGGCCAAGACGTCTAAAGCGAGAAATGTTATAACAACCCAGCGATCACGTTTTACAGTGATGATATTTTAAAATGGCAAAAATAACAACTAACTCTGTTAGATAATATAACTTGTGCGGACACCCACTTGAAAACACCGCAAATGTGATGGGTTTATTTCTAGTGCAGAAGATGTAGAGCTGTAATAGTGCCGAAAAGTAATTTTGCCAAAGAGGAGTGTGAGAATTTGTCTATGCAGCATCGTTTCATCAAGAAATTCCTCAGGAAAGGAATCTTTTACTGACAGCCTGCCCTGTACTATGCCACAGATACTGTGCCTGGTGTATCTTTACTAACTCTTTTGTAATTCAGACCATGGGTGGAACCTTTCCACTTCTCTTGCCAGAGGTAAATTAATGCAGTGGAGCATTTTTCCATTGCAAATCCTTGCTATAAAGATGGGAAAGTGGGCTGCGTTATCACATGGATTCTGTTTTTACTACATATCAGAATTAGTGGGTATTCTTAAATGTTGGAACTCTTCATCTTTGTTTTCTTCTAGGCTTCTCTAGCCTTCCAAAAAAATCTAGATGCCTAGACAGATAGTACTGAGAAGAGTTTAAAGCCGGAGAGCTCTTTTGAGATTCGGCAGTGTGGTGTAAGTACAGACGCCCATCTGGATGTGGGAGCCATTCCTGCGACTCCCCGTGAGTGAGAGAATTGAGTAACAACAAGTGTTTTGCTGAGAAGTGGCTGTGGTACCTACCTGAAGAGCCTCGGCTATGCAAACGCTATGATGAGCGCCATGCACAGTGTTTGAGAAGGACCAGGACTGGGTTTATGTGGTGTGGGGTGGCTTTGCCCAGCACTGCAATAGCTGGTCTTTGTTGGCTGCTTTGCCTCATGCATTTGCAGTAAAACTCACAAAGATCGCGTACTACCGATGCTTGTGCTAATTATAGCTGCTCTTAAAACGCCTACCTTAATTCCTTCTGTAAAAAGGATGTAAGGCTGGGTAGGACACGGCGCAGTAAATCATCCTGCAGCGCAGAGCTGGGAGGCAATATGTGTCCTTAACCCGCCTGCCGCTCCTGCCGCAGCTCGCCTTTGCGACCGTATTGATTTTCAGTGAAATGGCCAGTGATCTTCCGAGCACCGTGCCCGAAAAGGAAGAGTTAAATTCTGAAACCTTATCCTGTAACTGTAAATGCCATTTTTCTTTCTTCACAAATGTAACCTTTTAACATTTATTTTTAGCTTTTACATTAATATATGTAAAAATATTAAAAGCTCTTGTATATTACATTAAAAACTTATGTCAGCTGCCCTGCTTTTTCCTATTTATTAAAACTTTTCAAGCAGTGAAAACATTTTACTTGTTAATGAGGGGAAGAAGGAAAATTAATGACATAGAGCTTGGATCTTCCAAGATGTCTCCTTTTAACCATGCAAAACCAGCTCTTTTTCCCACATTATGTAGTTTAATTTCTGTGTTAGGGTTCAGTAAGCAAATGCAAATAGATTTAATGATTTGCATCAGTAGATCACTTCTCAGTTTAATATCCTCTGATATTTTGGTCAAGGACTTTTTCTTTGGAAGGCTAGTGCTGTTTTGTAGAGTAAAAATATTCATAATGGTGGCATTGTTACGTTCAAGTAAAGCAAGGGAAATGTATAACTTATTCAGGAGCAGCATCTCATATTATCTTCTCACTCAGATCATGCAGTGGAAAAAGTTATCCAGAAAAAGACACGTAAGAAATAATTGTGAATTGCTGATCATATTAAACATTTAGTACCGGCTTCCATATCACATCTCATCTTATTCTCCTTTTGCATCAGAAGTGTAAAGTTCTGCTTGGTAGTGCTCCTAGCAGCGGTGTGAAGTACCTCGCCCCGGGATGGAGCAGCGGCTGCTTTGCGGTAGCTGGTGCATCAACCGGGAAGGGTGAAGATTGCAACGGGGCACTGCTGTACCTCCCAGACCTCAGCCTGAACTGTGCTGGATTTAATGAAATCACATAAATAAATCAGAGGCAGCCTGTTTTAATCCTGCAGACCTCCGAACTGGACAAGAAGGAAATCTTAATCTGGTAGTGCTGAACAGAACTACATCCTCCTCAGATTCTTGAAAAAAAAAGTTAGAAAATATTTAACTGAGCTTTAAATTCATTGTCAAAGGAGTTGTCGATCTAGTCAGGGTTAGAATGGTTTTGTTGGTCTTACCGTTAGTTGCCTTGCAGTGTAGTCTTTAAATCTAACTTTCCCAGATTCCTGAAAACAGCTGTTCAGGAAAGGATTAACTGAGAAGGATCCCAAGGATCGGTGTCCTGTAGACAGACACCAGCAGCCCATCTTTGCTAGTTCTCAGATTCTGGCTGGGTAGAAATAAGTTCCCGTTGGCTTTTGAAGAATTTAAGGTTGTTTAGTGCATATAATCCTTTAAGTGATAAATACTCACAGTTGCCTCTTTGCTTATTAAAATGAGTGCTTGCTGGTGATAAAGGTTTTTTTTGATGGCTTCTAGACTTCTGGGTAGATGTATTATACCATAGACAGCAAATGTGAAATCCTGGTGATCACCTAATCAAATTAGGTATTGAACAGCTATCAATTTCTTTAGTTAATTTTGGCATCTGAGAGGCTTACTGATGTAGTCTGCTAATAAGTAAATTGTTATTCCTACTAATAGACGTTTAAACTGTGGTTTATTTTCCTAAGGAGCTTCATATTTAGATTTATACCTGATGTCTACTGAGGAACAGGACTATTGCAGAGGACCTTCTGCTTGTGCTAGTTCAGAGCAAGTAGTGAGGTGAAGTTAAAATAATTTTCTACTTTGGATTATCAGTCAGTTGTTTTCTTGTCACTTGTTTTTCCTCGACATTTTTATTGATGCATGTACCCTTGGTTTGGTTGTTCTGCTATGCTACTGGACAGCTAGTTATCTTCTTCATCACATACGCGGCACCAAGATGGTAGACTGCCTACCTTACAGAAAATTTAGGATTCTACAGATTGTTCTTACTGTGGAATCTGGACAATTAGCGTGGTTTTCCAGTTGTTTGATTTCAGTCTCCCGTGCACTGCAGAAGTCCAGGACAGGGGCTGTGCTTTAGCTGCCGTAGGGCCCGTTCCACAAGGCCCGAGCGCCGCTTTGGCCTGCTGTGACGCCGAAATGCTTCTCACGTCCTTATTTCAAAGCAAATGGCAAGCTGTTTGTTTTCATCTTGTCTCAACCAACCTGTGGCACTGAAGTCACTCATATTAAAGTGGATATTTAAGGCCTTTCAGCGAGATAGATGCTTTTACGGTCCTCATGCTTCGGTAGGAAATGTCCGAATTTTCCTTACAGTGAAATAAGGGTTAGAGCACAGATTGCTGTCAAAGAGAACACGTCTCCCTGGAGGAGTGGCTGTTGGGTTCCTGGGTGGATCAATCCATGTTAACCATAAAAAGCACAGGAATACAGGTTAACGTAGAAAGCGTTGTGGAAGTACACCGAGTTTTTGCTGGCTGTTGCGTTAGGCCTACAGCTCCTGCGGTACATAGTGCTACAGTAGAGTAAAATACGAATTACAACCGTGCTGACCAAAATTCAACTTCTAGAAAACCTCTGGTGATGGATAACGGCAATTAACAGCCTGATGTGTAGGTGCCTGGATACAAGGGAGAAGGAGGATGGAGAATATTTCCTGCCTTATTTTTCAAACTCTTCAGGCTCAACGATCTGACTTGGGAGGAGTTTTTTGAAAGTTTAACCGCTGTGTGAAACTTGGTCATAAATATAAATCAGCTTATATTAAGGCAATTTGAAATGTAATACCTCAATAATTTGGAAGTAGTCATTCTTCACAGCTCATGAATGTTCTTCACCTCTGAAAACAGTTTGTTCTAATTTTAAATGCGGATGTGAACGCTTGAAGAATATGGAAAGTGTCTTCTGTTTATACCTCTGAAATTCAAAAATCCAGAGTGACCTGATCTCTGGGTCACACCCTTTCTGTCGCCCCAACACAGAGCACCTTGGACTGTCTTGTCTCTCTCCACCTCCATTGGAATGCTTTGAAATAATCTGATTTTGTTTGATTTCTTCCGCTGATTGCAGGGATAACTAACCAAGGTGGAGGTGGGCTTCTGGGAGGGGTTTTCTTGCCTGCTTATAAAAGCTTTTTGCGCTTGAACATTTTGGGAGGATTTTTCTGCTTTTGCCACTCTGGTTGTGTGTTTGTCCGTTAGACCAGATCCCGGTTTTACTCGGCTGCGGTGTTGGTTGCAGTTTCTCTTGGCCGTGGTTGGGATCATCTATCAACTCCTGTAGGTCAGAAGTTTTCTGTGTGCTGGCTAATATTGCTTGTGACTCTGAGGTTGTCCAGATGCTCTTCATTTATGCAGATATCCTCTGGGTTTTAAGATTTATGTTTCAGCATGAAACAGAGGATATCCTCAGGGTTGTGATAGCATGTCTTGCTTCCTGTCTGTTCTGGGAAATATGTTTTTAAATTCTTTTTCGTAGAACTTGTAGCAATAACAAAAGCAGGCAACAAAAGAATGGAGGAACAAAAATACCTTCATGATATATATGATTTCCAGTGCATGCAGGTAATTTGAAAATGAACAAAGTATCTTTTGTCTGTGGTAATGATAAATCACAGTAAAAAGAATGCCAAGTGGCCAGAAAACAACCCCCAGGTATAATGAAGCCGAAGGAAAACAAAAAGTAGCTGGGATATACATTCTTGACAACTTTCTGCTTGATAGAGCCGTGTTCACATCTTGGATAAGTCAGACTTTTCTGTGATGTGGATCTAGAATCTTGAATACTTTTGTAGCCTACAAAATTGCATGCACAGTAAAATTTCTCACTTTGAAAGCAGTGTCACCTAAACAATCACTTCTAGTGAATTTTAGGCCAGCATGCTAAAAATTTGGTTTTGCATTTTGTTGGATTTTTTTTTTTGTAACTTGTAGATGAGTGGCAGTGGAGGGTTGCTTCAGGTTGGGTTTAGCGTATGGAAGGTATTTCTGGATATATCAGATTGCTTTTTGATGTTCATTCTGAAAGTCTGCTGCGTCTGAATTCTTAGTTTTATTGAAATCTTTAAAAGGACTCTCAGAATGAGCACGTATTTACTAATTTATTATAAATTTATACATTATAATTTATTATAAATAGCAGCATTGCTGAAATACTAAACTAAATACTGCCAATTGTGACACCTTTAGTATATTACATTTTTGCCTTGTCTCAATTCACATTGTGACTTCGTCTTCACTCAGGACTTTTCTTTCAGGTCTATCACTTTGTTATCAAAAATCCATAGTAATTGGGATAATTTATGACCAAACTGACTTATGCAGCTTAACTGCAGGCTCTGTCAGGGTAGCTCTTGCGGAACTGGAAGGTCTGCTTTGTTTTGGACTCCAGAAGAGACCTCTGTGTGCGTTCATTGGGAAAGATCTTTTGTTATTCCTCCAGCACTTCTAAATTGGAAGTCCTGTGAAGTACTAACTTTGCATCGAGTAAACTTCTCAACTGTTAAGGAATTGAATTTTTAAAATAATATTTTTCTACATATTGTTCAGTCATTTAAAGGAAACTTTTGTGCCATTGCTTCTAGTTAAGTAATCTAGCGTATGGCTGCCTTCTTTATTTAATAGGTAGCAATGAAAAGAGGATTCCCAACACCCTTACTGAACGATGCGGGTGGCAGCATCGCTCCGTGCATGAGTGGGCGGTGTTGTGCGGTGCAGCGACTTTTGTGTCCACCAGAAATCCCAGAATTGGGTTTCAGCCTACGGAGGGGTTCCTTAGCTGAACAGAACTGAGGACCTGCTGCAGCGGACGTTCTCAGGAATGTTTGTTACTGTACAAAGAGGGAGCCGTGCTGGTTAGCTGGGATTGCAAAGTATTTTGTATCCACCTCAAAGAAATGCATTGCAGCGCATCCCTCCAGTAGCTCTGTCTGGATTTGACTGGGTGACCTCGCTGGTGCGTGGGAAGAGTTGGAGACTGGGGCTTGGAGCAAAGCTGAACCAGGCAGCAGTCTTCCGAAGGCTGTTGCAGGGTCGTTTTTAAATTGAAAGGTTATCCCTGGCTGATAAATGTTTTACATTTGTTTTGGTTCATCTAAGTAGAAGGTGGAAAGACGATGCTGGTCTGTCCTTGGCAGTGCTGATGGAGACTCCCTTTGCCCTCAGCCCACCACTGGGAAGCTGCAGCAGTCCAAGAGCTTGGCACCAGCCTTAGAGATGCTAACGAGGGCTTCGTGTGGTGTTCCTCCTGTACTTTTTGGGTTTGTTGGCACAGAGGCTGTTTTATGGTAGTGCTTCAGGCCTTTCCCGTTGCTGTCCAGCTTTTGTGATGGCCACTGCTGCCTGGGGTTCATTTGCTTGTTGGCAGCTCTTTTTCGCCTTGTATGTGGTCTCCTTCATTCCCGCATCTGGGATAAACATGGAACTGTGCTTCTTGTACTTCCGTTGTAATTTGCTCCGTAAAAATTGTGTCTTTGTAGTTCTAGTCCCATCTTTCATACTTGAGGGAATACATTTGCTGTTGTGTCTGTGCTGTGCTTACGCATTCCTGGTGTTTTCCCTTCAGTATAGGGCTGACAAAGTCTTGAGCAATCTGTTTATCAAAGCACTCTTGCTGGTTCCTGTACCTTCACCATTTCTTTCTGGTACACGGAGGTGCCATCAGAGGTACAGTGTGAGGTTCCACGTTCCTGGGTTTTACGTGGGACTGATGGTTATAGGTGAAGGAAAGATACCCAGCTGTATCTGTCAGTAAGGTTTCCTCGTGTGTGAACTCGTAATATTGCACATGAGAGTGGCTCGGACCCTGGTTCCTTGTCCTCAGCATTGGAGGAAGGTGATTCTCATTTCTCCTTTGTAACTCTGCACAACTCGGATTTCCTCCCACTTTTTCTCTTGTTCGAAAATGGATGTACATGAAAATACAATTCTTGGCTTATGACTTCTTTGGCGGGAATTATCTGGATGGATTCACGGTTTGGAATTGTTCTGTGCTAGCAAGTGAAAGAAACATTTGCAGTTACTTGTGTAGTCATGCTTTCTCATCATATTTAGATGTTTTTCTACAAGAATCTATGCAACTTGTGTGCATGTTTGCAGTGTAGAAGTGTACATTACATTATGAACACAATGTATGAAGATGTTCTGTATGAAAATGTTGCAGTTAAAACATTTGATATTACTTTCTCATAATCAATGGAAGAGTCAGAACTTTTGGCTTTTTTACCACTATCTGATCATAGAATCCTGGAATCTTAAGGTTTGAAGAGACCTCCAAGTCCAACCGTCAACCCAACACCACCGTGCCTACTAAACCATGTTCTGCAGTGCCACCTCTACACGTTCTTTGAACACCTCCAGGGATGGTGACTCTACCACTTCCCCGGGCAGCCTGTTCCAGTGGCTGGCCACTCTTTCAGTAAAGAAGTGTTTCCTAATATCCGACCTAGATGAGCCAGAATCCGGAAACTTGTATTTTCAAAATTTATGGGAAGACTCAGTATTTCAGTATTTACATTTTTCATACTTGTCAGAGATGATTCTTTTATTTTGTAACTTCTGAATGTTCAACCGTGGCAGAGTTGTAACATGTTTTTTGTTCTTGTGCAGTGACAAACACCCGTCATTCCCCAACGCGATAGCGTTTCTGAAAACTGAAAGAGGAAGGAAATATTTTTTTCTTTTGGTATAAGAGTAAAATTGATTCCAGAAGAAAAAACTCTTTGGATTTTGTATGGTTTTTATTTCTGAAGCTGTACTTATTGGGGTAGTGCATGGCTGGAGGCCGCATTCTAGGAATTGTTCCTGCTGGGGAGCTGGGCATCTCCATGGGTCTCAGGTCTCCAGTTATGGAGCAGTGAAGTTACAGCCCAGTTGGCATTACAAAAAGTACCGAGCTCTAAGGGGAGGTTGAAATTCATTCCGATGTCCTCTAGCTTTGTTCTAGAAAACCTCATTTAGGGTGAAATCCTCTTTGATTTGCAAGGTTTGAACCAGTGCAAACGCCGTTCTGTTTGCAGGGTACAATATTTAGCCATAATGCAGATGTCTTCGCTCATAACGGACGTGAACGGACGCCGCGTGAATGTGAATGGACGCGTAGAGAAAAATTAAGCTGCAGTTTGCTTGTATGATTGCACGTTTTACAACAGAATTGCTGGCAGTTGTGTGATGTCTTAAGTGTTTGACATCAGACAGAGCGCTGCCAGAGCATGCATTTTGATTTTCATGTACCAATAAAAAGTTTCACATCTTTATTGTCTTAAAATATCTTCAAGGATAGAAAGCTCTCTGTAGCCTGATAGCTTCTGGGTTTAGGAATGGTAATGTGTAAAACTGAGGGGGAAAAGTTGATGCCGGTGTTTTTAGAAGACATAAAATTAGAGCCAGTTATGTTAATGAATATCCTTACTGAAGATTTAATCTCTTACTCTTCTTTAATGGTTTTCTCCTCCTGTAACTAAACACATCCCACGTGTTTTATTCCAGCTGCTTTTACCATCTTCTTCATTCCTTCATGCCGTTACTTACCTCTTACTAATCACCTTGGGACTGCAGCACGTGGAAGCGTGAGTGGGATTTGTGGCTCTGGCCACTGTGGAAGCACATGAGGTTTGGCGATGCCGAGAGGCGGAGCGTGGTACAGAAATGGCACGTGAGCCCTGAGAAATGAAGCAGCGTTACCGCATCTCCTTGGGCAGAACAATCCTGATCCAGCCAGCGTTGCTTTGGTACCTGGTACAGTACCTGTTCTGTTCTGTGTGGACTTTGGTGGCCACGGTCCGCCTTCGTCAATCATCTTTCATCTTCATCGGGGTGGAGGAGGAGACCAGGAGCCGACTGTAAGGGAGCTGAATTGATTTCCAGGGAGAGAGAAGTGGTGGGATATTGAAGTGAAGGAGAAGCAAGGAGTAGTGGTCTGTTGCCGTGAGTTGGACACCAGCCCAGGCTTGTGCAGCCGTTCTGCGATGGAGCTGGGAAAGCTGGACAGTGGGTGGTGGTAGTCCTCCTGGGAGAAGAGGGGCTCTGCAGGGGCTGGCATGTCTGCATGTCTACCAGTGACTGCAGCGGTGGTAGATACTCTTGTATGGCATCTGGGATTTTTCTCATACCTTTAATTTTTTGGTGGTCTGAGGTGGTAGCAGTTAATGTCGTGTTGTACCGTTGTTCCCTTGCCCGAGAAGCCCGATAACAGAGAGCTGGATGTTAAACACCTCAAAGAAACAGGGATCTTTTTATTCACCTCAGACAACCTTTCAGTGTAGTGGTTTCAAAAATAGGGTTATCTTCATGGCATCAGTGACCTCCTCAAAATCCTTGTGGTGGCACGTTCCAGGGCTGTTACTCCCAGCTGGAAAACCTGGCTTTTAGGCTACGGAGATGTACGGGGCCATGCTAGTGGCTGTAGCTACCAGGCTGTCTGGATGGGCGGCTAAAATATCTCCCCGCAGATGAATGTGGAGATGAACACGGGTTACGGACGGCCTTACGCCGCCCATCACCCACGTCATCTTGGAAGTTTCTAAGGATGCAGCAGGATGAAAAATCCCTCTGTGTACAGTAGGCATTTACTATTTTGCCAGGATATGTGAACTTTGGAAGTCTTTCTCCATACGTACAGCTGAAAGAGGGTTGAATATTGACCTAATTTGTCTTTTAAAAGGACACAGAGTTTTACTGGAATACTTATGCTGTTGAACTAGACAAATGCAGGTGCTATTCCTTTGGTAGTCGGTGCAGAAGGTTGATGTGCTATAAGATTTACTGTGCATCACCTTAGCCATCATTCCCATAAGTATTAATTTTAACTCCACTAATAAGAAACCGAACAAAAGTGGAATTATGAGTTCAGTAGTATTCTATGAAAGGTCAGTTGTTAAAAAGGCAGAGCCTGACATTCTGGGAAAAAGGTGCCTTCATTAATCATCCTGATAGGATCGCGTAGGATATTCTTGACCAATACCCGCGAACCGCACGGCGGAATGCTTCGCGAAGGGCTGCTTAATTCTTTATATAAAAACAGGGATGAGGTGAATGAATGCAGAATGACCAGTTTTTAATACTGGAACATTAGTATTTCTCAATTCAAAGAATAGAAAAAGTAATGGAGACATTTTTTATAAGACATACTGTCATTATTTTAAAAGTTTGTTAATTTTATAGAAGCATATATTGTTATGGGAATAATATTTTAAAGCACAGTTTATAAGAGTATAAATGTGATAATACTGAACAGCAATATTAATGTAATTTATAAAGTATTTATGACCTCTTAGAAGTATTCTCTTATTATATTGTTTAAATGCACAGCTTTGTTTCACAATAATTCATCTCTGTAAATCTTGAACGATTACTTCTGTATGAACCCAGCAATTTTAATTGCGATGTAGAATGTTTGCCCGTGTAAAATTACTGTATTGAATTGTTTGTGTTTTTTTCCTTGTCCACCATAGCGATGGCAATTTTCAAGTTAATACAAATTATATAAATTATTAAATACAAAGCTAGTGGCACATTAATCAGCAGAATATCTTTATTGTGACTGTTGCTGACAGATTATGTTCACCGTGATGCCCATTAACGCGCTGCGTTGTAAGAGCCGATGTCCATTACAGAATCCCCTTTGTTACTGGTGTCAGGTCTAATTCAGGGCAGCAAATCTCCGGCCAGGTTGAATACGCTTCTGATATTTGGTGGAAAAATGCTCTTTCGGAAGTGAGGGGTCTCACCTGTTTAATTCCTGCAGAGTTATTAGTCTGTGTAGCACGTACTGTACAACGCAAAGTCTGCGATTGTCTTTTTCCCGTTAATGTCATAATTTTGCATAATGGCTGTTTGTGCTACATTGACTAGGCCCGTGGATTGCTTAACGTAAGTGATTACATTTCCCTACGATTATAAACTCCCTCCGTCAGAGATAGTGCACAAAAACTTGTAAATGATTTGTTGTTTAAGCTTTCTACTTCATTAGCCGCAATATACACTTTACAAGAGTCGTTGTCTAAGAGTCAGTAATATTTGTAATGAGCTGTATAATATGGGCCCTTTTACTAAATTTAAAAACAGATGGTATCTGTTAACAACAGTTTATCATGCACATTGAACCCTAGCTAAAATTCCTGTCAGTGGCTCCGTTGCTGTAGGCCAAATCATGCTGTCTCGTTGGTTTGAGTTAACAGCACAAGGAAATCGTTGTTGTTTCAGGCAGTTGTGTCAGATGCGAACTGATCATGGTCAGAACTCCCCAAGAAGTAAAAAGATGTAGGTTTTCTTCCATGCCTTTAACGCACACTTTGATATTTAGTTTCCAAACTTCTCATTTTTGCACATCATGGCAGATTTTATAGATTCGTCCTTGTGATTCTTCTCATTTAAGGTACGAAGCAGCTGTGAATGAGAGTTTCCCTTTTGGAAGGCCTTGCACATGCTGATCTGAACAAGTGGAAAGATCAGAGAATGTAATATATTATGGGAACCAGACAAGAGAGAACTTACCTTTTCATTTTGTCTAAGAAAACGCTGGATAACCCCAGCCAGGGTTAGGATTAGCACCAGGACCATTCCCATCTGAAGAGGAGCGTGGTGGGTGAGCAGCAGCGTTGGACGGGGCCCATGAGGAGCCCTTCGTTCTAGAACAAGCCTGTCGTGTAGGCTGGAGATGATCGCATGGAAGATGCTGTGAAGAGGAGGATCAGTTTTTCATGGTTCTCTGCATGTAACTTCAGAGTTTTTGAGGGCTGTTTTTTTTTTTCCCATATAATAAGCAATCTCTTCCAGGAGCATTGTGTTGTAAGGCTTGGTCATAGCAATCTTTTGTTCTGAGGCACATCCAGAAAGAGCTTTGTTATTCCTCTGTGAACAAGATATTAATGCTCCCTTTATCAACACAGTTGTTCCAGTAGCAATTTGTCAACACTGGCCTAACCTGGGTTTGGTACAGGCGCTAAAGACTTGGTGTCCTCAGCCAAGGGCTCTTGTACCAGCAGCTGCTACAGTCAAGTCCTGGTCTATCAGGGAGCTTTCTCAGTGCAAGACACAGACTTACACTTGAGCTGATCTCTGTATGGTAGCAGGGTGTCACGTGAATAGCTATCCAGTTTTCCTTCACCGAGCACCAGTTTGGGCACTTGTCATTAAATAGCACCAAAACCCTTCTACTGGTGATTCTATACACACAATTTTCAATACAAAAGCTATTTTGTTTGAAAACTGTTGGCACACGTAAAATTAACACCTGTTGAAGCATAGCTTTTTTATTCAATAAGCTGTGTAGATTGCAATGTCCTATTTTCAGCTGTGCAGCCTGATCTGTTCTATTTTAAATCTCGGCCTGCGAAAGGAACAAAGGCCATAGCACTCCTGGTTCTTTTAAATTCCTTTATTTTGGTGGTGGAGCTCTGAACTGTGAAGTTGCTCTCCAAAGTTGTGAGCCTAATAAGACTTATTTCCTGTCATCCTCCAGTGAAACTTTTTTTGCTTCTCAGTGTGTTCTCATACTGCTGTAACCAGGTTAAAAATCATCTTGCCCCTTAACACTGTTCTTATTTCCGAAATTGTGCCTTAGCAGATGCTGTGCTGGGTTACCCTGGTCTGGTGGTAGATGGACAAAGCAGAGACCAGATCATAGAATCACAGAATAGGTTGGGTGGGAAGGGCCCTTTGAAGGCCACCCAGTCCAACCCCCCTGGCAAGGAGCAGGGACATCTCCAACCACATCAGGTCACTCAGAGCCCCATCCAGCCTGGCCTGGAATGTTTCCAGGGATGGGGCATCCACCGCCTCTCTGGGCAACCTGGGCCAGTGTGCCACCACCCTCAGCGTAAAATTTTTTTTCCCTAATATCTAATCTGAATCTACCTCCTTCTATTTTAAAACCATTACCCCTCATCCTAGGTGGGTTGCTGAAGGTTATTCCAGATGTGTGGGTACCCAAGATAAGGACGTGGGCGTATGGAGCTGCGCAGGAGAGTGTAAACTCCAACTAACTCCTCTGGATCAAGGTTTTACTGAACCATGCCTGATGCACTGTTAAGGAATTTCTGCTGGTGTTGGTCAATCCTACCCTTTAGTACTTTTGCTGCTTTTTCAGTTCTAGAAGATAGGAACTGATTTCTTGAGGTGGTTCTGCGCAACTCGGCTGAGGGACCGAGACAGGTCCCTTCAGGTGGAGTCAGGTAGGACTTAGCAGCTTAGGGACGGCTCTCAAAGAAAGGTTAAGAGGCTGGGCCATATGCTGTAAAAAACACTTGCCTAGAGGAGAAGCAGGAAGGCAAGCTGTGGAGCAAGCACCATTTATCAGTAGAAAATTCTATTTTAAGTTAGAAGAAACAAAAATCTTGGTAGCTTGTGTTTTCCATGATGGAGCGGGCAGTGAGTCAAGTCACCTCTTGACTTGAGTTTCCTTCTGCTGCGAGCCCTGACAAGGCCGACTGCAAGTGCAGTGCGTTGATGGCTGAGGGACGCATCCTAATGCACAGTGGTGTTGCTCTCTGGCTTGTCCTCTGGGTCTGATTAATGTTAGGTCATCTGTTACTTTGGGAAGGACGTGAAATTCACGCCCCTCACCGCTAAGACTTTGGTTTAGATTAACCCAAGGCTCGTAGTGGCTGGAGCTCGTGCTTATTCAGAGGCTTATATAATAATTTATGGACCCGATTAATTTTCTAGTTTGCAGGTGTTCCTGCTAACCAGGGGTCTCTGAAGAGGTGTCAGATTCTGCATAGGTGGTGGAAAGTCCTGGACTTGACCCTTTAAGATTGTTTCCCCAGGTCTAGCAGTGGAGGGATTGTTTCCCCAGGTCTAGCCTCTTGGGATGTTCCTCTTGTTCCGTCTCATCCACCTGTGCGATTTGACCAACTTTTGTGGTTTATGGTGGTTCTTGGCCCTTTGCGGTTGACTTATGTCACCGTGTCCCCTTCTTCCCTTGCTACCACTGTGGGAGATGGGGGGTGAGGTGGAGACCGCTGGTTTATTCCAGTTGTCTGTGAATCAGAAGGCTTTGGACTCGAGGGGGAGGGATGGAGCTTCTAAAATGGTGGGAGTGGAAGTGAGTGGATAATTTGGGATGTCACAAGTCTCATGAGCAACTAGGGCAGTCCCTGCCCCTCAGCACTGTTGTTTTGGAAGACGTTTTGCCTTGCTTTGTGTTGTCCTCGCCCCATTTGCTGAAAGAAATACAAAGGTCTGTATTGCGGTGGATGCTGCGTTCCTCCTGTGCCCCCCAAAACTGATCCGGAGCCGAGGGAGAGGGCCAGGTTCCCTGATGTACAGCCGAGAAACCAGGCAACCCTATTCGGTGAATAAAAATGGGAAATGCATTGAAGTCTGGGCGCAGTATCTTTGTAGTAATAAAAGCAGTAGTACAGATTTACTGGTGAAGGAGTTTTAACTGTAATACTGTGGAATAGTAGGTTATTTTGTGTTCAAGAGCTACATTTATCACAAAAATGATGATATACAAATCACTTCCATATCACAAAATGTTCTTGGTCAAAATTGGCTTGAGGCAAGTGATATCTTCGAGTAAACAGTATATGAAGACCATATCTTAAAATGATAGATCACCTAATTTTGTTCTGACAGAGGTTTTTGCCGCAACAAACATCTGTCACTGAAATACCAATTCAGAGATATGGAAGCCAAATTGTGGAGGTTTTCCAGTATTTGTCACTCCTAACTTAAGAATGCTACTGTTAGTCCTGTAGATATTTGCAGATAGTAGGCAGCCTGCCGTTTAAACACCCTGAAGTATTTAGCCAAGTATTTTAAGAGACGTAAGGATCTTTAAATGCAGATTAGCGACGTCGGAAGTGCTCTGCGTCGATCCGGTGTGGTAAACGCGGAGCTGAGGCGTTGCCGGTGCTGCGTACAGATCGTTTCGTCTTCAAACCTCGCTGTTGCGCAGTAGGCTTGAAAAATATTTTACGAACTCAATATGCTGCTATTAACTGGATTTTTAGGACAATTGATGTAAAATAATGTGTAGGATTTGAATTCAGCCAGTACTGTGTTTTCAGTATGGGGCTGGCAGGAGCGGAGCTAAACCCAGATTGCCTCACGGAGGGCGTTGGCTGCTTCTTGATTTGCAGGGGGTCTGGTTCTACCAGGGCTGCTGCTTTAGGGAATGCACTAAAAATATAAATATTGATGAAAATCTATCTATTTCAATGTAAGTAGTTATTTGTATGTGTGTGTAGCTAGCACCTAACAAGCTAAACAGAAGAAATGCAGATGCATTGCTGAAATTTGTTTTTCAGTCTGGTTTCTGTTGACTTGTGGCAGGAAAATAAAATTTGGCTGCAAGCTACCAACACTCGGTGATATTTTGCAGACAGGATGAAATGGCAAATACCAGGTCCTCAGAGGAGAAAAGCAGTTACTAGTCGTGCTAGAAATTTTTCCAAGATTATTATTATTGTCTGTCACATATTTTAGCCTAATTACTTTCAACACCACTGATTTTTTTTTAACTCTCTGTTAACAAGAACGTCCCTACCAGAGCGATGGCTTGGGTCCCATTTAAATACATACCTGCCCCTCCAGCCCGCTTCGGCACGGGGAAACCTGCTCCAGTATGAAAATGGTAACGTTAGGGTTTTTTTTCCATTCCTTTAAAATGGTGCTGCGATCAACTCTGCAGTCTGAAAGACCTGTAAAAATGTTGTTTGCGCTTCAGATACACATTTTAAGTTGTTTAGATGTCTCAAAGTAAAGCTGTTTTGTATAAATTTCTCTGGCTAAACATGGCATGGAAAATGGACCCCCAAATTTGAGCCAGGCAAACTGGAGAATAAGCAAGCGCGACCCAGGAGCTGAGTTTTCTTACCTGTGTCCTCATAATTAATTGGTGCTTTTTGCTGCGTTATTTTCTATGTACCCAGTAAGAATCTGTTTTCAGGAACACACTGGTCTGAAAGCACAGTGACCAACCAGCAGTGCCCACTCTCAGTGAATGCAAGGTGGTGTAAGCATGGCTGCTAGTTACTAACAGCAACTTTGGGGAGGTTAATACTCATCCTCGTGGGCGTCAGAAGATCTTGTGCAAAAAATAATTCTTTTTCTCTGAATTACAGATCATCTAAAGCATACTGGGAGGTTAGTTTGCATAATGTAGGAATTAAAAGCACTGTATATTACCCTGCAAGAATATTCAAATTTGAAATGATTTTGGTGGCAAACATAACAAGAAATTAGCAAACAATGATTTTTTATTTATTTTTTCCCCGTAGCTTTCTGATCAGCCTCTTAAACTTAATGCACGTTGCTGACCGGTTTAATTCAAGATATTCTCTCAGGACTTGTTTAATTTGGACCAAAAGCTGACAAACAATTTATGAGGCTTTCCTGTGCAATATCAGGGAAAATAATTCGGTTAAATTTCATGAGGTGCAAATTTAAATGTATGAGATTCTGCCTTTTCTGTGCCGTAAGGAGGTTAATTTCCCCATTCTGCGGGAGCCTGAGGCTCTGCGGGACACGGAGCTGCCGGAAGACGGGAGCAGGGTGGACCCGGGGCGGCGCCCGCGCATGCGTCCGCAGGTGATGGAAACGCGGCCTTCGTATTTTTGTCCGGTTGCCGGTTGAAAAGCGTTGGCCAGTGTCAGAATAGCGGTTCCTGGTGAGGAATTGGCGGTCCGGGGAGCGGAGTGTGCCGCAGCAGCCCTGGGCTCCGGGGAAGGGAGGAACGGGTTAAAGAATTCATAAAAAATGAAGGATCCTAATATTAAAGTGGGGGAAAATGTGGGTGAATGACATATTTTTTACACACCTCAACTGTCAACATTTCTAATCAAATCATCCAGCCTTCTTGCTTCTTAAATGATACAAGCAATATTTCCTGTAATAAACACCCCTAAGTCTAATGAGAGGCCCTAAGGCAACTTCAAATGTATGAATTCATTATAATTGAACAACATAATCTACAGGGCAAAGATGCCTGCTACCCCCTCTCTTAACTTCGCGCGGCCTGGGTGTTCGGTGAAAAATGTTGTACATTTTGTTTACAATGTATTGCTGCTATTTGAAGTATTGTATGTTCCTGTAGTACATAAGATGGGGACGCATAATGGAGGAAAAATCAAGGAGGCAATCTTTCATTTTGTTCTGGTATGAAAAATTCAAAAGACTGAAAACTCACCCAGAGAAATTTTGCAAGCGTATTATTTTCCGATGTTTCGATCAATTTGTCTGTCAACCATGCTGAGAGGTGGAAGGGGCCAGCAAAAGCAATTTAGCTTGTGAGGTCCAAAATAGAAATGTTTTAGGAAACCTTGTCACATGTTGTTTTTTTATATTAGAACTGCTGTGGTTTTTATTTGCTAGTCATATTATGAAGAGAAATTGGTATCAATCATCTAAATCACCTATGAATATCTGATATAACTATTACTTTTGTGCATATAAATAAGGAAAAAAAATATTTAAATGAAGCTTTTAACGCATAGCAAAACCTCTGGGTAGACAACAGGCTCCCTGCTCAGCTTTTCCCGTTTAAAAAATACCCTGTGCGTGTTAATTGATTGTACCCAAGTGACATCATACTGAATCATCTGGCATATGAAGACATTGACCTCTCTCTGGCTTTAATTAAGTTGTGATTGCTTGATGAGAAGTTGGCCGTGGATTGATAGGTGCGCCAGCCGACGTTCAAACGCGACGCGCTCCGCGTGTGTACGTGGCTGTGCAAGGGAGGAGATGAATTCCCTCATTTGGGGACTTCCTGTTTGTTTCTATGACAAATACAGCTCCCGCCGCTGGCGAACTCTCGGCTGCAAACAGCAAATTTTGTTCGGTCTCCAGTCCACTGCGCTTCGCTGACACCGAAATGTGACCATTTCACAGATCGATGCGGAGGAAGTTGGTTCGGTACAGTTGGTGAAACTTTCATGTTGATGAACCAGAATGATGTATAAAGTCTGTAATAGTTCCGTATTAAACAATTTATAGTTCCGTATCCACCACTTTATCATTAACCCACTGTGTAATTGAAACATGTCAAAGCTGCTTGCTAATTAAGTGGTTTGTGGTTTTTATATGTATGTGTGTGCCTGCATATATTTATAGGATCAAACGTCAGCGCAGAAGTACGTATAGAGAGGGTTTGCCAGTGTTGTTGACTGTGCAAACATGAACAGCCTTTTTGAAGTGGAGGTTCTAAAAATGGAAGGAGAGCAGCACCAGTGATGTGGCCCAAAGGGGGATCTCTGGCTGCCTGCCCTTTCCTCCTTTCCTCCCTTCTTTCAGAAGTGACTCTTTCAGGGAAATGCAGGGGAAGGAATTTGTGTCGTTGGCTGTTGACAATGTTGGGTTGGGTTGGCCATAAGGGGAGAGCAAGGTGGAGAAAATGAGAAAGATACAGGTGATGGGAGAACTGTGTGGAGTAAATGAGATGGAATCACAGAATCACAGAATCACAGAATTATCAAGATTGGAAAAGACCTAAAAGATCATCCAGTCCAACCATCACCAATACTTCTCAGCTAAATCATATCCCTCAACACAACATCCAAACGTTTCTTGAACACCCCCATGATCATGGGGGTGTCCTCATGGAGGATCTTATAAGTTTTAGAAGAAGCAACGGAGCCATGTTTGGGTGTGAGAGGGTGGTTAGAGTGGGCTACGGAATGCGATATTGTCAATATTGTTTGAGATGTGTGAACAAGTGGAATATAAAATAAAATTTTAGCAGTGTAAGTAGGAGGGTAGGTGAAACTTTTCCAGTACTGGAAGTCTGGTGGACTCCTGTTCATCCCGACTCAGCAGTGTCAAGAATGATGCAGATTATTAGGGAAAAGGGAAAAGATTCTGTTTAGAGGAAAGCTGTAGAACTGCTTTTGTTCAGAGGAAGCTACAGGAGATCAGGATGCAACATGACATACAGTAATTGTATTTTTGTGAGGTACTATAATGTCCTGGTTCCAGCTGGGACAGAGCTAATTCTCACCTGGGCTGGGAGAGGAGCTGGAGTTGGTGGCCCCTGTGGCTGGGGACACAGCTGGGACAGGTTACTCATTACCCAACAGCTGGGACAGGTTACCCAAATTGCCTCAAGGGCTGTTCCACACCATGTGATCATGCTCAGGGTATAAAGTGGGGACAGGGCCAAGGGGCAGGTTTGGCTGCTGGGGAGGGAGCTGGGCATCAGGATCCACCATGAGCTATTGCACTGTAAGTTACATGTTTAAATATCTTCTGCTGTTGTTGGGAGGTTTTTTGTTTTCTATCTCTTTTATTTTCCTCTGCTGTTCTTTTCAACTGTTTTTATCTCAGCCCATGTGTTTTGCCTTCTTTTCTTTCCTCATTCTCCTCCTCATCCCGCTGCAGGAGGTGGTGAGGGGGGAGTGAGTGAGTGAGTGAGTGACTGTGTGGTATTTTAGCTGCTGAGTGAGGCTAAACCACCACGTGTTACAGAAGTAATAATAAACGTTATGATGTAACGAGAGCGGGCAAGCAGACAGGGAACAGGAAAGCCGCGGTCAGAGGATGCGGACAAGGATCTGCCCTTGAGAGCCACATCACTGAAGACAGTGAGGAAACTCAAAGTTTACTGCAATTCTCAATTAATATTTTCTTCTGCCATTTAAATTAAGGAACTTGATAGGACAGATGTCTTCTGAGTCTTATAAAATATTTGGGGAAATGTTATTTTTCTTAGTTTTCTGGCATTTGCTGTGAGGAAGAAGCGATGAGTCAGATGTCTCCGAGTCAGGAGCGTCCTTGAGAGGAGAAACTCGTCCTAACTCAGTTGTCTTTACTTACCTAAATCACGCTTCTTGGTAATTGCAGATTATGCATTTTGAAAGAGAAAAATAGTTTCATAACCACTTCTGCCTGATGTTTGTTAACATTACATGCTGCATACAGAGTCCCATGAAGCTGTTTATTTAATTTTCTTGTAAATCAGGTCTCAAGCTTTGATTGCTCTGTAAATTCTACACGTTGGAATTTTCTGGGAATGTCGGAAATAAATGGATCGCTCCAGACCAAAGTCCTGTACAAGTAGTGGGAAAAGATGTGCTGTATTAGCCAAATACCGTGGTCTTTGGGTTTGGGAAGATTAAATTCAAGATGATTTGTTAGGGAGGCCTGTGTAGTTATTTGTAGTTTGTGTCATGGGCAGGAATTTATTGCTGTGCTGATAAATTTATATTCTTCAAAACAGATATGCTGTATTTTCCCTATTCCCAACACACAGAGCTGAGTGTTGCAATGGGGAACGGAAATTTTAGTGCTTTCAATATTCTTTGTGCTTTAGAACAGTTTTGCTTTTTAGTTGAACATTCCTCTATCAAATCAATGCATTTTTCTGTAGACCTTCAGTTTTGCAGAACTTGCTTTTGCTTTTCTTTGATTTATTTTGTTTGTATGTTTACACTTCTGGAAACCTCAGCATCCTAGAATTTCAGAAATGGCAAATGGTCTGTAAATTTTCTGATAATTTAAGCATCGTCTGAAATAGCTTCAGGATTTTCCTACCCGTATGCTAACGCTACTGATGTGTCCTGAGAAAGTCCTTCACCTGTTTTGTTTTGTAGTGTGGTCGAACTGGTCTTTGGTGAACTTTGCCCATGAAGGAAAACTACTACAGGAAAACTCTGGATAGGATTTTAAAAATAAAAATAAAAAAAAAAATTAAAAAAAATTGTGGAAAACTTTTACTTTAAAAAAAAAAACCCTGTAACCTAAAAATTAAGTGTCTTTACCAAGCTCTTAGGGTTGGATTTGTGGCACCTAAATACTTCAATACCATTTACTTGGGTGAATATTCAGTCAGTGAATGAATACATCTCATAAGCTACACTATACCTACATAAATATTTTCAGAACTGCATAGTTAATTAAAAAAAAATTTATTTGATTAACATTGACCTCTAAGAACATGAGAGAACGGATATTTGGATGGAAAAGTAAAGCCAAGAGTTGCAGTTATCTAGAACCGAAGGCAGGGGTTTGATCGTCACCTTTATTCTTGGTGGCTTGGAGGAAAATGTAGATGGGTGGAAGGCTGACTTCCAGGTGACACAGAAATTCCGTTAAGTACCATTAAATTTCTAAGTCGTTAGGTTCAGGATGGAGCTGTTCAGGACTGTACAATTTATCCTTAGCACAATTTTTTGTTGTGTTACTAAGTTTGGTTTCTGCTGTAGCTTGAGCTCTTTGACTTTTGTCAAGGCCCTTGTTTCCTTTCTCGTGGTGTTTTGTGAAATACAAAATACTGAAAATACAAATACTGAAATACCAAACGCTTCACAATTTTTAATTGGGGAAAACAAAAAATGCGCTTTTCTGTCTCCACCATCTGGCAGGGAGGATGAATTTTTCTGCCAGGCATTGCAAGAGGAGAGCTCGGTGGAACTCAAATTTCTGTTTTCTGTGCATGATTTTTTTTTCTTAGATTTTGTTTTGTTTTTACAAAATATTGGTTTATTGAGAGATGTGTTACCCTCAATTGACATATTGACATTTCCAGGAACTGTGGTTATTGTTTTGAGAAATACAATCCTACACTGACAGATTCCTATCATTATTTGGAACCGTTGCTGAGGGTTAGCGAGACAAGTCTCATAAATAATGAAAGGGAATCAGATTGGGGAGAACAGCAGCGAGAAACCGAGGAGCCTACGCTGCTGACACCGGGTAATTTTTGCTCGGCGATGACATCACGCCACGTTAATGTCACGCGTTACGGCGGGGACATTGACTTGCGGTATCGAAACCCTGTTACGTGGGGGTAATTAACTTGTGGCACTAACTACCCGTTGCGATAATTAGTGGCGCAGGGGATAACTAGGCGAACGCCGTGTGCCTCCCTCAGTGTTTTGCTGGAGCAGCAGACACAAGCGCACTGCCCGTGCAAGGAACGCGCTTCAACATGGGATATTTTTTTTACACGGCTTCTAGTAACCTGAATTTTTTTCTCCGTAGTCTCGCAGACTTTATTATTTGACAGCTGTGGAAGAAGTTTCACACTGGACTGCATCTGATTTGCAGTTTTACAGTGAGCGATTGGCAGCAAAGGTAAAAAACGAGAAACAAGGCTGGTTCTGGAGGAGTTACGTAAGGCAAAGGCTCGTCAGCCGAACCGTGCCTTGACCTGGTTTCCAGACGTGTTTCTCAAGTTAGTGGAGAGCTCTAATTAACCTCCTGTTAAAATGAGTTAAATCATTTCATTTACTGCAAGCTCACAAATCTCTCCCTGCTGTTATTTCTGGAAGCAGGTAAGTTGAATATCAAATGCCCTTTGCATGCCAGAAATGTGTTTCCATTATTATTTAACCTTATTCCTACAACGGTGATGCCCCGGAATGTGCTGTGAAAATGCCAGACTTGAAGAGTGGCTAACATACATTGCCATAATTATTTTAATGAGAGAGAATGGAGAAGACACTTCTCTGCCATCTGTCAACAGAAAGCAGTCAGATTGCATGCTGGACTTTATTCGCTGATAAATTGTTCCTCAGTACTGAATGCTGAGTTCTCTATTACTTCTTCTAGGTCAACAGCATTTCTAATCTTCCCTGCTTCTCTGTGAAGTCTACAAATTATTACTCCAAAGGCACTCATTAATTTTCTGGTTTCGCCTATCTAAAACGGAAACTTCCAGCGCGTCGTTCGCTGCTTCGTGCGTTTGCCCTCCTCAACGTTGGATGCACGGAGGGAACAAAGGGGTTGCAGGAGCACGTGCACCTCTTTCTAGCGTGAAAATCCCATCATCAATACATGCTCTAGAAAATGTTGAGGATAATTTGATTTTATTTAATTTATTTCTCGGAGGGCTTTTGTATTTAAAAAAAAAGCCATATAATGCAGTTTGCCGGCAGGTGGTTGGAAAACCTGAGGGAAAGGAGGATTGGCAGTTTTTATATTTTTCCATATCATTATTCTCTTGGCTGTTTTCACTATTACTTTAGTGGCAAGGAATTTGTTTCATACAAACTTACTAAAAGTCAGCAGTTTTACCCACCCACATCATACTGGCCCAGCCAAAGAGCGGCTGATACTTGTTTGAAGCTTCCACTTACTGCGTGCAGAATAAAAATATAAACCAAAGCAACCCAGGGAAACTGAAGTTTTGCTGGTTTGATTTTTTTAGTTGGTAAGTCTACAAAAGGATTTGAAAAGTAGAACTCTGGCCAGGCCTGGAATATGATAGAAAAGAATTAAAACTTCAAAAACTGAGTATTTTTCCCATATCTGTTTTACAAACTGTTTGCTTTTAGGTTTGCCTTATTTAACCAGAGTTTAAAATAAGATTGAAATATAACTTTAGTATAATTTAAATCAAAAACGTATGTGATCAATCAAAATTAGCATGAGCTACTTTGAGCAGTCCTGCTGTGTTTGGAAACCAGGGAATAGTCACACTGGTGGGCTTTTTTGTTTTGTTTTGGGTTTTTTGGGGGTTTTTTGGTTTGTTTTTTTTTTTTAGGGCTCTGAGTGAGAAATGTGAATCTCTTACTTTCCCTGCTCAGCCACTACAAATCAGACTTTTCATAGACTGTGTGATATCAATCTCCATGGGGCGGACACATCTATGCAGGTCCTATAGCTCTCCCCCTCCTCCAGTTAATTCAGGTTTTAATCTCACTTCCTTTGATTTATTTACTGATGCTGTGTGTAACGTGTCTGGCTTCTTGCCCTCGCTCTGCTTTCCCTCTTGTATACACTGGGTGCGTTCTTGCTGTTTCATTGTTGGCTTCACCTCTTGCTTTTCTTCCTCGGGACGCGGTTGTTTGATATCGTGTTCTCTGGTGATGAATTTCCTGCCGTTTGCTTACTCTTGTTTGACTTTCTGCTGTATTATTACACAAATGGCTTTTGGTGTTTGCTTCAGTTGAAACGTATGAATCAAAATAACGGTGCCTGTGGTATGGGAAAATACGGGTTCTGGCTGGAATTTGTTAAATTCCCCTAATTGCATCATCATCTTACTGCAGGCTCCTCAGGTGTTGGTACGTGGTCCTCCTCTCCTTCCGTGATGGGCTGGTGGGACCTTTGTTCACCAAGATTTTGGTGGAGGAAAAGGGAAAAAGAAGATTTAAGATTTTCATGGACTTTTAGACTGAGGGTGGTGGAGCACTGGCCCAGGTTGCCCAGAGAGGTGGTGGGTGCCCCATCCCTGGAAACATTCCAGGCCAGGTTGGATGGGGCTCTGAGCAACCTGATCTGGTTGGAGATGTCCCTGCTTCTGGCAGGGGGGTTGGACTAGATGACCTTTGAAGGTCTCCTCCAACCCTAACCATTCTATGGTTCTATGACTTTGTCACTAAATGGCAAAATTTTCAGCGTTTTTGGCAGAGTTGAGATGTTTATGCAGGTAGCGATATATAGTTATGTTAGATGCAAAGTAACCCCAGTGCTGTACAAAACAACATGCCCACTGTGTTGGCAGGGTTGAAAAGGCATTTGGGATGGGGTATGGATAGGCTCTAGCATCATCACCTGTCATGGACTTTGAAGATGCAATGTGATGATGTGGATTCTCCAGCTGCAAAGCAAAAGCTAGGAACCACAAAGTGCATGCGGTTTTTGTAGGCAGGAGCAGCATATCTCTGGTTTCTTTTGGCTTGCAGTGAGCCTGTAAGGTGATTTGAGGTTTGACTCTACAAAGCTGAAAAACGCTTGTACAGTTTACCCAAGATTTTGCAGGTGAGATCTGAAATTTCCTTAGATAAAGTAACAAGCCTATCGACTGGGTAGAGATGGTGCATTACAAAAGCTAGTGTGATGCTTGCTGCTTTTTAGATTCGCTGTGACATGGGGCAAGGGTTGGCAATGCTGGTTTTAGCTTCTGCTGCGCAAGTTAAGCTCCAGGTTATAAGGAGTGTGGGTGTTCTGGCAGTAGTTCAGTGTCTGCTCTGACAAGGGGAGAAAATACAATTGCTGTGGACAGCAGCGTAACTTCCCAGTTGCCCAGTGAAATACTCGTTTTGCAACAAAAATACTGAAATGCTTCGTTTTCAGGTGGAGCTCACTGGTAGAAGAGGCCTCTCAGCGACTGTCAGTAACCTCCTTCTGAATAATGCCTTGAATAATTGAGATGGGCTTAGCTGTCTTCAAAAGAAATAATGAAATAATGAGTTCTGTTTGCAGAACTCAAGCAAAGTTTCCAAATGCACGTGTGTTCCCGGCACCACGCTGGGCTGGCCGGGCGGCCATCACACAGCAGCACTGGAGGCAGTAGTACTGCTTACTTCATGTTTGCCTTCAGCTAAATATTGGTTTATTTTGTTATCTATACTACTGCTTGAGCAAGTTTTTCTTTAGGAGACTGCCAGCAGTTAGAAAATAAACAGGTGAAAATACCTGTATACAAGTTTAGAGAGTTGCTGTGGGCTTGGTGAGGGATGAAATGGGCAGGTTCTCTCTGAAATGCAGGTTCTGGTTACACCAGAACACCTTCTGGTTACACCACTCAACCTTTCTGGAGCGTGGATTAGAATAGTAACGTTCTGCTGCTCTCCGGGAACGAGGACCGCGTTTCTCTTTGTGCGGCATCCTCCCGCGGCCTAGCGCTCCGTGGGAGGTTTGAAGGCCCAGGAAACAAACAGTACCTTGAATTTGGAGGATGTCAGTTGAACACTGGCAGGTTAACTCATTACCTAATAATTATCTATATTTTAAATTTCAATCTAGGAAAATATTTCAGATCACTTTTCCATGATGTCAGCGTGCTGCCTGGATTCACTGGTTTGGTGAAGCCATGTAATTTTTTATTTTTCTGACCTGTCTGAACACCTCTGCTGTACTGGCCTTAGTTAAATTTCTCAGTGCTTCCTTCCAGAGGAAACAAGATCTCTGTTTATCATCTAGTCAAATGCCTGTATCGTTATTCAAGCTACACGTCTGAGGTCAAAGAAAATATCACATTTTCAGCAGTGCGGGTGATCCAATATGAGTACCAGTTTTCTAAAGTAAAAGCAAAGTTTGTTTTTTGTAGCGTACCAAAGGGAGAAGATAGCAAACTTCAGGTTAATTAGATTATTTAAAGTTGAGATCAGGCCTCTTGGTTAGAGCGGAGTCAGAGTTCAAGCTCATTTTGGTTGGGGGTTAAGTGGGATGGAAATCTCGCCACGTCCGTCTCCATGCTGCTGCCGGCCTGTCTGTCTGGGAGACCTTCCTTACCTCACGGGGGACGCATCTGGGGCAAAACAACCCAATACTTGTCCTTTGTCCTATGTATTTTAATATTTGAGCCAATACGGGTGGGTGTTCTGATTATATTTCAGTAGGATTTGGTTCCTTTTCCTGCTTTGGAGTTCACTTGCATAAAGTTTGGTATGGAAGCAATGTTTTCTTCCCCAGATTCCATGAATGGGTTTTAAAGTGTAACACCCAACTGTTAAAGTTATTGCATCTTTTCCTTCAACACCTTGTCAAATAAAATGTCTCATTACCATGCAAATAGGAATCATTCCTATTGCCAGGCAGGCAAAACGTGACCATACAGATTACAGCTTCTTGAACCACAGTGTAACGCCAACACGGCATTGGGAGCAAACACCATGTCTCCTGTCCGAGCGGCAGTGGTTTGATGGTCTGTGAGTGAGGAGGCCGAGGCCTGAAATTTTAACAGCTTAATTCATGTCACAGTACAGAAGTACATCAAATAGCGTGAACAAGATGCAGTTGTTCACCGTTCACGTGTCAAAATGTTTGATTTAAGGATGTAGAGACAAGAAGGGAACTGTGTTGTTGAAGACACCAACTTTATCTCACACCAGGGAGCAAGCGACTTGACACGAGTGGCTGTTGAGCTGGGTGTTGTACATGGGATTTCCATGGACTAAAAACATTTATTTTGTGGGTTCTGCATGAGTATTTGTTTAAAATTTGGCCATCAGGACCTTCAGCCAGTATTCCTGTTTAGAAATCGGTTACAGTTCAGAAAAACATTTGTGAGTGTCTCGCAAAACCAATCACTCAGTGCAAGTGACCCAAACCATATGCTCATTGCTAAGTTCATTTGTAAAGTTAAGTATTTTCTGTACTGCCTAATTCAGAGTAATTCATTGGGAAGGAGTGGACAGTAGTCTGTTTCAGAAGTACAGCCATTTTTTTTGGACAAAAGTTTGAATGATTTGCAAAACCTCAGCCACCTTTTTTGTTGCTATTTATTCTTTTTAGGGAAAAACATTTTGCATGCAATTAGCAGTTCTTCTGCTGGTGTCTAGTCTTTAATGTAAATATTTTAGCTGTCTGTCTTTGCTGTTCAAAACACTAGAAATGGGTAATTCATCCAAAATAAATATGCAATGTTGAAGCTGATTTTCAAGCAGATGACTGTGAGGAGGTACTGGAAACAAGCCAGTGCCTTCTCATCTTGTAGTTCCCAGAATTAATTTCCTCAGAAGTGCGAAAGGCTACAATGCAAAATTAATTCAATCCACACTAAATGTTTGCATTTGCTGGTCGTGTTCCATTCTTTCTAGTAATGCCCATCCTGTCTTTGCTCTAATTGTTTCCATCTCTTTCCCGTAGCAGAAAAAAAAAACAACCTGAAAAGTCCTGCATCTTAAGTGCTGGTTTCTGAGGTTTGATGACATTTGTCCTTTCATTGGAAGAGGGAAACTTTATTTTCAGACAACTTGCCCAAGGAACATTTTTGCTTTCTATGGTGAGTTTTCTTAGAAACCAGCTGTGCCTTTCCAACGCATCTCCCCTGTGTGCTCTCCTAACTCATTTGTTAGGAAGATGGTTTTATCTAATTACAGTACACCTTGGCATTGTTTTTGAAAAAGAGGAGCATTTCAGGCATTTCAGATCCCATGCATAACTTCAATTTGATATATAAATCTCAAAGATAATACCTGATTAAAGGAGCAAAAATACGGTGGTAAAGGAGGAATTGACATACTCTGTTAGAAACTAAAAAATTGCTCTGAATCTTTTGTCCCACTCTGCTGAATCAGGATTTTTGTTTTAAGTGCTGTTTCTATAAAATCAAATATTATTTTAAGGTGTTTTCAGAGTATCTTCAACTGCTAGCGTAGGTTTGAGATGTGTAATACAACTTCACTCCTGATAAGACTTCTCTGCTAAGCTGCATTAAAGCAGCAGATTTTATTGGGCAGGAATCGACTAAATGGATGAGATTTCTTCAGCTGTAAATACATGACAAAAGGGAGAGCTTTTTCTGTTTTTTGAGAATCCTTTTTTTTTTTTTTTTTTGTAACAAAGTCACAGTTTGAAGTTCTGGGTTTGATAACTGTAGATATTAATATGGGTTAGAAAGTCAGAAATCGCTGAGAGCCTCGTCCTCTTGAATCCCCAGTGCCAGAATATTTTTCTGGGAAGCAAAATTGCCTTTTTCATGAAAGAGTCAGAGTGTCACCAACTATAGATGAGTGCTATCAGCTGTCTCATGAGACTGTTTCATGGAATTTTTGTTCTTGCCTCCAAACTGTGGCACAGTTCCCTCTTCACCTCTCAAATTGAATGAAATAAGAAGCTTTCTGTCTTAACATTTCAAAATCTTTGTCAGACACACTTGAGTATTTTTTTCCTTTTATTGACTGAAAATAGCTAGAGGCTTCATCCTCCTGTATGAGGCTTGTTGACTAAATATTCAACATGAGTTTCTGCTGTCCTTGGCTGAGGAGCCACCAAGGAACCTTCTACCCTCCAGAATGCCCAGCTGTAGCATGGACCTCGGCGGTTTGCTGTAGTACTCCCGTGATACCAGATGGCCAGTAGTTGGATTTCTACATGGATTGTTAGACCCACAATTTTCTGTAGAGTGGTTTAACCCCGTCTGCATGTCTAATGTCTGTGTTTACTTTCAATTCATTCAACAGCTGTGTTGTTAATGGTAAGTTCACTCGTACGAACTGTGGTTGCATGGTCTGCAGTTTGTTGAGTTCCTTCCTTCTTCTGCTGCATGAGACATCAGCATAGCATGAGATTTGTCAGAGATTTCTCTCTGCCAACAAATGAGGTGCGTATAGATAAATAACTGAAATACAGAAGCATCTGACACCCGACAAAACATTTGTTTTGAAAGTCAAATGGCCTTGTTCTTGAAGATGGAGCTGAGTCCCTGTAGGACTGTGCTGTCGAAGCTTCTCTGAGCGAGGCTTGACTTTCCCAAGAGAATGAAGCTCCCTTGCCCCTTCAATCTTTAAGCCACATCTGTTTAGCACTGTTAACCCTGCAGTCTTTGTGGCCAGAGCTGTTTTAGTGGCAGAGATCATTCGAATCTATGACCAATATTTATTTCATGTAAAATTCAGCAATGTTAATGTCTTCCTGTAGTTAGACTTTGTTTATTTTGGTTAAAATGGGTACTTCAGTAATAATAAGAAGACACAGAAGGCTCCTGAACTCTTCCACAGCCAGAACCTCTCCTTCAAATGGTCAAAATATTTCTTCCCAGATGTGTGTGCTTAACTTTGACTGCTCAACTGCAAGAACTGATGCAGTGGAGGTGGAAGGAGAGGATTCCCAAGTTCAGGGTTTATCAGAGGGAGTTATGGGTATCTTTTAAAAGAAGAAAGCTGTGCTATGGGGTACGACTGTCCTAGCTGGGGACTGGCTGGTGGCAGCATCTGAAGAAGCATTCCCAGTTCCTTGGTGTTGGCTGCTGGGACTAAGCGTAGTTACTAATAGCTCAATAAATGCTGCTTTCCTTGCAAGCAGCTTCGTGTAAATCCTACTCTATATCCCACAATCACTTGGGCTGGTCAGAAATAGAAATGTCAAATTAGTGTTGTTGGACACCAAAAAAAAAAGCAACAAAATTTTTAAGCTTCCCTTGTTCCTCAGATGGATAAACATGGGAAGATAATATGACACTGGAATCTGATGGCAACAAAGAAACCCTGTAAACATTTTTTTTTTTTTCTGGTATTTGTTAGTGGAAGGAATGCAGAGTGTTCGTCTCCAGCAGGAAACTCAGCTTTCAGGAATGGGAAACAGGGTTTTCTTTCCGATTTTGTTATGGCCGGGTACCAATGCCGAACGGGAAAGCTCCGTATCCTGTGCTGCTGTAACCCCAGATCACAAGCAGAGTGGAGTCTCTGGAACAGATTTAGTTCATTGCTTTTTAAGTTCTCTGTGCACAGTTGTATACAGGCAGCCGAGTCTGAGGGAAATTGTTATAATTATGCACCTCTGAAAAACGGAATCCAAGTGTAAACCCTGGCATACCCTTAGCTGTAATAGTGTGAAAAACACTGCTCTGCGGAGACAAAAATGTGTGGTGGTGCATTTTGGACTATTCCCACATGAGCCGCGCGGGCAGCATGAGAAGTGGCAGCAGAACTGTAAACAGAGAGGGCAAGGACCCTGAGCCCCTGCGTCGCGGGCTGCTCCGAACACCGCTGCTGCTGCTCACAGAAAAAATTACTGTCAAAAATCCCACTTTGTGAAGCTGTAATAAACCCAACAGGCTGGGCGGCTCTTCTTGGTGTGTTAGATGGGGGCTGTGTAATAAATAAAACATCCAGGATGCTTTGGTTTGCTGTGCTTTGAGAAAGTCCAAGATTTAAATCTCACAGTTCCTTTCTGAACGTGTGTATATGTGTATTTTAGGGACAGTACGTGGAATTTCTGCTTCCCGCTGGCTGTCAGCAGGCTCTGTCCATTTTGGGTTTTTGGGGGCCAGGAGGGGAGGTTTGCAGGCTTAAACGGCTTTGGCACCTTTCAGGGTTGATAAAGCAATTGCTGCCTTTGCCAGGTCTGTTCGTTTTGTTGGTAGCATGCGTATTCCAGTGTCAAGTAACAAAACCTATTTTTTAAATTTAACAAGTCCAATGTTTTCCTGTCTCTGTAGCAAAGGTACCAAAATGTGAGTTTTGGACCTCAAGATGCTTAAATAGGTTCAGTGCCGCTGAATTGCATTGAATAATCTAATCCTGAAACTTTTAACTGCCCTAAGAGTTGGAAATACAGCAGCTTTGAATTTTACTGTGGCTGTCTGTTTTAAGGAGAAAATTGATCTCTTTTTAGGCTGTGTGAAGTAGATTAACCCCTAGGTCAGGTTTGTCACAGGGATTCGGATAGATGGATGCAGCTTGCCCACGTGTAGACACTCCGGTTGAAGTACGTGTAGAGATCTGATTTTTAGCAGATCCTCAAAACAAACTGTTGTTGGGGGATGAAATCAGTAGTGGTGAGACAACCACGCAAGGCCTAAAAATTACAGATCCTTGCATTTCTGTAAAGAGGGTTTGTTCGAGAGGGGATCTCATGGACTTTACAAGCAGGGAGGTCTGCTGCCCACATTCCCAAGTGATGTCCTCCCTACCCAGGAGCTGTGAAGGGGCATGGAAAATGTATCAGATGTGGCAAAGAATGAGTTGAAAATATTTCAGAAATATCCTAACTGTCCCCTATCCCTCAGGCTTCAGCTGGTTTCCCAAAAAGCTGTCCATATAGGCTCTTTATGGGCTTATCACCCCCCTGAGGGGTGGGATGTATGTATATACCGTCGCTGTCCCCTTTTGTACTCTTTCTTTTGATGTGAGCTGCCCTTGTTCTCTTTTCTTTCGTATGCCTAAGGTCTTTGAATAACCAGCTTGCAATGTAGCCATGCAGGTTTCACCTATCTTCCTCCTCTTCCCTCTACTTCCCTCCTCTTTGATTAGCGATGGATCTTAGCAGTTTTGTCTTAAACTTCCCTCCTGGAAGAACTCGGCTACCCATCCGAGATTAAACCTTGTTTTCTTCAATGGCACTGCTTTCATTTTGCAGATTTTCCTGTTTCTCCTTGGGGATTGTGGTTCATCACTTCCACGTTTACTCTACCTTACAGCTTTGTATCATGACTCAATACAACAGTATCAGAATAAAAAAGATCTAAGAACTTCTTCCCCCTTTTTCCACACATCACAAAAAAAAAGTCAGCTCATTGTAATAGTTTTGCTGCATTTGTCTCCAAACAGGTGCCTGAGGAGTTAAAGCCTCCTAGGATGTCCATAGACTAGGATGTTCTAGACTCTGCTTTGTCCCACTGGTGGGAACACTTTGTCTTAGCAGTACCTGTTACCTTAATTTGAAGTCTTACCAATTTTTAAAATGAAGAAAAGCAAGTTCATGACAGACTGTTACTTGGTAGCTAATGAGGAGAATTAAGAGTGCCAGTGAGTAAATTCTCTGATATTTCACTTGAAGTGATCAGAACGTGTAATAAAAGTGAATAATGCTTATAAAATCTCTGCAGCTCCTGGTACAACCAAAGCCGTCAGGTGGGCACCCTGTTTTCCAAGTGACTATCTAGACTCCTAAGGAAGATCTATTTTTTTTGCCAGATTTCCTCAACTGGTATTTCCCTACTTCAGTGCAAGATTGTTGTACCTCTTAGAAATTTTTTTATTTCCTTATAACACATTTGTGCTCAACAACTGCACGACCTTTTGTACGTGATGTGTCTTTAGTAACACTAGACCGTGGTCTGTCTTTGCTCTATTTATGATATGTGCCTTTATGCATACAGTGTGGTAGAAGAAATTAACCTTAGTTATTGGCAATACCAGATTTAGTAGTTAATCCGAATAATATTATAGTATTCCGTATTTTTGAAGCCGTTATGTATCTCCTATAACCAAAACAACTGCAGTTCCCTGCTCTGATGTTCAAAGGTGGAACTCTCCTTTTGCCTTGTGAAAGTTTAAGTGGAAAAATCACATTCCTAATTATCACAAATCCTCTCCTACCAAAAAATGTAGGAGGTAAAGACACACTTGTTTCTTTAAATTCACACACTCAATTGCAGGTAGAATTTTATTACTGCCCTATGAATATTCTGGGCATATAGTATCCCATCCTTTATGTTAGTGAGATTAGGGCCAAAGGAAGTCAAAAGAATTTGCTGTAATGAATCTTGAAAACTGTGATGTGAAGATGAGCTTATTTCATGTCCAGAAATCAGGAAACAGCAATCCTTAACCCACGTTAAAATGAGTTTACTTTGGGAAAAGTTGCTTACAAGTTGTGAATTTCTTCACAATTATTGTATGTTCAAAATACTTCTATATAAAAATCATAAAGCTACACCCATGGAGCCATACATGGGGAGAACGATGGTGTATACATACATCCCACCCCTCGGGGGGGTGATAAGCCCATAAAGAGCCTCTATGGACAGCTTTTTGGGAAACCAGCTGAAGCCTGAGGGATAGGGGACAGTAGTACCAGTGTACAAGGACAAAACAAGGAAGTAAGGCACAAAATAAGATGGAACTAGCAGGAGGCGTACAGAAATCGATTGGTAAGTGCGTTAGTAATAAGAGGAAGACCAAGTAAAGTGTGTGGTCTGCTACTTGAGGGAAGCAGGGAGCTATTAGCAAATGAGACTGAAGTGTTCAATGACTTTCTGCATTTGTTTTCAATTAAAAAAAAAAATCGAAAGTGAGCAGATGGTTAGCAGAATTAATACCAGCAGAAAATGGGTAAGATCTCAGCCTAGGAGATCTACTGTTCGAGTCCTGCCTGTTTTAAAAGGCCTGATGGTTTTAATCTGAGGATACTTAAGGGACTGGCTAAAGCACTCCTACTCACGCCAGCAGACACTTCTGAAAATCCATGGAAGCTGGGCTTGCTCCCAGATCAAACAGGGAGCAGGTAGCCTCTACTGTTGGTAGGGGGGCCTCAAGTAAAGGATAAAATGAATCTGGGAAGTGATAGAACTTGGGTTTTTTTCTTTGGTTTATTCTAAATTTTGTATTGGAAGCACTTGGATGGTAACAAGCAAGGGTGCAGCAGCCATTGTGGATCTGGCAAATTATGGTTTTATCGGTTTACTTTTTGCATGTCAGGCTTTTTACATAAGTGAGGAGAGGAAGATGTTTTGATTTTTAGTAAGACTTTGGACATCCTAAGTGGCATTCTTGCTCCTATCCAGACTTGAGCTAGCAGGGTTCCTAAATTTGCAGGTGGCATCAAGGTGGGAGGGAACGGAGGTGTAATACAAGAGAGTCCGTGTTTAAAATAATTGACAAATCAGTCTTAAATAAAGGTCATGCAGCTGAAAATTGTCAAATATTTGGTAAAGGTCTTGATAAAGACTAATCAGCTGCTGCATAGAAGGTAGAGAACTCGGAGCCTTTCAGCAGGAAGGGACATGCAGATGGTCGGTGCGAGTGGAGATGGGGTGTGGAAAGCCAAATGTGTGAGTTGAAGTCCCGCTGTTCTGAGAGCAAGGTGCACCGTCCTGGGAGACGGACAGGGAAGTACGCTCAACTGAGTACAACTGAAGTTAGATCAGTAATGGCTTCTGTGAAAGCCATGATCAGGCCTAGAAAACGATGTGATTTCCCCCTCTCCATTCATCTGTTGAGATGCCTGTGGGGAAGAGGACAGAAACATTTCAATCGGAGCAGGAGAGCTCCTGACTGGGAATCGCCAAACCTCTGCTGAACCTTCTGGAGGGAATTGTCCAAAAAAGGATGGAAAGCCTCCTCAGGGGAGGGTTGTGGGGAAAAGCTAAGCAAGTCTTTTGGGAAAGATGCACGTGCATTTCATTCTGCATTGGGTCGACTGCTTTGGTAGAAGACTTTCCAAAGCAATTTTTTTTTCTAGAGCTTTATTTTCTGTAATTCTGTGGTTTCCATGTTTACTTAATTGGTTGGATTAGTATCTTCTGCAGGTTGGCTGGATTTGATTTGGTTTTTATCATTGAGATAAGACTTATTTGAACCAAAAATACAACTTTAAGAGTAGACCCTAATTATATTTTGCATTTAATTTTATAGCTGTTAAGCTTCCTGCACAGAAGCTAAAAAGTTTTAAGAAGTATTGAGGGGGAAAAAAAAAATCAAGGAGACAGTGTAAGACAACTTGTTTTATTAGATTATAGTGCTAGTGATTACTTAACACCTACAAATTATGAAAGGTATCTTGGTGCATACATAATGTATCTTAAAGTATCTGGTGTTTAGGTTCATGTACAGTTCTAATTAAAATTAGAAATGCATATGTTATAGTAGATTACCATGTACATCACTGTAACTAGTTGACTTTCTGGAGTTACTATGCACAAATACCAGTAGTATATAGTGCCATCATAAAGTGAAGTGCGTAGAAAATGTGTTCATGTAGAATTACTGAGCCTGTCGTAAATAAATATGGTGCCTTTCTTTCTCATCAGGATTAAAAGCCATGTGACTTCTTTATTGTCACAGGAAGAATTTGACATTTAAAGCTTTGACAGTCTTAGTCGTGTCTTTGGTTTGTGTGACATTGGCTCTCCAGCCCAATAATACTTTTTTTCTTTACCACCATGCTGGGGTTCCTCATGTGTGAAGTCTTGAGTGGGCGCAAAGTTTTAAGAGAGATTCTGCAATGAAATTAATCCTCAACTAAGAAAGGATTTCATTAGAATTCTAAATGCAAAATTAAGGATTTAATTGAGAAAATATTAGAAATAACTAGGAAGTAAGGGTAACAGCAATTTCAGTTGTGCTAGAGAGTAAACGGAAAGTCTCTCCATGTATATGAGCCAATCTAATATCGGTCAGCATCATGGTGTTTGGGGAGCTGCTAAGAAATATTCCGCAAAGAATGATTAACAGCTCCTCTGTTACTGTAGGTAAATTTTATGTCTGCCCTGGGCTAGAAGCCTCTTTCAGTCTCTAGGCTGAAAATGCAAGGGGTGCCAGTAAGTCGAGCATACGCCTGTCTTGAGGAGTTGTCATCAGGTGTTTTCTGAGCATCCTTTTCTGCTCGTTGGACCAATCTGAAAACTGCCCATTACTGTAATTAGGTTATAGATTAGAAATGAAATGGAGTAAATTAGGTAAGCATCTGTATCGCTTCTCACATACCTGGCTGCTTTTCCTGCCACCTCTTTGGTCGGGGTGGCCGTGGGCATTGTCCCACTGGGACAGCGAGGGCTGGGAGACCACAGGGATGCCAGTGCCCTTTCTCCTCTGGGAAAATGGTGCCCACTGCCAAAAGCACTGCCACAGCTTTGCTGGAAGATTTAAAACCCAATTTGGGATACAAAGATAACACTCGCTAACACCACAGTTGTGTCTATAGATCCCAGTCTGCCTTTGGTTAAGCTTAAGAGATATGTGTTAACTCCTCCTTTGGTCCAGCCTGATGGTGCCTTATTTAAAATAAATTAGGAGTCCTTGCATGAGCAGGTGTACCCCCGTGCCAGAGTGAGTACCCCACTCTGTAGCATTGTTCCTCATTTATTGCTACATCCAACGCTTCCTCATCTGCATACTTAATTGACAGAGATTTTATTATATTCAGTAAAAGCATTAAAAATGATGGACAGAAAAACGAATTGTCACAACCCCGCCAATGTTAGGCTCGTCCTGTCATGTGTCTGACATGACTTTACAAGAATTGCGTCAACCAGCATCCACTGCATACCCCCCAGTAACTCCACATAATGCAAACTGGTCTTCGGTGCCTTTCAGGTGGCGTTTGGTCAGGTTTCTGAGGTGATCGACCAGGGTGTCCTTCAGACTTCTGTGGTTTCCTCAAAACCTCTCTCCAGACTAAAACTAGAAGTCTGAGGTTTACTTGAGAGCTCTTTTCCACAGAACTGCGTTGACTAGAAGTGAGTTTTCATTCGGTTTACTCTGGATATTAAATTCTGCGGGTTTCCCTTTCCCCTGGGTGTTTCCCTGAGCTTTTCCTATGGGTTGGCAGATGTGAGCAGACCTTTGCCTTGCAAGCAGTTCG